>NC_057399.1:22421057-22732395 GCF_019320065.1 Cervus canadensis
ACCTTCTTCAGTGAACAATGCAAAGAAGTAGAGGAAAACAATAGAATTGGAAAGACTAGAGATCTCTTCAACAAAATTGGAGATATCAAGGGAACATTTCATGCAAGGATGGGCAGGATAAAGAATAGAAATTGTAAGGACCTAACAGAGGCAGAAGAGATTGAAGAGTGGCAAGAATACACAGAATTATACAGAAAGGTCTTTATGACCTGGATAACCATGATGGTGTGGTCACTCACCTGGAGCCAGGCGTCCTAGAGTGTGAAGTCCTGTGGGCCTTAGGAAACATCACTACAAAGCTAGTGGAGGGGCTGGAATTCCAGCTGAGCTATTTCAAATCCTAAAAGACGATGCTATTAAAGTCCTGCAGTCAATGTGTCAGCAAATTTGGAAAGCTCAGCATTGACTGCAGGACTGGAAAAATAATAGTTTTCATTCCAATCCTAAATAAAGAAAATTTCAGAGAATGTTCCATCTACCATACAAATGCATTCATTTCGCATGCTAGTAAGTTTATTCTCAGAATCCTTTAAGTTAGGCTTCAGCAGTACATGAACCAATAACTTCCAGATGTACAAGCTGGGTTTTGATAAGGCAGAGGGACCACTGGTCAAATTGCCAACATTTGTCAGATCATAGAGAAAGCAAGGGGATTCCAGAATTGTCTACTCTGCTTCATTAGCTATGCTAAAGCCTTTTAACTGTGTGGATCACAACAAACTGTAGAATATTCTTAAAGAGAAGGGCATACCAGACCACCTTACATCTCCTGAGAAACCTGTTTACAGGTCAAGAAGCAACAGTAAGAATCTTACATGGAACAATGGACTAGTTCCAAATTGGGCAAGGAATATGTCAAGGCTGTATATTGTCACCCTGCTTATTTAACTTATGTGCAGAGTACATCATGCAAAAAGCCAGGCTGAATGAATCACAAGCTGGAAACAAGATTTCCGGGAGAAAAATCAACAACCTCAGATAGACAGATGATACCACTCTAATGGCAGAACGTGAAAAGGAACTCCAGAGCCTCTTGATGAAGGTGAAAGAGGAGAATGAAAAAGCTGACTTAAAACTCAACATTCAAAAAATGAAGATCATGACATCTGGTCCTATTGTTTCATGGCAAATAGATGGGGAAAAAGTGGAAGGAGTGACAGATTTTATTTTCTTGGACTCCCAAATCACTTCTGACAGTTACTGCAGCCATGAAATTAAAAGACACTTGCTTTTTGGAAGAAAAGCTATTAAAAGCTAGACAGTGTATTAAAAGACAGAGGCATCACTTTGTTGACAAATTTCCATATAGTCAAAGTTATGGTCTTTCCAGTAGTCACGTATGGATAGGAGAGTTGGACTATAGCAAGGCTGAGTGCCAAAGAATTGATGCTTTTGAATTGTGGCACTGGAGAAAACTCTTAAGAGTCCCTTGGACTGCAAGATCAAACCAGTCATTCCTAAAGGAAATCAACCCTGAATATTCATTGGGAGGACTGACTGATGCTGAAGCAGAAACTCCAATACTTTGGCCACCTCATGTGAAGTGCTGACTCATTGGAAAAAGACCTTGATTCTGGGAAAGATTTTGGGCAAAAGGAGAAGAGCGGGGCAGAGGATCAGATGGTTAGAAGGCATCACCATCATTCACTGGACAAGGGAGGTTATTAAAGTGAAGGATAAGGAAGCCTTGCATGCTGCAATCCATGGAGCTGCAAAGAGTTGGATACCACTTAGCGACTGAACAACAACAGTAACATTTCACATCTATATTCTTGAGGAGACAAAACCCAAGGGAAAATACTGTAAGGAATGAATTATGTGTAACGTGAAGTGAAGTCGCTCAGTCGTGTCCGATGCTTTGCGACCCCATGGACTAATGTAGCCCACCAGGCTCCTCCATCCATGGGATTCTCCGGGCAAGAATACTGGAGTGGGTTGCCATTTCCTTCTCCAGGGGATCTTCCCGACCCAGAGATCGAACCCGGGTCTCCCGCATTGCAGGCAGATGCTTTAACCTCTGAGCCACCAGGGAAGTGGGCATACAAAGATTGTGATAAAGACAGACAAGTTTTACATGGTCCTAATGGTATGCGACCAGCAGCAGACCATTGTAAGGTTGTAGCAATGATTGGGTCTTCTTTAGCAGCAATCAAACTTGATCATGCATCAAAATCACCTGGTGTGCTTACTAAAACACACATTTCTGGACCTACTCTCAGAGTTTCTGATTCAGTAGATCTGGGGTGGATCTTAAGTGTTTGCATTTCCAGCCCCCAGATGATGCTGGTACTGTTAGTCTGGATACCACACTGATAATCACCTCTTTACAGGCTGGATGAAGCACAAACTGGAATCAAGATTGCCAGGAGAAAGATCAATAACCTCAGATATGCAGAGGACACCACTCTTATGGCAGAAAGCTAAGAGGAACTGAAGAGCCTCTTGATGAAAGTGAAAGAGGAGAGTGAAAAAGTTAGCTTAAAACTCAACATTCAGAAAACTAAAATCATGGCATCCGGTCCCATCACTTCATGGCAAATAGATAGGGAAACAATGGAAACAGTGACAGACTTTATTTTGGGGGGCTCCAAAATCACTGCAGATAGTGACTGCAGCCATGAAATTAAAAGACACTTCCTCCTTGGAAGATAAGCCATGACCAACCTAGAGAGCATGTTAAAAAGCAGAGACATTACTTTGCCAAGAAAGGTCCATCTAGTCAAAGCTATGGTTTTTCCAGTAGTCATGTATGGATGTGAGAGTTGGACTGTATAGAAAACTGAGCACTGAATAATTGATGCTTTTGAAGTGTGGTGTTGGAGAAGACTCTTGAGACTTCCTTGGGCTGCAAGGAGATCCAACTAGTCCATCCTAAAGGAAATAAGTCCTGAATATTCATTGGAAGGACTGATGCTGAAGGTGAAACTCCAATACTTTGGCCACCTGATGTGAAGAACTGACTCATTAGAAAATACCCTGATACCAGAAAAGATTGAAGGCAGGAGGAGAAGGGGACTATGGAGGACGAGATGGTTGGATGACATCACTGACTCGATGGACATGAGTTTAAACAAGCCACAGGAGTTGGTGATGGACAGGGAAGCCTGGCATGCCGAAGTCTATGGTACATGACTGAGTGACTGCACTGAATTGAACTGATAGGGTCTATATGAATATATTATCAGAATTATCAATTTTATTTTCTGCTAATGATTTCAATAGAGTATAGGAAAATTGGTAATTAATTATTAATACTCAGTTACTAAACTTGAAATTCAGAGGCTAATTTGGTGTCCATGAACAACTGTAAGCCACATGTAAGTAATTGTTGGTAAGCAGCCTTTGTTTTCTTCTTAGCCTACCCATAAAGCAGCATTCAGTACTCCATTGTATCCTCAGAAAAGCAGCTCAACTCTGCCATAATTAAACAATGTTGATTTTTATAAATAATATTTGTCATACTTTCTGATTACAAAGTTAGTGCATGTTCACTGAAGCAAATTTGAGCAGAGAAGAAATATGAAAATAAATGTGACATTATTATCAATACCCCGAGATAATCACTGATAATTTGTTGTGGTAATGGAGGTAGAATTCTACTGAACATTTAATGGAGTTGTAGAAAAGAAAATTTAACTTGATTAACAACTTCAAACAAAAATTCCCATTTGGCAATAGCCAGTGATCCCAACCCTTGCTTTCCATTTTGCCTGCCAGCTTTTGATTTTCAACTCTTTCCACTCCTCTCTCATAAGGTCTCTAATCCATTTCCCATCCAACTACACTCAAGAAACTTTTTGCCTCTCTGTATTACCCTTTCTTTTTCTTATGCATAGCAGTTCTCCTCTGTCCCTGACCTTCAAGTCTGAACTCTCATACTCATGACATCTTCCTGAAAAGGATAATCTCTTTATTATAAGATCAACTGATTTTGGACCTTAATTACTGTTACAAAATGCCTTCAGAGAAGTACCCAGATTAGCACTTGATTGAATACCTGGGGACAAGTATGCTTGCCTCTGGGCCTGAGAATCTTGGGGGTAAAGGTCAGCTTAGAAGTCTTTCTACTACAGGTGCATTCTGATTTATCAGGGTTTCTCATTATACTGAAAGAGGTCACTGGACTTTTCTCAGATAGACATTTTATTTAGTTCTCCATTAGAAATATAAATGTAACCCATTTAGTACAAAGAATCACCCTACCTATGTTCCAGTGAGCATGAAATAAATGGTCTTTATTTTCCTATAGAGGTTTGCTATCCTATATTAAGTAGTATAGGGTAGGACTTCCCAGTGGTCATGTACAGTTGTGAGAGCTACACCATAAAGAATGCAGAGCACCAAAGAATTGATGCCTTTGAACTTTGGTGCTGGAGAAGACTCCTGAAAGTCCCTTGGACAGCAAGATCAAACCAGTCAATCTTAAGGGAGATCAACTCTGAATATTCACTGGAAGGATCAATCCTGAAGCTGAAGTTCCAGTATTTTGATCATCTGATGCAAACGGATGACTCATTGGAAAAGTCCCGGATGTTGGGAAATATCGAGGGCAGAAGGAGGATGGGTGTCAGAGGATGAGATGGCTGGACAGCATCACCGATGCATTGAACATGAACTTGGGCAAACTCCAGGAGATAGCAAGGGACAGGGAGGGCTGATGTGCTGCAGTCCATGGGGGCTGCAGAGTCGGACACAGCTGGGCGACCGAACAATAGTTAAGTAGTAATCAAATTACAATTTAGTTTCCCCATGTGAACAAAGCAAATATTTTTGAGGCAGCTGGTAAGTTGAGCCCTGACTTAATTTTTCTTTATAACAGATTTATAATTTCATAAACTTTTGTTTTGTGCTGAGATATTATATATAAAGTTTTATCTTTGCAATTACAACTATGACAATGTAGTGTATACTCTCTTAACTGACTTCCAGGCAACTAATCTACTGGATTGATCAATGCTTTCTCATTCTTCTCTGATGTATAGATTATGGCCTATGACTCCCTGAGTTCTTGCATCTTGTATGTGCTTTCTAGGACATCCAGTGCATCTAAAGTTTATTTGTATGCTTACCAAGAGTCATCCCAGGTGGCACTAGTGGTAAAGAATGCCTGCCAATGCAGAAGATGCAACAGATGCAGGTTCAATCCCTGGGTTGGGAAGAGCCTCTGGAGTAGGAAATGGCAACCCACTCTAGTATTCTTGCCTGGAAAATTCCATGGACAGAGGAGCCTGATGGGCTACAGTCTATGGAGTAGCAAAAAGAGTTGGACATGACTGAGCTTGCACCCACCACCAAGAGGCCATGGTTTATCCTCACACTTTTTCAGTGATTGTACTTACTGTTTTGCTCGTATTCTTTAATTTACTATTTCACAAATGGATCAAATAGAAGTGTAAAGAGAAAGATAGTTGCTCCTTTGAAAATGGGTGACTCTTTGGGAAAGACTTGATAAAGGTACGTTGCTAAAAATGCAGGTTAACTGTGGATGACACAACATAAAATAGTTGAGAAGAAAATCTCACAAATCTAGAAAATTGTTCATTCACATTGCTTTAAAAGAAAATACAGTGTTCAAAATATTTAACCAGTGGGCCATTAGTAATAATTACTTAGAATAGTTGTTCTACTTATTATAAAGGATGTTCAAAGCTTTTGAATACTCATTCCAGTTCAAAAAAAGCTGATCCTGGATCCTAAAAATCATGGAAGGTATATTGTGAGTAGGCCCTTATTTTAAAATAAGAAGGAAAAACCTTTGGGACTACATCAAAAAGGTGGCAATTGGCAATCACATGTACATATTTTTAATGTTTTAAGTGGAAATGTTTACAGTATTTGGATAGATATGAATTGCTTTTATGAGTCCTTAGTTTAAAACAACTCTTTAATTAAAACACCTGGACTAGCCCTAGTTTTCCTGGTAAGAATGTTCTTTTCCGTGTGGTATTATTCTAGATTATTCCATTTTACCATAAGGATGGGATATTTTATAAAAAATAAGTATTTCAAGAGAAAAGTGACGTGATAAAAAAAATATTTTCAGGCCAATCTCTCTAAGAAGCGCTCAGATTTCCTGTGACGTGGCACAGAAATAAGAGGGAGGTGTTGAACCTCTGTCTCACATGAATTTAAGGCTTCGCTAACTGAACTTTAGTAATGAGTGTAGAGGAACAGTGTTGGTGCCGATTTCCCTCTCTTCCGTATCTTCTGTCTTTCTCAGTTTTGCCTAATTCATTTGAAGTTGTTTACTTTCTGCACTGACAGAGCAGAGACTGATGGCAACAGTTTAAAATTCTCTCTTATCTATTTGAAATTTCTTGTTAGCATTCTTACCTGGTTTCTATCGGTGTATGAAAACAAAAAAGAATCAGATACAAACAGAGCATTAAACAGTGCCTCCTGCCTCCCAGCTTCGGTTAATACTCTCTCCTGCACCCGAGTTAATAATTCACACCCTGCAGAACCCCAGCACGTCTCTATTAGACTTGATGTCCTTTATTAATGTGGCAGCACACAGCCAGTAGGAGCCACGGTTTCGGGGATGGTGGGAAGGGCAGGGCCATGTGCTAAAAGTGTCCCTCTAGATAGGTTTGCCCATTCAAAACTAGGTCTCAATAAAGCTAAATTCTATTAAATAGTGTTTTTCTTAAATGGGCCTAACCATAGAATTCCAAACAAAACTGGAGAATTGTACAGAAATTGTATATCTTGAATAAGCAGTTCTCCCTTTCCAGAGGGAATGGAAGCAAATCTTTTTTTTTTTTTTTTTCCTCTACTTATCATCACTCCTTCTCAGCTGGCCATTAACAAAGGAGCTGACTACATATTGTAAAAGGAATAGTATACGAATGGGATTAATCGGCTTGGGGCCTTCCAGGTCAGGCAAGAGGCAATCTGATGTTTTATTTAAATGTTTTTATAAAAGGAGTATAAGAAGAACTTGGAGAGTGTAATGTATTATAGAATTTGAAGTGGTAAAGTAAGGAGAAAGAAGGCCATATCTAAGAGAAAGCCCAGAGCTTTTTTTTTTTTTTTAAAAAAACAACTCATTTTGTGTTTCTGATTTTTTATATATTTTATAATAAATCACCTTCAAAGCTTGCCTTGAGAACCATAAATCTGGAAAAAAAGGTAAATCTCAGTAAATATGTTTGAGCTATATTTTTAGATGTGAAAACTGTTACACAAACCAAAATTTTATTTGTGTACACAGTCAGGTTGATTATCTGACTTGTTCACATACAAAGTTGTCCTCACAAAGGGAAAAATAATGTAGAATTCATGACAAAAGCTGTCAGAATTATTTTTAAGGAACTTTTAACAAATAAACAGCCCTTCTGGTATAGCCAGTTTTGCTAAATATTAGCAGAATTTGCTCAAAAAAAATTTGCGCATATTCTACAACCCTAAGAATTGTGGACATGATGGTAATTTGAAGCAAGATTCACAAGAAAACATGAACTCTTATTAAGGAAAGTAAAAGAAAAAAGAAGAGAGCATTCTTTGTGAAAGCTATATCTTAGCTGAGAGAATAACATGGGGAAACCAAACCAAATTGGATAAAATAAGCTTTCTCTGTGGAAATTAAGAAATCCATTACAGGACTAGGGAATGGGCTTATTAAAAAAATCTCTAAAATTATTTATATTTAAGCTGAAGTTTACCTGACATTGAATAAAGGAGGGGATGGAAGAGAATATAGAAAAAATTATGTTTTTGGTAACAGTGGCTATCAAGCTAATGATTTAAGCAAGAGATCAAATATGGTAATCATAACTGTGTTAAAACATTCCCCTCTTCGCTCCTGTATTCTTTGTGTAATGCAAACTTTGTATTTCAGATACTGATAGTGTGGCATAGTCCAGGAATGAGAAGGAAATGGCAATTTTCATGTATCTCCTATGCTAGAAAATAGTACACAATTAAGAGAATAAACTCAACTAAGCACAACATTGTAAAGCAACTATACTCCAATAAAAATTAATTAAAAAAGAAAAAGGGAAACAAACTCAATATGAAATCAGCAGTAGATTGTACTTGTGAGCTTCCTTAGAATAGTTAGGAAAGTGTGAGTTAAGTTTTGATGTTATATGCCTTTTGGGAAAATTAGTAGCAGCAATTATTATTATTTGTATTATAAATGATGATCTGTTAAGCAACATAATTATCCATGACCTTGGCCCTTAACACAAATCATTATTTAATCAACTAAATGTATTTTTTTGTTTACCAATCTACTTAACAGTGAAAAGTAAGTATGTGTTGGTCGCTCAGTCATGCCCGACTCCTTGGGACCCCATGGACTGCAGCCCACCAGGCTCCTCTGTCCATGAGATTTTCCAGTGAAAACTTAACAATGAAGTGATTGTTAATATTTAATTGGTAGCTTACTGTTTGCCAAGCATCTTCTATTGCTATGTATGTATTGTTATAAAATCACCCCCATTTTACAGATGAAGAAAATGAGGCCTTGAAAGATGAAGTAAATTTCCCAACTAGAGCTCGTTTCATTCTTAGAGCTTGTCTAACCAGTGCTTTATTCTAAATTTTGAAGTATATGATAGCTTAAATATTATCACAAATTTGTGATGTGTAGAATTACCTAAAATAAGCAGAAATGTGAAACTGCATAATTAATCTTATATTCATTTGTTTAATTCATAAACAGCTTGCAGTTCGAATCGTGACTGTATCACTAATTAGTGAACTCGGGCAACTTTTTCTTCCAGGAGCATCACTGTATTCATTTGTAATATGGAAAAACATGATGACTTTCTCTAATGTAATTTTAACACATGTGTGGAAATGATAGATAAGGGATGAATTATATGCTTGGCACATAATAGGTACTCAGAAACTGATAGTTACTGTCTTTAGTATGTTAAATGGTTGTTTACTATCTACTGTAAGTAAAAGTCATGTTTGGTGCTTGCTCTGTGGGATATAAACAATAGCATCCTGGAACTGTCTCATACATACTCTCAGGGATAACTGTTAAAACTTCCAGAGTGAGTTGGTAAGCACAGTCATCTTTGAAATCAGACATGAGAGGATTTTTATCATGGAAATTACACATGATACCATCAGGGCTTTCTTTCTGCAGAGAACCAACTGTTAATGTCTGAGCTGAATTTTAAAGGGTAAGATGTTGAGAGTGGAATTGAGGGAGAAGTAGTGTTGGTTGTGCCTAGATTTCATCCAGTTGGACATGAAAACACTACAGGCATAAATACAAATAAAACATAGCCCTATGCTTACTTATATGTGTGTGTGTGTATGTGTGTGTGTGTGTGTGTGTGTGTGTTAAATTGCTTCAGTAGTGTCTGACTCTGTGACCCTGTGGACTATAGCCCGCCAGGCTCCTCTGTCCATGGGGTTCTCCAGGCAAAAATACTGGAGTGGCTTGGGGATCTTCCTAGAGTGGTCAGGGGAATCTTCCTGACCCAGGGATCAAACCCACGTCTCTTAGGTCTTCTGCATTAGAAGGTGGGTTTTTTTAATCATGAGTGCTACCTGAGAAAACCTACTTATATATAGATGATATCTTTATTTGTTGGTTTAACTTTTATCTGCTCTTCTTTGCTCAAAACAAACTATGCAGTGTCTCCCCAGTACACCCATATTAAAACCAATATTTTCACTGGCCTACAGGTCCCTCAAAATGCGTTCCCTCATCCATCTCTAAGATCTCATGTCCTAAGAATGTGTGCTAAGTCGCTTCAGTCGTGTACAGCTCTGTAGCCCACCAGGCTTCTCTGTCCATGGGATTCTCCAAGCAAGAATACTGGAGTGGGTTGCAGTGCCCTCCTCCAGGGGATCTTCCCAGCCCAGGCATCGAACCTGCGTCCCTTAAGTCTCCTGCACTGAACGACAGGCTCTTTGCCACTGGTGTCACCTGGAAAGTCCCCTTTCATGTGTTTATTCACTGTCTTATCGGAGACACCTTTACACACACACCCACACATGCATATGTATAGTGCAGGACAAGAGTTTTGATGGTTTTGATGACTTTTAACCCAAAACCAAAAGATCTGAAATTGCCCAATCCTGTCCTTTAAACAACCTCTCATCAAGGGAGCTATACACAAAAGTGAGAATGAAAGTACCGAGTATTGTTGAAACTGATTTAAAGCATGTAGATTAACCTCAGACCTCAGCCTCCTTTCTGTAAACCCACGTAAAAATCCAGACATTTTGCTTTTTGTGGTCAAGCTGTACGGTAGGAGCTTGAAGCATGAACAAGCAGAGAGAGAAGAGAAAGACAACACTCAGAACTGTGTAGTCAGTCTTCAAGATAGCCCTATTGATCCCCGACTCCTAAGATTTGTAACCTTGTCTACTGCCTTCTCACATTGTGCCAAGGTTGGTTTGTGTGAGCAATAAATATAGCAGAAGTGATGGTAGGGCACTTTCAAGATTAAGTTATAAAAGATACTGCAGATTCCATCTGGGTCACACTGTGTCTTAGATCACTTACTTTGGAGAATCCAGGTGTTATTGAATGGGCCTGTGGAGAGACTTACATGATAAGGAACTGAGGCCTCCTGGTAGTAGCTACATGCTGCTACTGTGGCTAAGTCACTTGAGTCATGTCTGACTCTGTGCGACCCCATAGACAGCGGCCCACCAGGCTCCGCCATCCCTGGGATTCTCCAGGCAAGAACACTGGGGTGGGTTGCCATTTCCTTCTCCAGTGCATGAAAGTGAAAAGTGAAAGTGAAGTCCCTGGAAATTAAAATAACATATTCCTGACTGAGCAGATACCAGAAATCTCAATGGAAGAGGGAGAAGAAGTTCTATAGAGAAAATAAAGTGAAGAAAATTAGAACATTGGACTGGAGAATGTTGCAGATAGAAAAGGCAATGAACTTTTTGATTTTGAAATGTCTATCATCCTCAAGAATTTACCTATAATCTACAATTGATCCCAGTCTCAACAAATTTGATAGCATTCATTTAAATGTGCAAATTTTTTACTTCTATTTTATTCCTCATTAGGGATTTAAATGTGAAGAAGGCAGAAAAGTACAAACATAGTGATGACAGAGAAATATAGGTTAAGTGGGAAAGAGCTGTTGAGTTTCTGTTTGATAGACTCCATTCTATTATTTCATTAAATGTTTTATTGTAGAGAAATTTTATTATTCAGACTTCTTGGAATTAAAATATTTTTCTTATGTCTATCAAACAGTTTAAATTGTGCCTCAATGTGGAATATGAAGCAACATGAAGATAGAGGAGTTTGCGCTCTGAACCAAATTCTGCCTCAGATAAGCCACATTTTAGGGGCTAAGATCCCCATTTTTGACAGCCTATATTTTGGTGGCAATAAAGTCTTCTGTCTCAGAGCACCAGTTCTCATAAATTGGTATAAAATTATCCTTTTATGCTGAGACTTCCAAGTGATTACTACTCCTTGCAGCTGTCTGTTATATTTGACAGCAGTGGTTATTGCCATCTTTTGCAAATAGCAGTTGTAAGCATGTCAAAACCTAGGATCAGTTTAATGAAGGTTTTCCTACCTTGGGCATTTCTTCTCTGTATTCCTGGGAATTATAATATGGGAGAGTTAAATATAGTGTTTATTATATTCCCTTGAAATGCTGACGCTATATTTTATAAGACATTGACCATTACAAAGGATACTGGAAGGATGGTCAGGTTTTATTTGAACCTCTCTGATTACATGGACCACAGCCTTGTCTAACTCAATGAAACTATGAGCCATGCCGTGTAGGGCCACCCAAAATGGACAGGTCATGGTGGAGAGTTCTGACAAAATGTGGTCCACTGGAGAAGGGAATGGCAAACCACTTCAGTATTCTTGCCTTGAGAACCCTGTGAACAGTATGAAAAGGCAAAAGGATAGGGCACTGAAAGATGAACTTTCTAAGTCAGTAGGTGCCCAATATGCTACTGGAGATCAGTGGAGAAATAACTCCAGAAAGAATGAAGGGACAGAGCCAAAGCAAAAGCAACACCCAGCTGTGGATGTGACTGGTGATGGAAGTAAACTCTGACACTGTAAAGAGCAATATTGTATAGGAACCTGGAATGTTATGTCCATGAATCAAGGCAAATTGGAGGTGGTCAAAAAGGAGATGGCAAGAGTGAACCTCGACATTTTAGGAGTCAGTGAACTAAAATGGAATAGAATGGGGGAATTTAACTCAGATGACCATAATATCTACTGCTGTGGGCAGGAATTCCATAGAAGAAATGGAGTAGCCATCATAGTCAACAAAAGAACCTGAAATACAGTACTTGGATACAATCTCAAGTGAGAGAGTGATCTCTGTTTGTGTCCAAGGCAAACCATTTAATATCACAGTAATCCAAGTCTATGGCCCGACCAATAATGCTGGAGAAATTGAACGGTTCTATGAAGGTCTACAAGACCTTCTAAAACTTAACACCCAGAAAAGATGTCCTTTTCATTATAGGGGACTGGAATGCAAAAGTAGGAAGTCAAGAAATACCTGGAGTAACAGGCAAATTTGGCCTTGAAGTACAGAATGAAGCAGGGCAAAGTCTAATAGAGTTTTGCCAAGAGAACGCACTGGTCAAAGCAAACACCCTCTTCCAACAACACAAGAGAAGACTCTACACATGGACATCACCAGATGGTCAATACAGAAATCAGATTGATTATATTCTTTTCAGCCAAAGATGGAGAAGCTGTATACAGCAAAAACAAGACCAGGAGCTGACTGTGGCTCAGATCATGAACTCCTTGTTGCCAAATTCAGGTTTAAATTGAAGAAAGTAGGGAAAACCACTAGACCATTCAGATATGACCTAAATCAAATCCCTTACCATTATACAGTGGAAGTGACAAATAAATTCAAGGGATTAGATCTGATAGAGTGCTTGAAGAAATATGGATGTAGGTTCGTGACATCGTATAGGATGCAGTGATCAAGACCATCCCCAAGAAAAAGAAATGCAGAAAGGCAAAATGGTTGTCTGAGGAGGACTTACAAATAGCTGTGTAAAGAAGAGAAGTGAAAGACAAAGAAGAGCAGGAAAGATATACCCATTTGAATGCAGAGTTCCAAAGAATAGCAAGAAGAGATAAGAAACCCTTCCTCAGTGATCAATGCAAAGAAATAGAGGAAAACAGTAGATGGGAAAGACTAGATCTCTTCAAGAAAATCAGAGGTACCAAAGGAGCATGCAAAGATGGGCACAATAAAGGACAGAAATGGTATGGACCTAACAGAAGCAGAAGATATTAAGAAGAGGTGGCAAGAATACACAGAAGAACTATACAGAAAAGATCTTCCTGACTCAGATAATCATGATGGTGTGATCACTCACCTAGAGCCAGACATCCTGGAATGTGAAGTCAAGTGGGCCTTAGGAAGCATCACTACGAACAGAGCTAGTGGAGGTGATGGAATTCCAGTTGAGCTATTTCAAATCCTAAAAGATGATGCTGTGAAAGTGCTGCACTCAATATGCCTGCAAATTTGGAAAACTCAGCAGTGGCCACAGGACTGGAAAAGGTCAGTTTTCATTCTAATCCCAAAGAAAGGCAATGCCAAAGAATGCTCAAACTACTGCACAATTGTACTCATCTCACATGCTAAAATAATGCTCAAAATTCTCCAAGCCAGGATTCAACAGTACATGAACTGTGAACTTCCAGATGTTCAAGCTGGTTTTAGAAAAGGCAGAGAAACCAGAGATCAAATTGCCAACATCTGCTGGATCATCAAGAAAGCAAGAGAGTTCTAGGAAAACATCTACTTCTGCTTTATTGACTATGCCAAAGCCTTTGAGTGTGTGGATCACAACAAACTGGATAATTCTGAAAGAGACAGGATTACCAGACCACCTGACCTGCCTCCTGAGAAATCTGTATGCAGGTTAAGAAGCAACAGTTAGAATTGGACACAGAACAAAAGACTGGTTCCAAATCAGGAAAGGAGTACGACAAAGGCTGTATATTGTCACCCTGCTAATTAAACTTATATGCAGAGTACATAATGCAAAATGCTGGACTAGATGAAGCACAAACTGGAATCTAGATTGCTGGGAGAAATATCAATATCCTCAGATATGCAGATGATACCACACTTATGGCAGAAAGTGAAGAACTAAAGAGCCTCTTGATGAAAGTGAAAGAGGAGAGTGAAAAAGTTGGCTTAAAGCTCAACATTCAGAAAACTAAAATCATGGCATCAGGTCTGACCACTTCATGGAAAATAGATGGGGAAACAGTGGAAGCAGTGACAGATTTTATTTTTTTTTTGGCTCCAAAGTCACTGCAGATGGTGACTGCAGCCATGAAATTAAAAGATGCTTGTTCCTTGGAAGGGAAGTTATGACCAACCTAGACAGCATGTTAAAAAGCAGAGACATTACTTTGCTGACAAAGGTCCGTATAGTCAAAGCTATGGATTTTCCAATAGTCATGTATGGATGTGAGGTTTGGACCACAAAGAAAGCTGAATGCCAAATAATTGATGCTTTTGAACTGTGGTGTTGGAGAAGACTCCTGAGAGTCCCTTGGACATCAAGGACATCCAACCAGTCCATCTTAAAGAAAATCAGTCCTGAGTATTCATTGGAAGGACTGATGCTGAAGCTGAAACTCCAGTCCTTTGGCCATCTGATGTGAAGAACTGACTCATTTGAAAAGACCCTGATGTTGGGAATGATTGAAGGCGGAAGGAGAAGGGAATGACAGACGACGAAATGATTGGTGACATCACCAACACAATGGACATGAATTTGAGTAAGCTTCAGGAGTTGGTGACGGTCAGGGAAGCCTGGCATGCTGTAGTCCATGGGGTTGCAAAGATTCAGACACGACTGTGTGACTGAACTTAACTGAACCCAGTCTTGCTCCATCATCCAAGAGTGCTCAGAGATCATGAAATTACTGTAACATTGATCATACTGTCAGAGAAGAGATAGGGCGCACCTCAAATCAATCTAGCTTAAGACATTTTAGTACAGATTCTCAAAGACTAGCACCATTTCTTGATTCATCTGAGTTGATAGTTCACTTTTGGGATTGTCAGTGTATCCAGGTTGACCTTGGGATGACCCAGGCTGTGTGACTGGAGTTCAGTCTCTTCCTAAGCAGATATTGGCTGTATCTGAGACTGTTTTAATGTTGCCTCATGACCTGGATAAAGTTTTGCTTCTCAAGTTAAGCTTGAGGTCTACAGATAGCTCTACTGATTGACACTGAGGCTGTGATAGATTTTGGGGGAAAGAGATGGGACCCACGTTGACTTATTCTGGGATTTGAGTCCTGTTGCTGAACATCAGCTCTGGTCCCTTCGGGGAGATACTCCACCAGTCTTAATTTTGAGGTGTCTTGGCAGTAAATGATTTCAACAGAGAGACATTTATTACTCAGAACCTGAAGAAGTATCTTGTCCTTTATTTATCGAATATTAGGGGCTTACTTTCTTTCTACCTTGCAAAGCCAAAAAGCTCTACAATGTTTTATCTTTCTGTAACTTCACCAAAGCCCCATTTTTGTCAGTTCAATCTGGTAGGAATATTTACCAAAAAAAAAAAAAATTCAGAGTAAAAAATTCAGAGTAAAAGGATATGATTTTATAAGTCACATAATCTTTTTTCATTAACTTTGAGGCAATAGATAATGTTGCCTATCAAAACACATTTTTGGTTGTTTTTTGGAAAATAAAAAAGCAGACCAGTCATCATAAACATTGCCACCTATATGGCTTCAGAGATACTATCTAGAAATCACTAAAGAAATACATTACCATGTCATGTAATTTGGCTCATTTCTTTTTGCAGAAGTTTGTCTACACTAATGGTTTTTAAATTGTGGCTTGTAAGTTTTAGATATGCTGCAAACAACCAACTGGGGCTGCAGTAGAGGAGGGGAGTATTAATGAGTTAAGTTTTTTACTACATTTGTTTGCATATCCATTCTGACTTCAAACTCCTTTCTTCAGTCTGAACACCTACACTTTTATACAAGATTTTTGTAAGCTTTTATTAAATAAAAGATTCCTGGCGTTAAACACACATTCACATTGTAGTCCCAGAGCACTTATAAGGATACTGAATCACATGCAAATACTATGTGTTTATCAAGATTAATTCTACTTAACTCTTCCGTTGAATGGAAAGAGAAATGCGTTACACACATATACACACACATACTGCAATCACACACACTCTTTTCACTTCTGTAAAGTGCACATCAGTGCCTGCTAGTAAGAGACCTAAGAACTTTATAGGTCTCTATATTTTAATACTTACTTCTTAGTGACCAAAAGGAAACATTTCAACATATTTGGGAACTGCACACATATAAAATTCATTTCTTTACCATAGTTCTTTCATTTTTACCATTTTATTTTAAAACATGCTTTCTTCATCTTTTAAAATTTTTGTAGCAGTTAAATAGTGTCTTAAAATAGAAGCTATGGGAATGTATAACAAAATTGCTATTCCTTTTTCCCATTTCCACTGCTTCAATAAAATGAGAGGAATGCCGGTAATTGCAATAATCTGATTGGGAATTGAAATGCAAAGAAAATCAGAAAATTCTAAATTGTGGTTCCCAGAGCAGCTATAAAAAGACACTCAACATGACTGCATATTTATATTAAGATATAAAACTTAACAACTTCCCCAGTTATACAAATGCTATATAAAAACAAAAGGGTGGAATTATGGTTGCTATGGGAATCACAACTCTGAACCTACTGACTTTTGGAAGTTTAAATATACTGACATAGAATTTCACACTGAATATTGCATAGGTACAGGAACATGCACGCGATTAGACGCAAACATGTGGCAAATGACATGAAATGCAATAATGAAAGAAAATGTCACCGTAGTGCCTGGATGTCTCCTATTTATGGATCAGTCCCTCTCATCTCGATAATACATTGACTCTAAAAACAGGGCAAAGTATCTCTAGGTTATGCTTTGTGAAGTGATGGTATATAATGCTTATCTTTCCCTTTTAGCAATGGCTTAGCTGCTCTTAAATGTAATGGAGAGAGTTGGGCATTGGAAACATAGAGAGACTTCAGTATGAATTTGTTTTTCTCTTTGATTTTTTTTTTCAAACTTTAAACTTTTTACTTTGTATTGAGGTATAGCCGATTAACAATTTGTGATAGTTTCAGATGAACAGCAAAGGGACTCAGCAATACATGTACAGGTATCCATTCTCCCCCCGACTCCCCTCCCAGTATGAATCTTAAGTTAACAACTTACTAGCCAAATAACTTTTCATTCTCTTTTCCTAAAATCAGAGTCATGACACTTATTTTATGGACTTTTTATGAGATTATGTGAAATCTCTAGCCAAGACAGACAATTAATATGTGGAATCCTAGTTTTTAAGACTCAACACATTTCACTAGAAGGCATTTGTTTTTTCAGGAATCTGTTTTAAATTTTTGAGAACTGCTAGATGCTGAAAGAGATTAAAAAGAGGGGAATATTCATTTTGAATTTGTGGAAATAATATTCCACAAGTTAGATGGTAAAATAAATAAGATTTATACACAGTATATAATTTACAAATACTTAATTATATATTTTTGTTGTTGTCGTTCAAATGCTAAGTCACGTCTGACTCTTTGCGACCCCATGGGCAGCATGCCAGGCTTCCCTGTGCTTCATAATCTCCCGGAGTTTGCTTAAACTCATGTCCATTGAATCGGTGATGCCAGCCATCCAACCATCTCATCCTCTGTCACCCTCTTCTCCTGCCCTCAGTCTTTCCCAGAGTCAAGGTCTTTTCCAATGAGTCAGCTCTTCACATCAGGTGGCCAAAATAATGGAGCTTTATCTTCAGCATATGTCCTTCCAGTGGATATTCAGGGTTGATTTCCTTTAGGATTGACTGGTGTGATCTCCTTACTATCCAAGGGGCTCTCAAGAGTCTTCTTTTTTTTTTTTTCATTACTTTCTTTTTTTTTTTTTTCATTTATTTTTATTAGTTGGAGGCTAATTACTTCTTGAACACCACAGTTCAAAAGCATCAGTTCTTCAGCACTCAACCTTCTTTATGGTCCCACTCTCATATCCATACATGACTACTGGAAGAACTATAGCTTTGACTAGATGGACCTTTGTGGGAACAGTGATGTCTCTGCTTTTTAGTATGCTGTCTAGGTTTGTCATAGCTTATATAATTTTCATATACTTAAATGTATATGATTTTTAAGAAATATGCAAAAAGAACTGATTCCCTTCTTTGAGCTATTCTGAATTCTCATTCTTTTATATAGTATAAGTAACAGGTAAGAAATTTCAGAAAACAAATGACGATGGCAATCACATAACTCTTTACATCTTTTTATCCAAAACAAAGTTAAACAACAGTCACGTCCTACTTGAACTGATTTCAGTCTTCTGCTTGGGTGATTTCTTTTTTTCCCTGAAAGGTGTCAGGAATTCTTGGATTTTCTCTTTTTTGAGGTGGAGGTAGATAGGAGAGGTTTTCCCCCTGAACTGGGAGCCTGCTTAAAAGAGGAGAACTCATTTAATCATTCACTAATAGTGTTATTATTATCTCATTTTTGGTGTAGAAATGAAGTGTTGTGATCTAGTCATAACTTCAATAATACATCTGAGGTAATCTCATGGGTATTGTTTTCTATTCAATATTACCAGGGCCACAATGATTTGAACACAGCTCTCAGCAATTTAAAAAATCTTACATGTTCATCATAACATCTGTAACACCTCTTCTGAAAAGAAAAATCAGATCATGGTGTTACTTCCCTAATAGAATAGTTCATTAATTTAATTTATTTTCCCCAATGTTTTAATTCTATTAGAAAAGCTTCAAGCCTCTAAAGCGAAATTTCTCTCTTTTAGAATACCTACTCTGTTGAAAACTGCATACCCACGATAAGGTTCCTGTGAAACCTTTAGAGAAACTAAAGGTCAGAGGCTATTAAGATGAAATGCCCTAGATCAAAGTTTCTCAAATTTTGACATCAAACCACAGTAGGAAAAATATTTTGTATTATGACCTAGAGCACATCCCTCCATACTTAGAGCAACTGTAAAAAGAGGTTTTACAAAACAACTCACATTTGCTACACATGCATGCTTGTCTATTTTACTTTTTTCAGAAAATGCTAGGTGTAACCCACTAAATTGATTTCCATGACCTATTAAATTAGATCTTCTACTCATAGTTTGAAACAACCAAGAACACATTATCAAAAAGTGACAAAACCTGGATAGTAAACTATATTCTCTGAATGACTTCCTGTCTGTCTATCTTTCTGGTAGATATAAAATCATGAGTAAGTTACTTATTTTTCTCTGTGTCTCAGTTTATTTTTACATTGGAAGACAGAAAGAATCTTAATACCTTTTGGTAAACTGCAAGTGAGTTTATGTAAAATTCTTTTAGCAGTGCCCGGCAAACGGTAAATGCTACAGAGTAGTTATTAGCACTTACTATAATTAACAAACATCAAATGATCATACTGTGCCCTCTGAATGCCATAGGAGTTAAGATGAAATAGAAGAAAATTTGCTCTAAGGTGCTGACAGTATATTATGGTGTCAAGTTAGGAAAATAAGTAATTACGGCGTGAATTTTACCATAGACGTAGGATCAATTTATTGTGGTGATAGCTACCTCCCCCAGAGCCACACACATACACTGTGGTCGCTTAGATTCTCTTTAGAGATTCCCTAACCCTCGAGTATCTCAGGGGATTCTGAATTCACATATTAGTTCGGGTTTTCCTTTCGCCCAGACATTTCTCCAGTGCCACACTGCTGCTCTGGCTGTTCCTCCTTCAGGTGCCCCTCTTCACCAGACAATCCCGTTTGTCGTCTCGTCCTGAGGAATCTTCACTGGCTACCACTGCCGCCCTGATGGTCGGTTAAGCAGCTCGTGAGTGCCACGTGAGGGGCCGCCTGCGCTGCCCCGCTTCCGGTCCCTGGACCGGAAGCTCTTGGAGTACTTCATCCAAGTACACTTCATCCCAGCTCTTGGAGTACTCGGCAGTCTTTTCTGAAGTGACTGCCCTTTGTATCTTAAAAAGGGCCCCGTATCAGGGTTACTTGAGCATCGATTTATTCCACAATTTTGTGCTTAGCACTTTTTAGTTTTCTTCAAAGTGGTTTTCTTCCGAGGTGCTGATTTGCCTTTGCGTTTTACCCAGAACGCTTGATTCTTCCTGATTCTCAGCTTTTGTTGCTAAAGGGAACCATCACGCTATGGTCCCTTATGACACATCTTTTCTCGGAGACTTGATGGTGCCCCCCAGGCAATTCGGCTTCTGAATGACTCCAGTTTTCTAGGTATTTATGAATATATCTGAATCTCAAGTATGGAAACTATGTGAGTTATTTTTCAAAGGGACTTTTAGAACTAGTGGTATGCTGGTAAATGTTTAACAACCAGCAGTCTGGGATGGAAGAGCCCTGACTTGTAGCATTTGCTGATTTCCATGGTGTAAACGCTCCCAGCATGGCCAATTTCAGGGTTCTAATGTGGACATGGAATTGGAAAGTGATGCTTATAGTCAGTTCTCTGGAACAAATATGAGCTAACTCCAGCACACCATTCTTACACTCTGTAATGAACCATGAATATAAACATATCTGCATATTTAAAATATTGTTATTACTCCACAGACCAAGCATATATGAGACTAAACCAGGCCATTCTGTTATATATGTATGCATGCATTTACACGTATACTCTGACAGGCACACACATAGTGACACATGGAGGTAAATAAGAACTAAATCAGTGACACAGAACAGTTCAGTTTTCCTCTGCAGTGCTAGAGCACCTTGTGTATATATCTGTTACGATCCTTATTCTACATCATTGTTTCCATATGTGCTTGACCAACTGGAGTTTTAAATTTTTAAAATAATTTTATTGAGCTGTAATTCACATACTATTTCTCCCATTTAAGGTGCATAATGTAATGATTTTTGTATATTCCTGGAGTTGTGCAGCTATGACTGCAGTCAATTTAAGAACATTTTTATCACCTCAGAAAGAAACCCCACACCCATTAGTAGTTACTCCACATTCCCCGCCTCCCTTTTCCACTACCCCTACACACATCTTAATCAATCAATAATCTTCTTTCTGTCTCTATAGATTTGTCTATACTGTACATTTCATATAAATGGAATTATGTGGTCTTGTGTGATGTGAGCTTCTTTCAGTTTTAGCATAATATTTTCAAGATTCATCCATGGTTTAGCATGTTTCAGTACTTCATTTTCTTTTAGTTCTGAATAAGATTGTATCATGTGGATTTATCTCATTTTATTTATCATTCACCAGTTGATGCCATATGAGTTATTCTAACTCTTTGCTATTGTGAATAATGTTGCTGTGACATTTGTGTTAATTTTTGTGTGGAGGTGTATTTCATTTCTTTTGTGAATTTACCCAGGAGTGGGATTACTGGTCATATGATATCTCCATGTTTAATATTTTGAGAAGTTGTCAAACAATATTTTAAGGCAGCTGCAACTTTGCATTCACTCCTTCAGTATATGAAGGATCCAATTTCTCATATTCGCACCATTACTTGTTACTATCTTTTTTTTTTTTGGTTATAGGCAGCCTAGTGGGTATGAAGTAGTATTTCATGTTTCCCTAATGGTTAGTAATGCTGACCATCTTTCCATGTGCCTATTGATGTCTTCCTTGGAGAAATGTCTATTTGAATCTTTTGCTCATTTAAAAAAAATTGATGTGTTTATTATTTCATTAAGTTTGAGTTGTTTATGCATTCTGGAGACAATCAGACCTATAATTTGTGCATATTTTCTTGATTCTGTAGGTTTTCTTTTCACTTTAATAGCGTCACTTTCAAGCAAAGACATTTTTAATTTTGATGAATTCTAATTGATCTGTTTTCTTCTTTTGTTGCTTGTGCTTTTGATGTGCTGTTTAAAAAGGCTCTTCCAACCCAAATCATACATTTTCTTTTAAGAGTTTTATGGTTTTACCTCTTACATTTAGTTCTGTGATCCATTTTGTGTGTATCTAGTTTTTGTGTCTCATGTAAGTAATGGTGTGTTTTCTTAAAACCATGGATTCCATGATAAAAATTCTAGGATAAACAGTTTAGCCTTAATCTTAAAGAAAATGAAGTACAATCTTCTCTCTCTATGCAAGTTAACCACTGATTTTTCCATTAAAATATTTTTTAAAAAGACATCAGCCATTGTGGGATTTATTTGGATGATTATACATTTTCTTTATTTGAGTATCTATCAATTAAAATTCTGATTTCATCAAAGCTTCATTTTTTTTTTTATGTCTCACTAGCAGACCTTACTTGCTTAATGGACCCAGAACTGTAGAAGTATTTTTACTTTTTTGACAAGTAATTAAATTTCTAGCAATGTTCTGGATCAAACAGTTTACACTGAATTAGTAATCTGATTTTTAGCTTTTTTAGCTGCAATTATATGTGTAAACAGTTTCCTTTTCTCCCAAAGGTTGTAAATATCTTTATAAAAATAGATAGAAGGAAAGTGGAAAGAGGAGGGTAGCTCCCCCCAACTTAAAAAAAAAAAATCTATTGAAGTTAAAATTAAAAGGAGGTGTTTGATATGATAAATAATGATGAGATAATGGGTTTCTGTGGGATATGGAAATAGAATCCACAATGAAAATGAGGACCTCAGTTAAGAGCTGGTAGGTGGATCAACTGTGAACTGAAAGTTTGACTTACCTTCTGTACTTTTTCACAAGCTTTACTAGCATTTGACAAGAGTATCTATAAGCCTTCTTGTATGCAAGGATTTCTCAGAAGTGGCAGGTCATCTGGGAGCCTAAAGGTAATCCTGTATAGTTTAAATAGTAGGCTAATTATACTTCTGTTTTTTTCTCAGTAATTCATTGTGAATCTTCTGTGCAGGTGATGATGAAATGCTTGTCCTTTATGTAAAACATAGATATGGCTGCCAGGCAAGGGCTTTTTACAAAGTGCTTTGCTGAGCATAGCAGGTTGTTCATGATGGAAAGGAAGGAGGTTTACCACTCATGTATAGCTTATAAGTTTATTATCACAACATCACTGTATTGTAAGTTATTAAGAAGCGGTGGCACAGAGACCCTTGTCATTGCTAATGAGGATTCCAACCTGACTGATCTGACCTAATCATTAGGAGATAATAATAGATCAGTCCCTTAAATTACTAGATAACTTTGATGATTGCTCAGCAGCATGCAGACGAAAGCAGAGCCCAGCATGGATTTTATCATTTATCTAATCCATTTTAGACCAAAACATGTCAGAAAGAATATAGAAGACATTATTTAGAGTTACCAAGCTATAAATATTTGTCAAATATGATTTCTCTAGCTTTAAGCTCTCCTTTCATTTTTAAATTCTAAAATTATTGTTATAATATTTTTCTCATATAACTTTAACACACAGTGTTTAAGAAAAACAGGTTAGGAGCTATCAATTTAGTAAGTTTCTACCTTAGAATATTCTATGATTAAATCAACCTGATGCTTCAGAAAATATAACTAAATCCTTACAGGGGGAATACATAGATTTTTAAATTTAGGAGATGTGTTAATCTACTGCGTTGATTTTATCCTCATCACAATTAAATTAATTCTCTGTGTCATCATTTATCATCTCAGAAATTTGTCTCTGTACTATAACCATATGAGTTATTCCCACAAAGTATGTCAGAATAATTCACACTTGCTTCTTCTTTAATAATTTCCTCAAGTTAGCAAGTCTCATAAGAAAAATTCCAATCTATTATATTTTATTTGCATAGAGTATTAACACAATATATTAAATACTATGTAGAAATTAAGTTGCAGGAATTTTTACCTTAGGTTTTTAAAAAAAATGTTAACCAAAATATGACATACATATAAAAGTACATAAACCACAAGCTTAATAAATTATTACAAAGTGAATACAGTACTAAAATCAGTCCCAGGTCAAAGAAAGTAGATTATTGCTAGAATCTAGGAGTCTAGATTTCAATCCATTTCAATCACAACCTATCCTATCATTACCCAACATAACCAGTTGGACAATGGTCTCAACTTCTAGAACTGTAGTTTCATTTTGGCTCTTCCTGAATTTTCTACAGATGAAATCATACAGTAGTCTGCATCCTTTTGCATTGGGTCTCTTTCATTCAACAGTTGCTCAGCTGCTCAGTCATGTCCAACTCTTTGCAACCCCATGGATTGCAGCACCAGGCTTCCCTGTTCTTTACCATCTCTCGGAGTTTGCTCAAACTTATGTCCATTGAATCGGTGATGCAGTCCAACCATCTCGTTCCCTGTTGTCCCCTTCTCCTCTTGCCTTCAATCTTTCCCAGCATCAGGGTCTTTTCCAGTGAGTTGGTTCTTAGCATCAGGTGGCCAAAGTGTTGGAGCTTCAGCTTTAGCATCAGTCCTTCCAGTGAATATCTAGGGTTGATTTCCTTTAAGATTGACTGGTTTGATCTCCTTACAGTCCAACAACAATATATTTGTAAAACCCATCCATGGTTTTATGTGGGCATATAGTTAGTTCATTTTGATTGCTGTGAATATAGTACATTTTATTTCTACTTTATACTTTGATGAATATATAAGATTTTTCCAGTTCTGAATATTCTTGAATATTTTGGTACACATATAAACAAATTTCTTTCTAGGAATGTATATCTAGGAATGGGATTATTGGGTCTTGGTATGTGCATATATCTTTACCAGATACTGCCAAGCTGGTTTTTAAAGGTGTTATACCATTTTTCCAAGAATGGCTTTTTAAATAGATTTAATATGTAACAGTAGCGGTTTGAAATTAAAATGTTATTAACTCTTCTTTAGGAGTAAACTTCTATTTTTATAAGAAGCCTTTAGGTGGGAAATATTTGTAGGTTAAAAAAAGTTTTATAAATTTGAAAGAACATGCATTTGAGAATCTGAATAAGTATGTGGATAATAAGATGGATTTTTGATTCTTTCCCTCTAATCTTGTAAGCCATTTGAGGCCTAATATGCTGGGAATCTATAGATCGTTTTAATGTCTTTATACTTCAGTTCTTGTATTTGAAAGTTTATTAACATTACTCATTATCTCATGGGGTTATTAAGACAAATAAATGAGGTATTACATCAGAAACTTGGCACAAAGTAAATGCACAATAATTATCAATTGTTATTTAGCAACACATTTGAACTTAGGTCTTTGTTCAAGCATCTAGTTTTAATACCTAAACCATATTAGTTTAGAATAACCAAGTTAAGTTATATGATGATAGAAAAATGAAAAACAGAAACATCCCCTGAACTCCTGGGGATGGGGGACATTTGATATTGTTACATGGGAAAAAAGTATCACAATGCGGTTCATCTCATGCCTTAACCAGGAAGTAATTCTGTTCACAGAAGTCAGCAGATTCTTTTTCTCCCTTTCTCTTTCTTTGTCTTTTTCAGGGCTGTGTTGTGTGTGTGTGTGTTTTTTTTTTTTTGGTGGACCTTAGGCACTTTCGCCTTCATAGATCTTTTTCTCCATTAAAAAGTAACTAATTAATAAAAAGAATATGACAGTACCAGTACAAAGATATAGTACAACGTTTTCTTCAAACCAGAAATTCATTTTCCCCCAATTTTGAAGGAAATTAAAACATTTTCTTGGACTTCTGAATGTATTCTGGACTCCAGACACTGTGTCTGTTGTTCCTAATATCTGATCTTTCCCTCTTCCTTTCTCTCTCTGTCTCTCTCTTGCTTCAGATTTATATCATAGTGTCTTCTCAGATTAGATGGCAATAAGACTTCACAACCATTCTGCTTTTAAGTCAAGTAGGCAGCCAGCATTTTGCAGTGCACATTAGACAGGAAAAAATTCACTTAAAAAACTAAATACACACAGTGGAACACACAGAAGGGGCTCCTAATGGAAAGACAAATTACTGAAGCTTTAGAGACACTAAGAAAAATTACACTGACTGGGCACATGAAATGAATTCTCAAAAGATGATGAAACTAGATAAGCCATAAATGATAGGTTTGTATCTATGCAAGCACACATACTATTTCTCTACTGTATATTCTTCTGTGTTTCCGTTACACTCACTGATATTTCTTTTATCTTTTGTACTTGATACTTTAAAATCTGGTGAAATATCAATCAATGAACTCTGAATGGCTGCTCATAGAATTTTGTCATTTCTTTATTATTATGAATAGTGAACTCCCATGGTTCTTATTTAGACCGACTCTGAGTCACTCCTATTTTCTCTGACCTTTTAAAATGATGAGCTTAATGAGCCATTTTCACCATTTTGGAATAGTGGACATACTCCATACTCTTCTTTAATACTCATGAAGCAAATTCCAGTTAATAAATCCTTACAGAATCCCTAAAAGGAAGGTACATGACATGATAACTCCAGTTTTAAGTGCTCCTACATCTTGTAGCCTTGGACTGTATTGCTATAGAAGGCTTTTGCTTATTTAAATATTTTTTTATAATTTTTTTTGTGTTAGCAAGGTTTCTGATCCACATTGCTTCATTAAAATAAATGATTTGATGAGCAAGGCAGCTTAAGATTCATATTCTGTGCTAATTAACAGATTCTTCTAATTGTTAGAAGGCTCCTGATGTCTTCTAATTCTTTCAACTCATTACTTTTTTACTGAAGTTACAGCTCTTAAAGGAATAGTAACAGATACTATGAAACTTCCTTTCTACATATACACACTGCCTCAAAATACATTAATTTGTGAAAGCAGGCCAATAATTTAAAATCTGTTAATTGATGTGCTTTCCTTCCAGAACCAAGTGAAATATCTTTCCTATTTTCCATTTCTACTTTCCCATCTGGATACTAAAATGCATTTTTAAAAGATTACTTTTAGTTGAAAGTAATGTAGCAAAACATACATTAAAATTGCTATATGTTTCCACTTGCATATATTTTAGTTACATCAGTAGATTAGGTCTCAATTCTTTAGATTTATACTACTACAAAGAGGAGCAAGGAGGAGGAATATACTTTTACTATGAAAATGTTCATTCTTGTATGTGATTACTAACAGATAGAATTCATAAATGTGTCAGTTTATGTTTAGATCATTATGAAGTGATGTTTTTGGCAGTTGTATGAATGCATTCTCTGCCTGTAAGGACTGGTGATTAAAAACAGACAACATTGATTGATATTAGACAAAGTTAATGAACATTTGAAAATATGATAGGAACTATATACATAAAAAAGCAAAGTACATATCCAAAATACTATCCAAAGTAAGTATAGTTTGGTAAGAGAAGAGTAAAAGGAAAGTTAATGAATGAAGTTGACAAATATTTATTCATTGCTTTTTGAGGCTGACCTGATAACACAGCCCATGTAAAGCTTGCTTTATTTATGTGATTGACAGCCATTAAGTAATTTATGGGATTTACTTAAACCATATATGCTCATTTCAAGAAGACATTTAAATCTTATGTTCCATTAATATTAAATTCCAATTAATCTTGAATATAAATTTATCAAAAGTTAGCTTTCCTGTGCTTTATTATGTGCTGAAAGAATATAACAATTTAGGTTATCACTTCATAGTTTATAAAATGGTGTCATATATACTACCTCACTGGATTTGCTCAGTAATCCTGAGAAATAGACATCCTTGACTCTATATGACAAGTGGAAAAACAGGAAAAATATAAGTGACTGACTTAATAACACAGAGAAAATGAATTCTAAGTGATAATTAATGCATATCTTTTTTATAACTCCAAACCACAAATACTCAGGAAAAAGTAATTTGACAAATAAGTGATTATCAAGAATTAGTCAAAAAAGTTATTTTGATATCAGTACTGTAACTCAGAAAAATGTACAAAGAGATATATGTAAAAATTATTTACTTATAAGAAGAGTTAACATTACAATGAAACATAAAATTTATATGGCACACAAAAAATTAATTAATTTAAAAATTAAAAAATTAATACAAGATTTTTTTTGGTTTGTTTTTGTTGACAGATCAGTCAATGAAGGATAAGGGGAGGATATAAAAAAGAAATTCCAATAATCTATGTTTCTTAAAAACCTACTACAATTTCATAAAACAAATAAACTAAACTTTCCAGCAACCGCAAGAAAGAGAAAAACAAAAAGATTTGGGAATTAGTAGAATAAAGCATGTCACCATGTCTTTAGAAGCAGATATTTTGTTATTGAGATCGGGAAGAAATTTACCACATAGTATTTGTATAAGGAATCTTGTGTAGTCAAATATATGATATTCTTGATTGGGGAAGAAAAACTAATTCAGAAAAAAATTTTATATCATGAATTCTTATATTCCACTGACATGCCTGTCTTAGTTGTAAATAGAGTTGTGATGAACATTGGGTACATGTGTTTTTTTAAATTATGGTTTCCTCAGAGTTTATATTCAGTAGCGGCTTGTTGGGTCATATGAAGTCTTATTCCTAGTTTTTTTAAGGAATCTTCATACTGTTTTCCATAGGGGTTGTATCAGTTTGCATTTCCACCAGCAATGCAGGAGAATTCCCTTTTCTCCATACCCTCTCCAGTATTCATTGTTTGTAGATTTTTTGATGATGGCCATTCTGATGGTATGAGGTGGTACATCATTGTAGTTTTGACTTACATTTTTCTAATAATGTGTGATGCTGAGCATCTTTTCATGGGTTTATTAGCAATCTATCATTGTACTCCTGTACAATAGGATCAAGACCATCCCCAAGAAAAAGAAATGCAAAAAAGCAAAATGGCTGTCTGAGGAGGCCTTACAAATAGCTGTGAAAAGAAGAGAAGCAAAAAGCAAAGGAGAAAAGGAAGGGTATACCCATTTGAATGCAGAGTTCCAGAGAATAGCAAGGAGAGGTAGGAAAACCTTCCTCAGTGATCAATACAAAGAAATAGAGGAAAACAATAGAATGGGAAAGACTAGAGATCTCTTCAAGAAAACTAGAGATACCAAGGGAACATTTCATGCAAAGATGGGTTCGATAAAGGGCAGAAATGGAATGGACCTAACAGAAGCAGAAGATATTAAGAAGAGGTGGCAAGAATACACAGAAGAACTGTACAAAAAAGATCTTCATGACCCGGATAATCACGATGGTGTGATCACTCCCTAGAGCCAAACATCATCCTGGAATGTGAAATCAAGTGGGCCTTAGGAAACATCACTTTAAACAAAGCTAGTGGAGGTGATGGAATTCCAGTTGAGCTATTTCAAATCCTAAACGATGATGCTGTGAAAGTGTTGCACTCAATATGGCAGCAAATTTGGAAAATTCAGCAGTGGCCACAGGACTGGAAAAGGTCAGTTTTCATTCCAATCCCTAAGAAAGGCAGTGCTAAAGAATGCTCAAATTACTGCACAAGTGCACTCATTTCACATGCTAGTAAAGTAATGCTCAAAATTCTCCAAGCCAGGCTTCAGCAATACGTGAACCGTGAACTTCCAGATGTTCAAGCTGATTTTAGAAAAGGCAGAGGAACCAGAGATCAAATTGTCAACATTGACTGGATCATCGAAAAAGCAAGACAGTTCCAGAAAAACATTTATTTCTGCTTTTTTGACTATGCCAAAGCCTTTGGCTCTGTGGATCACAATAAACTGTGGAAAATGCTGAAAGAGATGGGATTTCCAGACCACCTGACCTGCCTCTTGAGAAACCTGTATGCCAGTCAGGAAGCAACAGTTAGAACTGGACATGGAACAACAGACTGGTTTCAAATAGGAAAAGGAGTATGTCAAGGCTGTATATTGTCACCCTGCTTAATTTAACTTATATGCAGAGTACATCATGAGAAACGCTGGTCTGGAAGAAGCCCAAGCTGGAATCAAGATTGCCGGGAGAAATATCAATAACCTCAGATATGCAAATGTCACCACTCTTACGTCAGAAAGCAAAGAAGAACTAAAGAGCCTCTTGATGAAAGTGAGAGAGGAGAGTGAAAAAGTTGGCTTAAAGCTCAACATTCAGAAAACTAAGATCATGGCATCTGGTCCCATCACTTCATGGCAAATAGTTGCAGAAACAGTGGACACAGTGGCTGACTTTATTTTTCTGGCCTCCAAAATCACTGCAGATGGTGATTGCAGCCATGAAATTAAAAGACGCTTACTCCTTGGAAGGAAAGTTATGACCAACCTAGACAGCATATTAAAAAACAGAGACATTACTTTGCCAGCGAAGATCCGTCTAGTCAAGGTTATGGTTTTTCCTGTAGTCATGTATAGATGTGAGAGTTGGATTATGAAGAAAGCTGAGCGCCAAAGTATTGATGCTTTTGAACTGTGGTGTTGGAGCAGACTCTTGAGAGTCCCTTGGACTGCAAGGAGATCCAACAAGTCGATCCGAAAGGAGATCAGTCCTGGGTGTTCATTGGAAGGACTGATGTTGAAGCTGAAACTCCAATACATTGGCCACCTGATGTAAAGAGCTGACTCATTTGAAAAGACCCTGGTGCTTTTGAAAGCATCAGGAAAGATTGAGGGCAGGAGGAGAAGGGGACAATAGAGGATGAGATGGTTGGATGGCATCACGGACTCAGTGGACATGAGTTTAGGTAGGCTCGGGAGTTCGTGATGGACAGAGAGGCCTGGTGTGCTGCAGTTCATGGCGTTGTAAAGAGTCAGACATGACTGAGTGACTGAACTGAACTGATGTGTTCTTTGGAGAAATGTCTCTTTAGGTCTTTTCCCCACTTTTTGATTGGGTTGTTTGTTTTTCTGGGATTGAGCTGCATAAGCTGCTTGTATATTTTGGAGATTAATACCTTGTTAGTTGTTTTGTTTGCTATTATTTTCTCCCATTCTGAGGGTTGTCATTTCACCTTGTTTATAGTTTCCTTCACTGTGCAAAAGCTCTTAAGTTTAATTAGGTCCCCAGTGGCCCAGCAGGTAAAGAAGCTGCCTGCAATGCAGGAGACACAGGAAATGCAGATTTGATCCCTGGGTTGGGAAGATCATCTGGAGGAGGAAATGGCATTCTTCTCAGGCAAGTATTCTTGCCTGAGAAGTCCCATGGACAGAGAGGGAAGCCTGGTGGTCTATAGTCCCAGTGGGTTGAAAAGAGTTGGACACAACTAAACACAAGCTCAGCTAGTCTTTTGATAATGCCTTCATTCTACCTCTGCAGGTGCCTCTTTCCAAGTAAAGAAGAGTTCAGTTATTTTAACATCTTTATGCCCTCACACTGTCTCTTGCTCGCTCTGAGTGTCCTTCCCCAAAGAAGGCCATCAATAACTGGGGATGTCTCATGCAGAACTGTAGTGGCTGGGCTGTGTTAATAACCTGCATCTGTGTATCCCTCGGTCAAAAACTAATCTCTGTAGCTAACTGTAGGATCTAATGAACACTTTTGCATACTTTAATTGTAGTAAATAAATTTCCATTTGTTATTTTCATTGTCAGTTAGGAGCTGTAAAACACATGCCTTCAGGTACCAGGCATGTAATATAAGTGGAAAAAGGAGGCAAGATATAGGGAAATACAGTGGTAGAAATATCACAAATATAGGGTCATAAGTCTTCCCTTGAAGAATACATGTTCCATCTGGAATGAACAACTGTTACCACTCTACTTCACTCAGTTGCTGCCATATGAGACTTTGGGTAGGATTTGACTGCAGTGCTGGCAACTTATTATCTTATCATGTAAGTTCTATATGCATTATGGTCCAAGACCTTCCTAGTAACTTCACATAATACATTACTGATTCAGTACAAATTTTGTATGTTTTAAATCTTCTGTGGGCTTTCATAATAGAAAATGATACTAAATTAGAGAAAATAAGACTTTAGCCAATTAGAAGAGCATATCATTTGATCGCTGAAACTAAAATGTAAGTATCTACTTCACTGAATAGTTAGAAGGATTATGTAGGTGATATAAGTGAAATTGTTTGCAAATTAAAAAAAATAACATATGTTTCCAATTGTATTGAATTTGAATGACTTCTTATAATTGTCACTCAAATATTTTTCAAACTTTTGAATTATCCAGTTAATTTGTGATGGTTAGTGGATAGAAAACTCCAAACATCTTTGTGTAATGTTTTACTGTGTTTAATACTTTGGTCTCTCTTAATAACACAATTTTTATTTCTATACAGATTTCCTTCAGGGTATTTTATCTTAAATACAATAGGAGATAAGCTTGATCCCTGTGTTTTTTTCCTTACATATTTAGTGATTATTCTTATATATCTAAAAGTCGTTTGAGTCTTTCTTATAAGATCCTGATAGATTCTGTGTTTGGGGGCTACTCTTTTCTTAGCTTAAAAATTATATATTCTTTCTTGATGCTCTCTGGGAATATATTCCTGGGAACTAAATTTAATTGTCACATTACTCAAAGATTTACAGAAGAAAAAGGACAGGAAGGATATGCATTATATTTTTTGACTTTTTATGTTGAAATGTAGTTGATTAACAGCATTATAATAGTTTCAGGTATAAAGCAAAGTGAGTCAGTTACCCATGTGCATGTATGTATTCTTTTTCAAAGTCTTTTCCTATCAAGGCTGCTACATACTATTGAGCAGAGTTTCTTATGCTTTGTTGATTATCTATTTTAAATATAGCAATGTGTATAGGATTATCTATAGAGATTGAATTTCATTCTATTTTAGGTCACTATAGTGTGTAAAGTTATCTACATCAACTCATTTCTCTTTACAGTTCTCTGCAAGGCTTCTGAATGAGATTTAGGAATAAGCCTTACTAAAATTTACACTGCTGCAACTTTTAACTGCTGTTATTGACTTGCACAGTGTAATTTGAAATCTTTATTGTTATTCTCTTTCTGCAGAAAATTTGTTCTGGTATCCAGCCATAAGTTTAGCTTCATGACTTTGAGTACTAGCAAAGCAGGGCTCTCTGAAGAAACACTTTAAAACTTAAAACACAGACACATTTTTTTAGGCAATTATTTCATCCTCATCCACATATGGCTAGTTGTGCAGGAAGGTTTTTTCTTTGTGGTTGGGCACTCCTCAAATAAACTATGCCTCTGAGTACACACATGTTTATATGCAACCCCCCTTCTTGATTCTGGCTGACCCTGTGATGTGCTTCAACCGAAAAAAAAAAAAATGTGGCAAGAAGAACTATTTGTTAGTTCTGTGGCTATGCCCTAAGAAGACCTGAAATGTTTATTGTTGTGCTCTGACGATAACTAGCTTTTAGAATGTAGAGTTGATGTACAAGGTGTATAATATGTGAAAGATGGCAGTATTTGTGTAATGTGTGGGAGACTGTAGTTGGCTTAAGGTAAGATATGTCAATGGGAAAATTTGGTGTCCCTAGTCAGACATAGAACAGCGGTTATTTTAGATTTTCAGGTTATGTAAATATAAAAAAATATGGCATTTTGGCTCATACAGGTAGAGCTTGATATTATTATAAACAATATCTTCCCCTGAAAGATATACTTCTCTCAGGAATCAATCAGCAACAACTTTCTAAAATTTTACATTTCATTAGAGAGATTTTTAAAACCAGATTTAAACTCATGTTCAGCGTACTGATGATCCATTGATGCATCCTGCCTTGACTAACAGTGATGGAAGGAAGAGAAAAACAGAAAAACCTGTTTTGTTACTAGATATTCTGCAGAAAAGTCTTCCTTCTAATCATTTCCTGGCTCTAGAGTGTAAACAGAATTAATTAGGTAAGTATTGATAGATATAACTCATAAAAACAAAAGCTTTTTGAGGTCTTCTGTGATTTATAAGAGTATAAAGAGAGATCTTGAGGCCAAATGTTTGTGATCTGGAAAGCTGAGATTGTATGGACCTCATCCTATGAGCACAATACAGTAAGCCTACCAAGTAGTTTAAAAAAGATCAAAGAAGAAGAAACACAACTACTTTGAAGTTAAAAAACCCTGCATTCACCTAACCCAGTTTGTCCATGGGGAATCAATGGAAACAGTAATGGACTTTATTTTCTTGGGCTCCAAAATCACTGCAGATGGTGACTGCAACCATGAAATTAAAAAATGCTTGCTTCTTGGAAGATAAGCTATGACCAACCTAGACAGCATACTGAAAAGCAGAGACATTACTTTGCTGACAAAGGTCCATATAGTCAAAGGATGCTTTTTCCAGCAGTCACGTATGGGTGTGAGAGTTGGACCAGAAAGCTGAGTGCCGAAGAATTGATGCTTTTGAAGTGTGGTGTTGGAGAAGACTCTTGAGAGTCCCTTGAACAGCAAGGAGAGCAAACCAGTCAATCCTAAAGGAAATCAGTCCTGAATATTCATTGGAAGGACTGATGTTGACGCTGAAGCTCCAATACTTTGGCCCCCTGATGCAAAGAACTGACTCCTTGGAAAAGACCCTGATGCTGGGAAAGATTGAAGGCAGGAGAAGGGGACAACAGAGGATGAAATGGTTAAATGGCATCACTGACTGGGTGGACATGAGTTTGAGCAAGCTCCGGGAGTTGGTGATGGACAGGGAAGCCTGGCATGCTACAGTCAATGGGGTTGCAAAGAGTCAGACACGACTGAGGGACTTAACTGAACTGAACTGAATTTGAGTAAAATTGGAAATGAAAAGTTAGGGGTCAACAAGCTCTAGAAAGAGCAATGATGAATGCCCTACTTCTTTGCTGGGATATGTCCAATGGGGCAGTTCAGAGGGAGACTCAGAGACTGAAGTGTTGTCATTATTAATAATGTAATGTGCATAAATGAAGTAAAAAGTGAAATAAGAAGTAAAATGAGTAAAAAAGCAAGAGAAACAAAGAAGAGTATAAATAAAAATGAAAGTACAGCTGAATAAAATATAAATCAAAATAATAAAGATACATAGATACATGTTTATATTAGAAAAAATATGAAATTCTCATAAATGTATTCAAGAAATAAGAAGGAATGCATTGATACAAATGGAAATAATGGCTCTCTCTTCAGAGCTCTTGTGTGTGTTCTGTCTGTTCACCTGGTTAGAGTTTTAGAAGCTCATTCTTTATTAGATGTCTGTTTCACCTCATCAATTGCTTACTTATAGTAAGTATAAGATAAAGAGTCTTTTGTTATTTTGTTTTTCACTAGGGTAGAAATAAATTGACCTGAGGGAAGTTGTGAATAAAGTATAGTGACATTCTATACTCACAGTTTTGTGCCCCATCCACTTTTCCACCTTCTTCCCTCTTAGTCTTCATCATCACTTCAGACGTTTCTTTCATATAAGGATTTAAAATATTAAAACCCAGTTAAGTAGACTGTCCACCTAGAGTTATTAAAATTTTAACAGAAATAAACCGTTATGCTTGAAAGGTGAAGCTTGGAATATAAATACAAAGTTTTACCCAGAGTATAAACTGTAAATGTGAATTAAGTTTTTCAAATGATAAAATTTTAATTTACATGATATATTAGAAAAAGTTTGTTTTTTGTTGTTGTTTTTACTTTGGGAGCAGGGGAAAACTCGAGATCTGTTTTTCCCCAGTAATTTTACATGTCAGTCCTATTTTCTATCTAAACTTAACCCCTATTCTGAGGTGGAATGAGAGTTGGGATAATCCTTCAAAATGGTCCATGTATTCAACTTTTCTTTCCTTTCATCTGCACGGTTGTGCTGGATAATTCCCATTTGTTCCTCTGTCCTTCTCTACCTTTCTTTGTGCCCAGGAAAATAATCTATAGATAGTATAAAATTGTCCCCTCACTTTTGACATCCAGTTCCGACTGGATGGACATGAGTTTGAGTAAGCTCCAGGAGTTAGTGATGGACAGGGAAGCCTGGCATGCTGCAGTCCATGGGTTTGCAAAGAGTCGGACACGACTGAGTGACTGAATTGAACTGAACTGTATATGGCCAGTGGATTTGGAGGATGGGAAAAATAGATGATTGTGATATTTACTCATCTGAATTCTTTGTCAGATTGCTATGGTCTGTCTCCATTGCTCTACTAAAGGTCATAGCCAATCTTCTCCTTCTCCCTTATAGCTGTTCATTCTCGGTTCTGGTAAATATTTTCCTTTTTGTCACTTTAGCATTTGGTTGTTTTTCAGTTGCCAAGTAGTGTCTGACTCTTTGCAACCCCGTGGACTGCAACACACCAGGCTTCTGTGTCCATTATATTCTCCTCCAAGTTCCTGACCATTGAATCAGTGATGCCATCCAACCATCTCATCCTCTGTCGCCTTCTTCTCCTTCTCCCTTTGATCTTTTCCAGCGTCATCGTCTTTTCCAGTGAGTCAGCTCTTCACATCAGGTGGCCAAAGTATTGGAGCATCAGCTTCAGCATCAGTCCTTTCAAAGAGTATTCAGGGTGGATTTCTTTTAAGATTGACTGCTTTGATCTCCTTGCTTTCCAAGGGACTCTCAAGAGTCTCCTTTAGCACCACAGTTCAAAAGCATCAATTCTTCAGCTCTCGGGCTTCTTTAAGACTCCCTAATGTTGCTAGCCTTGGGGTAGAGTGCTGTCTTTTGTTGGTTTCGTTTTTAATATTCTCCCTGACTTTGTAAATAAAAAAGTCCCTTTGTTAAACTCTCCTCCATTAAACTCCTTCACCGTGTCATCTCTTTTCTGTGAAGACCATAGCCAAAATACCTAATCTCTCAACTAGAGTGTCTTTTCTGTGAAGACCATAGCCAAAATACCTAATTAGGCCTTAAACCACCTTCTGCTCGCAACACCAAGAGAAGAGATATAGTGCTGCAGGATTTATTGCAGGCGAAAGGAAGGAATAATGCTATAGCAGGCCCCAAAATGTACAGAGTCTTGCTGCTCTTCTCAGATCCCATTGCTTAGATTCCTGCCTTTTTGCTTAGGATAGATTTGCTTTCAACCTCTTCTTGGAGTCATTTAACTTTTACCTTGAGTATTTCCTCATCATAGTAGACATCATTTTCAGAATAGGAAATATCTCAGAGATCCTTTAAATTGTCAATGTATAGATGAGGTTGTTGAAACTCAGAGAGACTGGATATCCTTCCAAGGTCATACTAATCCTTGGTGGCAGAACTGGATCATTTAACTTGAAATTAAGTCCCCTCCCTTTCTGCAACACATTCATACTTCTACTTAGAAGCAATAGGTTCACTCTCTGAGAATTCCTGTGATCACACATTATTTATAGTCTATGCAGACTACAAAATTTTCTGGGAAATGTGTGTCTTATTAGTAATATATTCTCCAGTTTTGCCAATTCTGTACTTTTACTTTCTTTGTTGTATCTACTCTGTCTCCTCATAGTCTGGCTTGGTAACTTCTATTCCATATGGGATACTTGGCTTTTTGGCCCCAGACTCTTTTTTTAAAGGTATATACACCTGCATTTATTTGTCAGAGAAGGTATGAAGTGTTGGGATGGTGTATGTCACAACTTTCAGACAAATCTACAACACATAAAATGTCAATAGTATACACGTACAATTTCTACATAAAAGACATCCTTTCCCAATTAACAGCAATAATGAACACAAGTCAAATTAGTTTTGAAAATGCATTTCTTGAAAATATATTTCTTAGGGACTGTAAGTTTAAATAGCAGGAAAAAATGATACATATGGGAAAATAATCTAAAAAAGCATGTATATACATATTATATATATAACTGAATCACTTTGCTATATACCTGAAACTAGCACAATACTCTAAAACAACTATACTTCAATAAAAAAGGATACATATGGAATTAAGGGGAGAGATAGAGGTCCTTTACAGAGAAGCATTTATGCACCTTTGTTTCCAACCCCAAGAATTATTCTAATTAATTAAAAAATTGCATTGTTTTGCTATATCTAATATAATGATATACTTATACCAAATGTATAGAGTAGTGGTCTATATCACTGTCATTTAATTAATATTAATGTTGTGGTTGTTCAGTTGCTAAGTTTTGTCCAACTCTTTGTGACCCATGGACTGCAGCCAGCTTCCCTATACATCACCAGTTTCCAGAGCTTGCTCAGACTCATGTCCATCAAGTCGGTGATGCCATCCAAACATCCCATCCTCTGCCATCCCCTTCACTTCCTGCCTTCAGTCTTTCCCAGCATCATCATTGTTTCCATTGAGTTGGCTTTTCACATCAGGTGGTCAAAGTATTGGAGCTTCATCTTCAGCAGTCAGTCTTTCCAAAGAATATTCAGGGCTGATTTCCTATAGGATTGACTGGTTTGATCTTGCAGTCCCAGGGATTCTTAAGAGTCTTCTCCAGCACCACAATATAAAAGCATCAGTTCTTTGGTACTCAGTCTACTTTATGGTTCAACACTTATATTCATACATGACTACTGCAAAACCATACCTTTGACTATGTGGATCTTTGGAATCAAAGTGGTGTCTCTGGTTTTTAATAATTGCTATCTAGGTTTGTCTTAACTTTCCTTCCAAGAAGCAAGCGTCTTTTAATTTCATGGCTGCAGTCACCATCTGTAGTGATTTTGGAGCCCGATAAAATAAAATCTGTCACTGCTTCCACTTTTTCCCCATCTCTTTGCCTTGAAGTGATGGGACCAGATGCCGTGATCTTCATTTTTTGAATGTTGTGTTTTAAGCCAGGTTTTTCCACTCTCATTCACCCTTGTCAAGAGGCTCTTTAGTTCCTCTGCACTTTCTGCCACTAGAGTGGTATCATCTGCATATCTGAGATTGTTAATATTTCTCCCCACAATCTTGATTCCAGCTTGGGATTCATCCAGCCTGGCATTTTGCATGATGTACTCTGCATAGAAGTTAAATAAGCAGGGTTACAACATACAGCTTTGTCTTATTCCTTTCCCAGTTTTGAACCAGTAAGTTGTTCCATGTAAGGTTCTAACTCTTGCTTCTTAATCTGCATACAGTTTTCTCAGGAGACAAGTAAGGTGGTCTGGTATTCCCATTGCTTTAATAATTTTCCAGTTTATTTTGATCCACACAGTCAAAGGCTTTCATGTAGTCAATGAAGCAGAAATAGATGTTTTCCTGGAATTCCCTTGCTTTCTCTATGATGCAATGAATATTGGCAATTTGATTTCTAGTTCCTCTGCCTTTTCTAAACCCAGCTTGTACATCTGGAAGTTCTCGGTTCACATAATGCTGAAACCTGATTGAAGGATTTTGAGCATAACCTTACTAGCAAAATGAGCACAGTTGTAAGGTAGTTGAAACATTCTTTAGCACTGCCCTTCTTTGAGATAGGAATGAAAACTGACCTTTTCTAGTCCTGTGGCCACCGCTGAGTTTTCCAAATTTGCTGACATATTGAGTGCAGCATGCAATATTAATACTAGTCCATAATTTATTTTCAGTTTTAAATATGCAATTGTATAACATTCAATTATGTTTTTAATTAATGCAAATGTTGGTTTTTCTTAATGTTTTGAAAGAGGCTAGCTTTGAATATGTGAAGTCTGTTATTCTGTTTTTCTAGTTTCTCTCTTCTCATCAGAGACGATTTCAGCCCGAGTCCTGATACATAATTTCTCTAAACTCATTTCACGTGTTTTCATGTAGTCACCCTACTTCAGTTATAATCCATGTTGTTACTTTAACTATATAAACATATTAAGGTACACTAAATAAAAAAAAAAAAACTGTTTTATATAGGAAGTGGTAACCCACTCCACTATTCTTGTCTGGAAAATTCTATGGACAGAGGAGCCTGGCAGGCTACAGTCCATGGGGTTGCAAAAAGCCAGACACAACTGAATGATTGGGTGCACATGGTGCACTAAATTAAAAAAAAAAAACCTATATGTTTTATTTAACAATAAAAATATACAGTGGCTCTATTTCCATATTTCTGATGCATCTTGCCTCTCTTCTCAGTCTTCATTACTTGTTTCAATTTGTATATCTATTCTTTCCTTGCATACCAAACATATCACAAACCAGAATTAATTTTCCATCATTACTGATTTCATAGATTTCAAACTTGTAGACTTGATGCATCTTCTCATGTTAACTATCATCTCAGCAACCATAACTCTTTATTTCATAGGTTTCATATTAGTCTTTTTGACACTATCATTCTCATGGGTTCTCCATAGACATTTACAGGACAGAATAGAGATGGATGTTATCTAAAATTTTGATTGTAGTGGGGTAGAGTGCTTTACTGAATAGTTACTGGTAGTAAATACATCTTGGAAGATTTCCAATGAAGTTTTAATTGGAAAAAGCTTACATTAGATAAAGTAACTGTGCCATATTGCAGTGTTAAAGTTCTGTTGTATATGAGTATGCATGCGTATGCTAAGTCACTTCAGTTCTGTCCAAATCTATGGAATGTAGCCCACCAGGCTCCTCTGCCCATGGGATCCCCCAAGCGAAAATACTGGAGTGGGTTGCCATTTCCTCCTCCAGGGGATCTTCCAGACCCAGAGATTAAACCTGTATCTCTTATGTCTCCTGCATTGGCAGGCAGGATTTTTACCACTAGCACCACCTGGTTGTCAGAATTTTCTGTAAAATATTAAAATATGATTAATCATTAATCAAAAACATATTTAAACCATGACAGGATAAAGGCATATATATGTGAAAGCGTTCAGATTATGTGCATCAGGTAATGGCTGTGTCTGTGTGTCCAGCAAGGGAAGTTCAGCTAGTATGAGGACAAATGAGATCTGAGAAGCCAGTTATGCCCAGATAGCTAACTGATCAGGGGAACAGAGAACTTGCAGGCAGTGAGTTCTTTATTTGCAACTCAGAATATCCCCTTTAGTATGTTGCTCCAGCTGTGGATCTTTGAGTAAACTGATGTATTCTTCAGTCTAATGCTCTCCTAACTGAGCTATTTTGGCCACTTGTAAAGTACTCTTAAGATTGGGGATTTTCAGTATCCTCTCAGTATAAGGTCACATCTGTGAACCCACGTGAATAATAAAGTGGTAACCTTTATCCTATCCTCAAATATGGTAAAAACTAGAGATACAAAACTAATGATGATGAACAAATTAAAAAAGCATTCTTCAAATGTAAAATTGCTGCTAGGAAGGTTTGGTTTAGTAAATCCAAACCTTTAGAATTTTTCAGAAAAAACAGTTATAGAGAAGGAAATTCAATGATAAAGGTAGAAAAATACCTTGATCCTGAATCAAACCCTAGGATGTTTCCTTCTCATGTTTTAGATGAATCCTCTTGAAGTAACTGAACAGATTTATTTTATAAATCGATTTGAAGACATTTGAGAGCTAATACAGGATGAAGAAATATATGGAAGAAAAAAATCAGAGAGATATATTCCTATCCTTGGGGGGTGCCTGCTTTTCCCTTGAGGACATTTATTGATTTCAAGCTGATCCCTGGCTAAAAGTCTGAGAATAAGAAAAATGTTTTTGACAGCCTTACATGGTTAAGAGAACAAAAATTGGAAAGGACTAAATTTTATAAAAAGAAGGATTTTAAATTGATTATTATTCACTGTGTGTCTGTCTTGTAAAGTTGTTTAGCTGCTAAATCGTGTCCAACTCTTTGCGACTCCATGGACTGTAGTCCGCCTGGTTCCGCTGACCATGGGATTACCTAGGCAAGAATACTGGAGTGGAGTGGATTTCCATTCTCCAGGGCATCTTTGGGACCCAGGCATCTAATCTGAAATCACACAGTCTAAAAAAACAGTGGCTTCACCTCCACTCCCCTAACCCCAACCAAATAGCTGATCTCAACGTCTGATAGTCTTTTTCTAAACAATTATTACTCAGTAATTGTCCCAAACAGCTCTTAAGTCTCATAGAGAATGAACTTTTTAGTAGGACCAGAATACTAACTGATGTGAAACTGGAATTGTTATAATTGTTTAATTATTTCTTTATAAATTGGTTATTTTAAAAATGTGAGCAATGTTCTACTTCAGTTTTAAATAATAGGAAATGAGATATTATCTTTGACCTTACAAGCAAAACCAATTTGGATGATAAAAATTTTCTTGAAAAACACTGGTAGCATAGCTCAAAACTAATAGTATTTAACAAACTATTAGTGTTTAACGTATTATTCACTTTATATTTAGAATAAATCTCTTTTTAAATTTTTAAATAGAAAATAGAAAGTTAATCAGCATTTTAGGATAAACAGAATATTCATATTTGAGACATGGTGTAAAAATCAAAATTATAGCCATATTATGAAGATATGAGTTTGCAAATCTATTTTTTTAATTGAAAATTTAGTCTTTTTTTTTAATACTAGTTTTTTTTAATTAATTAATTAATTTATTTTTTCAGTGGGTTTTGTCATACATTGACATGAATCAGCAATAGATTTACACGTATTCCCCATCCCAATCCCCCCCTCCCATCTCCCTCTCCAACCGATTCCTCTGGGTCTTCCCAGTGCACCAGGCCCGAGCACTTGTCTCATGCATCCAACCTGGGCTGGTGACCTGTTTCACCATAGATAATATACATGTTGTTCTTTCGCAACATCCCACCCTCACCTTCTCCCACGGAGTTCAAAAGTCTGTTCTGTACTTCTGTGTCTCTTTTTCTGTTTTACATAAAGGGTTGTTGTTACCATCTTTCTAAATTCCATATATATGTGTTAGGATGCTGTAATGTTCTTTATCTTTCTGGCTTACTTCACTCTGCATAATGGGCTCCAGTTTCATCCATCTCATTAGAACTGGTTCAAATGAATTCTTTTTGACGGCTGAGTAATATTCCATGGTGTATATGTACCACAGCTTCCTTATCCATTCATCTGCTGATGGGCATCTAGGTTGCTTCCATGTCTGGCTATTATAAACAGTGCTGTGATGAACATTGGGGTGCACGTGTCTCTTTCAGATCTGGTTTCCTCAGTGTGTATGCCCAGAAGTGGGATTGCTGGGTCATATGGCAGTTCTATTTCCAGTTTTTTAAGAAATCCCCACACTGTTTTCCATAGTGGCTGTACTAGTTTGCATTCCCACCAACAGTGTAAGAGGGTTCCTTTTCTCCACACCCTCTCCAGCATTTATTGCTTGTAGACTTTTGGATAGCAGCCATCCTGACTGCCGTGTAATGGTACCTCATTGTGGTTTTGATTTGCATTTCTCTGATAATGAGTGATGTTGAGCATCTTTTCATGTGTTTGTTAGCCATCTGTATGTCTTCTTTGGAGAAATGTCTGTTTAGTTCTTTGGCCCATTTTTTGATTGGGTCATTTATTTTTATGGAATTGAGCTTCAGGAGTTGCTTGTATATTTTTGAGATTAATCCTTTGTCTGTTTCTTCATTTGCCTATTATTTTCTCCCAATCTGAGGGTTGTCTTTTCACCTTGCTTATAGTTTCCTTTGTAGTGCAAAAGCTTTAAGTTTCATTAGGTCGCCATTTGTTTAGTTTTGCTTTTATTTCCAATATTCTGGGAGGTGGTCATAGAGGATCCTGCTGTGATTTATGTCAGAGAGTGTTTTGCCTATGTTCTCCTCTAGGAGTTTTATAGTTTCTGGTCTTACATTTAGATCTTTAATCCATTTTGAGTTTATTTTTGTGTATGGTGCTAGAAAGTGTTCTAGTTTCATTCTTTTTACAAGTGGTTGACCAGTTTTCCCAGCACCACTTGTTAAAGAGGTTGTCTTTTTTCCATTGTATATCCTTGCCTCCTTTGTCAAAGATAAGGTGTCCATAGGTTCGTGGATTTATCTCTGGGCTCTCTATTCTGTTCCATTGATCTATATTTCTGTCTTTGTGCCAGTACCATACTGTCTTGATGACTGTGGCTTTGTAGTAGAGTCTGAAGTCAGGCAGGTTGATTCCTCCAGTTCCATTCTTCTTTCTCAGGATTACTTTGGCTATTCGGGGTTTTCTGTATTTCCATACAATTGTGAAATTATTTTGTTTTCTAGTATTTTTTTCCCCCCCCCTGTTTGAAAAAAAATTAAAACCATTGGGGTTTAAAGCTTGATAGGGATTGCACTGAATCTATAGACTGCTTTGGGTAGAATAGCCATTTTGACAATATTGATTCTTCCAATCCATGAACACGGTATGTTTCTCCATCTGTTTGTGTCCTCTTTGATTCCTTTCATCAGTGTTTTATAGTTTTTTATGTATAGGTCTTTTGTTTCTTTAGGTAGATATACTCCTAAGTATTTTATTCTTTTTGTTGCAATGGTGAATGGTATTGTTTCCTTAATTTCTCTTTCTGTTTTTTCATTGTTAGTATATAGGAATGCAAGGGATTTCTGTGTGTTATTTTATATCCTGCAACTTTACTATATTCATTGATTAGCTCTAGTAATTTTCTGGTAGAGTCTTTAGGGTTTTCTATATAGAGGATCATGTCATCTGCAAACAGTGAGAGTTTTACTTCTTCTTTTCCTATCTGGATTCCTTTACTTCTTTTTCTGCTCTGATTGCTGTGGCCAAAACTTCCAACACTATGTTGAATAGCAGTGGTGAGAGTGGGCATCCTTGTCTTGTTCCTGATTTCAGGGGAAATGCTTTCAATTTTTCACCATTGAGGGTGATACTTGCTGTGGGTTTGTCATATACAGCTTTTATTATGTTGAGGTATGTTCCTTCTATTCCTGCTTTCTGGAGAGTTTTAATCATGAATGGGTGTTGGATTTTGTCAAAGGCTTTTTCTGCATCTATTGAGATAATCATATGGTTTTTATCTTTCAGTTTGTTAATGTGGTGTATTACATTGATTGATTTGCAGATATTAAAGAATCCTTGCATTCCTGGGATAAAGCCCACTTGGTCATGATGTATTGATCTTTTTAAATATGTGTTGTTGGATTCTGTTTGGCTAGAATTTTGTTAAGGAATTTTTGCATCTTGTCATAAGTGATAATTGGCCTGTAGTTTTCTTTTTTTGTGGCATTTTTGGTTTTGGAATTAGGGTGATGGTGGCCTCATAGAATGAGTTTGGAAGTTTACCTTCCTCTGTAATTTTCTGGAAGAGTTTGAGTAAGATAGGTGTTAGCTCTTCTCTAAATTTTTGGTAGAATTCAGCTGTGAAGCCATCTGGTCCTGGGCTTTTGTTTGCTGGAAGATTTTTGATTACAGTTTCGATTTCCTTGCTTGTGATGGGTCTGTTAAGATCTTCTATTTCTTCCTGGTTCAGTTTTGGAAGGTTATACTCTTCTAAGAATTTGTCCATTTCATCCAAGTTGTCCATTTTATTGGCATAGAGCTGCTGGTAGTACTCTCTTATGATCCTTTGTATTTCAGTGTTGTCTGTTGTGATCTCTCCATTTTCATTTCTAATTTTGTTAATTTGGTTCTTCTCTCTTTGCTTCTTAATGAGTCTTGCTAATGGTTTGTCAATTTTGTTTATTTTTTCAAAAAACCAGCTTTTAGCTTTGTTGATTTTTGCTATGGTCTCTTTAGTTTCTTTTGCATTTATTTCTGCCCTGATTTTCAAGATTTCTTTCCTTCTGCTAACCCTGGGGTTCTTCATTTCTTCCTTCTCTAATTGCTTTAGGTGTAGAGTTAGGTTATTTATTTGGCTTTTTTCTTGTTTCTTGATGTAAGCCTGTAATGCTATGAACCTTCCCCTTAGCACTGCTTTTACAGTATCCCATAGGTTTTGGGTTGTTGTGTTTTCATTTTCATTCGTTTCTATGCATATTTTGATTTCTTTTTTGATGTCTTCTGTGATTTGTTGGTTATTCAGAAGAGTGTTATTTAGCCTCCATATGTTTGAATTTTTAACAATTTTTTTCCTGTAATTGAGATCTAATCTTACTGCACTGTGGTCAGAAAAGATGACTGGAATGATTTCAATTTTTTTGAATTTTCCAAGACCAGATTTATGGCCCAGGATGTGATCTATTCTGGAGAAGGTTCCGTGTGCACTTGAGAAAAAGGTGAAGTTGATTGTTTTGGGGTGAAATGTCCTATAGATATCAAATCAGGTCTAGCTGGTCCATTGTGTCATTCAAAGTTTGTGTTTCCTTGTTAATTTTCTGTTTAGTTGATCTATCCATAGTTGTGAGTGGGGTATTAAAGTCTCCCACTATTATTGTGTTTACTATTAATTTCCTCTTTCATACTCGTTAGCATTTGCCATACATATTGCGGTGCTCCTATGTTGGGTGCATATATACTTATAATTGTTATATCTTCTTCTTGCATTAATCCTTTGATCATTATGTAGTGTCCTTCTTTGTCTCTTTTCACATCCTTTATTTGAAAGTCTATTTTATCTGATATGAGTATTGCGACTCCTGCTTTCTTTTGGTCTCCGTTTGCGTGAAATATTTTTTCCAGCCCTTCACTTTTAGTCTGTATGTGTCTCTTGCTTTGAGGTGGGTCTCTTGTAGACAGCATATATAGGGGTCTTGCTTTTGTATCCATTCAGCCAATCTTTGCCTTTTGGTTGGGGCATTCAACCCATTTACATTTAAGGTAATTATTGATAGGTGTGGTCCCGTTGCCATTTACTTTGTTGTTTTGGGTTCACGTTTATACAGCCTTTCTGCATTTCCTATCTAGAGAAGATCCTTTAGCATTTGTTGAAGAGCTGGTTTGGTGGTGCTGAATTCTCTCAGCTTTTGCTTATCTGTAAAGCTTTTGAATTCTCCTTCATATCTGAATGAGATCCTTGCTGGATACAGTAATCTAGGTTGTAAGTTATTCTCTTTCATTACTTTCAGGACGTCCTGCCATTCCCTTCTGGCCTGGAGGGTTTCTATTGATAGGTCAGCTGTTATCCTTATGGGAATCCCTTTGTGTGTTATTTGTTGTTTCTCCCTTGCTGCTTTTAATATTTGTTCTTTGTGTTTGATCTTTGTTAATTTGATTAATATATGTCTTGGGGTGTTTCGCCTTGGGTTTATCCTGTTTGGGGCTCTCTGGGTTTCTTGGACTTGGGTGGCTATTTCCTTCCCCATTTTAGGGAAGTTTTCAGCTATTATCTCCTCGAGTATTTTCTCATGGCCTTTCTTTTTGTCTTCTTCTTCTGGGATTCCTATGATTTGAATGTTGGGGTGTTTCACATTGTCCCAGAGGTCCCTGAGGTTGTCCTCATTTCTTTTGATCCTTTTTTCTTTTTTCCTCTCTGCTTCATTTATTTCCACCATTTTATCTTCTACCTCACTTATCCTATCTTCTGTCTCCTTTATTCTACTCTTGGTCCCCTCCAGAGTGTTTTTGATCTCATTCATTGCATTATTCATTTTTAATTGACTCTTTTTTATTTCTTCTAGGTCTTTATTAAACATTTCTTGCATCTTTTCAATCTTTGTCTCCGGGCTATTTATCTGTAACTCCATTTTGTTTTCAAGATTTTGGATCATTTTTATTATCATTATTCTAAATTCTTTTTCAGGTAGATTCCCTATCTCCTCCTCTTTTGTTTGACTTGGTGGCATTTTTCATGTTCCTTTACCTGTTGGGTATTTCTTTGCCTTTTCATCTTGTTTAGATTGCTGTGTCTGGAGTGGGCTTTCTGTATTCTGGAGGTCTGTGGTTCCTTTTTATTGCGGAGGATTTACCCAGTGGGTGGGGTTAGACGATTGGCTTGTCAAGGGTTCCTGGTTAGGAAAGTTTGCGTCGGTGTTCTGCTGCGTGGAACTTGATTTCTTCTCTCTGGAGAGCAATGGAGTGCTCAGTAATGAGTTTTGAGATGGGTCTATGTGTTAGGTGTCACCTTGGGCAGCCTGTATGTTGACGTTTAGGGCTATGTTCCTGCGTTGCTGGAGAATTTGCATGGTATGTCTTGCTCTAAAACTTATTGGCTCTTGGGTGGTGGTTGGTTTCAGTGTAGGTATGGAGGCTTTTGGACGGTCACTTATTACTGAAAGTTCCATGTAGTCAGGAGTTTTCTGGTGTTCTCCAGTTTTGGGCTCAAGTCTCCTGCCTCTGGATTTTAGTTTTATTCTTCCTGTAGTCGCAGGACTTCTCCTACTATACAGCACTGATAATAAAACATCTAGGTTAATGGTGAAAAGATTCTCCCCCATTAGGGACACCCAGAGAGGTTCACAGAGTTACATGAAGAAGAGGAGAGGGAGGAGGGAGATAGTGATGAGCAGGAGGAGAAAAAGAGGGACTCAAGAGGAGAGAGACAGATCTACGCAGTTGTCTGTTCCCAGAGTGTTTTCCGTAGCCCAGACACCCACCAAGATTCACAGAATTGGATTGGGAAGAGAAGGGGAAAGGAAGAAATAGAGGTGTTCTGAGGTAGAAAACAGAGAGTCAAGATTGGGAGAGAATAATCAACACACTCCTGAATAAAAATGGGAACTGAATATTGGATTCTTAAATGTTCACAATTTATATCATATATTGAAAAACAAAAATTAAAAATCTAGAGTAGAGGTTAGACTCTTAAAAATGCTATATTAAAAACAAAAACCAAAACACACACAGAAAAATTTTAAAAATATATATGAAGTTCAGTTTAAAAAATAGGGTTTCTCTTCTTTTTTTTTTTGGTAAGGTTATAGTGTATTGAAAATGAAAATTAAGGAGTAGTAGAGGAGTACTAGAGGACTTTAAAAGAAATATGAGAAATATTTAGAATAAATCTCTTTTTAAATTTTTAAATAGAAAATAGAAAGTTAATCAGCATTTTAGGATAAACAGAATATTCATATTTGAGACATGGTGTAAAAATCAAAATTATAGCCATATTATGAAGATATGAGTTTGCAAATCTATTTTTTTAATTGAAGAAAATTTAGTCTTTCTTTTAATACTAGTTTTTAAGTGTATTTTCTCTGTTATTTAAAATTTTAGTGATTTTGGTTTTTTTCCCTTATATAATGGATTTTGTCAATTAGGAAAGCTACGCTTTTCTTACTTCTAGTTGTAAACAATGATTTTAGAATTTGCATATTTTAAAGATAAATTTTTATAAGAACTTTGAAGAGTAGGACATTTATATAAGAACTGCATCAAAAGTAATGCAAATAAGTGTATCTTTTTATGGAACCTTCATCTAATCATCTACCATATGCAAACTCCTGTAAACTCTCTTCCACTTCTGACATTTTTGTTACCCAAAACTCAAGCTATTCTCTGCAACCTCTCTCTCAACTTCCACATCTAGTCTTTCACCAATTCTTAGCAATTTTTTATTGTCAGTACCCTTTAATTTGTTTCCTATTCCAGCAACTCTTATTAATATATTACTACAGATCATCTGGACTATTTCAGAAACTTCTCTGTTCTGTCTGTGTCTCTGGATGCATCCTCTTTCATCCTTTCTTAGCCCATAACTTTTCCAATAAACAATCTGCTCATGTTATTTTCCTTTTTAAACACTTTCATTGGCTTCTGGTCTACAAGATGATTTAATTTTTCTTTAGTTGGCCATACAAGGCCATTAAGCATCTCCTCAAATCTACTGTTTTAGTTTCGTCTTCTACCACACTCAGTAGACTTCAGCTACACTCTCAACAGTCCATGTTCATCGGCACTCAGATTCTTTGTACCTGGTTTTCCCTCTGGCATGAACATTCCTCCCTTTTTCTCTGTCTAGCAATTCTTACTTAGCTTGCATTATTTTTATCAAATATCATTGCCTCTTGAAGATTTCCCTTTGCTTTAAGAAGAAAAGTGTTTTACTCTGAGAGGGATTGAGAAGGAAAGAGAAACGATCATGTGATTGATGTTGGGAAAGAATTTTGGATTCTTAGAAGTTGATAGTCAGGGAGAGGAAAGGTTTGGTGATATATATTGGAAAATAGTCAGACTGCCTGTCATAGGCAAATTGATTTTGGAAGATACTTTGAAATTTATTAATAATGTACTTCTCAAGTAATAGTGTCTGCAGATTCAAAATCTATACCTTTCCACCACTGATGCTCATTGCATAGCAGATGTCATATATACATGTATATCTATACATATTTATGTAAAATATACAGTGTAATAGACATGTTAAGTAACTATCCAACTGATTTTGTTGAAATTACAACTGATGTATTAGAATTCCAACTGAAATCACTGAAATTCTTTGTGACATTCCCTCTTGAGCATAGTTCCTGAATTTAGTAAGAATTGAATATTCTTTTCAAATGATTATCTGTATAGTATAAAATAAAAGTCAAATTAACTTATGAACTATTTTGAGTGAGAAAAATTGGTTTAGAAAGCTTTATCGAGGTCTTCTCAATGGGGCTTGCCGATGCTAATAAGAGCAATTAAGGATATCAATAAAAAATCTTGGGAGAAAAACAAAAAGGTCTAGCTATTATATCGAGGTAATATTCATATTCATTTTTTAAAAAGGAATTACTGCAAATGAATTAAAAAAATTCACTATACGGATGAAATGAGGGTAAATAAAATATACATTTATGTGATTAAAACAAGATTTGATATTACTAGTCTACCTAACGTTGGAAAACTCAGCAGTGGCCACAGGACTGGAAAAGGTCAGTTTTCGTACCAATCTCAAAGAAAGGCAATGCCAAAGAATGTCCAAACCACCCCACAATTGCACTCATCTCACACACTCTAGTGTTCTTGCCTGGAGAATCCCAGGGACAGAGGAGCCTGGTGGGCTGCCGTCTATATGGTTGCACAGAGTCGGACACGACTGAAGCGACTTAGCAGCAGCAGCAGCACACACTAGCAAAGTGATGCTCAAAATTCTCCAAGCCAGGCTTCAACAGTATGTGAAGTGAGAACTTCCAGATGATCAAGCTGGATTTAGAAAAGGCAGAGGGACCAGAGATCAAATTGCCAACACCTGTTGTATTATAGAAAAAGCAAGAAAATTCCAGAGAAACATGTACTTCTTTATTGACTGCACTAAAGCTTTGCCTGAACGGATCACAACAAACTGTGAAGCTTCGTAAAGAGAAGACGGGAATACCATATCACCTTACCTGACTCCTGAAAAACATGTATGCAGGTCAAGAAGCAACAGTTAGAACCGGACATAGAACAACGAGCTGGTTCTAAATTGGGAAAGGAGTATATCAAGGCTGTATATTGTCACCCTGCTTATTTAACTTATATGCAGAGTACATGTGAAATGCCAGGCTGGATGAAGCAGAAGCTGGAATCACGATTGCTGGGAGAAATATCAATAACCTCAGATATGCAGATGACACCACCCTTATGGCAGAAAGAGAAAAGAAACTAAAGAGCCTCTTGATGAAAGTGGAAGACGAGAGTGAAAAAGCTGGCTTAAAACTCAACATTCAAAAAACTAAGATCATGGCACCTGGTCCCATCATTTCATGGCAAATAGATGGGAAACAATGGAAACAGTGACATTTTATTTTCTTGGGCTCCAAAATCACTGCAGATGGTGACTGCAGCCATGAAATTAAAAGACGCTTGCTCCTTGGGAGAAAAGCTATGACCAATCTAGATAGCATATTAAAAAGCAGAGACATTACTTTGCCAATAAAGTTCCATCTAGCTGTAGCTAGGTTTTTGCAGTAGTCATATATGGATGTGAGAGATGGACTATGAAGAAAGCTGAGCACTGAAGAATTGATGCTTTTGAAGTGTGGTGTTGGAGAAGACTCTTGAGAGTCCCTTGGACAGCAAGGAGATCAAACCAGTCAATCCTAAAGGAGATCAATCCTGAATATTCGCTGAAGGACTGATGCTAAAGTTGAAACTCCAATACTTTGGCCATCTGATTTGAAGAGTCAACTTATTACAAACAACCCTGATGCTGGGAAAGAGTGAAGGCAGAATTAAAAAGGGATGACAGAGAATGAGCTGGTTGAATGGCATCACTGACTTGGTGGACATGAGTTTGAGCAAGCTCTGGGAGATGGTGAAGGGCCGAGAAGCCTGGCATGCTGCAGTCCATGGGTCACAAAGAGTCAGAAATGACTGAGCGACTGAACAACAACAATGTAAAGTTGGCTTCCCTTGTGGCTCAGACTGTAAACAATCCGCCTGCCAGTGCAGGAGACCCAGCTTCGATCCTTGGGTCTGAAAGATCCCCTGGAGAAGGGAATGGCAACCCACTCCAGTATTGTTGCCTGGAGAATTCCATGGACAGAGGAGCCTGGCAGGCTACAGTCCATGGGGTCACAAAGAGTGGGGCAATACTGAGGGACTAACACTTTTACTTTCATCTGTATGAAAAGTGAAAGTTGCTCAGTCGTGTCCCATTCTTTGTGATCCCATGAACTATACAGTCCATGGAATTCTCCAGGCCAGAATACTGGAGTGGGTAGCCTTTCCCTTCTCTGGGGGGATCTTCCCAATGCAGGGATTGAACCCAGGTCTCCCTCATTGCGGACAGATTCTTTACCAGCTGAGCCACAAGGGAAGCCCAAGAATACTGGAGTGGGTAGCCTATCCCTTCTCCAGCGGATCTTCCTGACCCAGTAATCAAACCAGGGTCTTCTGCATTGCAGGCGGATTCTTTACCAACTGAGCTATGAGGGAACACCCTCATTTCATCCATATAGTATTTGAAAAAATGTGGCCCTGCTATAAGAGATCTGCCCCTGTATTATAGTAAAGCTCAGAAGTTTGATTCAAAGAAAATACACTCTTTTGGGCAATAGAGGAAAAAAAGCATATTTTCCTAAAGATTTCATATAGGAGAAAGAGAATAGAGGCCATAGTCTTCAACTCATATTTCACCTTCCTAGCCTTAGAAGACTCCCATCTGACATCATTTTAACAGTCTCTCCTTTTACTCAGAAGCCACCATATTTTTGTTCCTTTTCAGTCTCCCCTCCACTGGCCCCATTCAGCTGCCAGTCTCACCCATGTCAGCTATCCTGTTCTAAGTCCTTCTAAATGTCTCCATTTCTTATTCAGGACAACCTTACTGACTTTTCTTCTCTACTTTTATTTTTTAGTTCAGTTCAGTCGCTCAGTCATGTCCGACTCTTTGCGACCCCATGAACTGCAGCATGCCAGGCCTCCCTGTCCGTCACCAACTCTGGGAGTTTACCCAAACTCATGTCCATTGAGTCAGTGATGCCGTCCAGCCATCTCATCCTCTGTCGTCCCCTTCTCCTCCTGCCCTCAATCTTTCCCAGCATCAGGGTCTTTTCAAATGAGTTAGCTCTTCACATCAGGTGGCCAAAGTATTGGCGTTTCAGCTTCAGCATCAGTCCTTCCAATGAACACACAGGACTGATCTCTAGGATGGACTGGTTGGATCTCCTTGCAGCCCAAGGGACTCTCAAGAGTCTTCTCAAACACCACAGTTCAAAAGCATCAATTTTTTGGCACTCAGCTTTCTTTATAGTCCAACTCTCACATCCATACATGACCACTGGAAAACCATAGCCTTGACTAGGCAGACCTTTGTTGGCAAAGTAATGTCTCTGCTTTTTAATATGCTATCTAAGTTGGTCATAACTTTCCTTCCAAGGAGTAAGTGTCTTTTAATTTCATGGCTGCAATCACCATCTGCAGTGGTTTTGGAGCCCAGATAAATAAAGTCTGACACTGTTTCCACTGTTTGCCTGCCTATTTCCTGTGAAGTGATGGGACCAGATGCCATGATCTTAGTTTTCTGAATGTTGAGCTTTAAGCCAACTTTTTTACTCTCCTCTTTTATTTTCATCAAGAGGCTTTTTAGTTCCTCTTCACTTTTTGCCATAAGGGTGGTGTCATCTGCATATCTGAGGTTATTGATATTTCTCCCGGCAATCTTGATTCCAGCTTGTACTTCTTTTATTTTTACTTATTAATTAATTAATAATATCTTCCACAGTGCACAGTATTCCCGCCTGAGAAATCCTATAAACAAAGGAGACTGGAGGGCTACAGTGCTTGGGGTGGCAAAAGAGTTGGACACAACTTAGCAACTAAACAACCATCACCACCACAGCACACAGTATATTGAAATTATTGTTAGCTAAAAATTTGTCTCTATGATCCGAATCTACTTGTAAAAGACATATTGAAGATATATAATTTTTTCCCCTAAAATTTTTCTTTCTGTTATATGTAGTATAAAAATGTAAAGGATTTAAATTATGTTTACTTAAATGAAAATAAAGAACCAGCTGTTTGGTTTCTCCCATTTCAAACTCTGAGGCTGCTGAAATCTGAAGAAAATCTGTATAATAAATATTAGAAAGTTAATACCTCTCAATCCATTCTAGGAGAATCACATATAAGCTAACTTGAAGAAAAAGAGAGGAAAGGTAGACCTTAGTTTCTACATGCATTCAACATTTTCTTTCCTAAAAAAAGTCTCAATTGGAGAATAGTCATGAGAAGCAAATCAAAAATCTAGTCAGCATTTGAACACATATCTTTGAGAACTAACTCTAAGGACTGTCTTTAATAGGAGTGGATTAATATATTAAATACAATTGTAAGGATTTCCTTGTATATGCTTTTTGAAAGCCTTTGACTATTTTTCTTTTCTAAGGAACAGTATTTTATAAGTGCACATTGGAGTTAGCCAAATTGGACTGAAGTGTGGTTGGCTTAGAATAAATCACAGTGACTCTAATTCAGTTGTAAAGCACATTTGAAGTAGATCTATGAGCTTTCTGTTTGAATTTAGCCTGCTTATTGACAAATTCAAGCCAAAGATAACATCTTTTCCCCCTCCTAATCTCTATACGGCAAATTTCCGTGATAATAACAAAATTCTCTGTTCTTGGGAAGTGTGGACTGGACCAGCCTGCTCACCACTTGGAAAAATGTCCCGTTGTGAGAGTATCCATAAACCCTGGGCCCTACCTTCATCCCTAACCCCGAGTAGTTGAACGTGACTTAGCAATATAGAAAAGAAATATTTTAAGGCATTATCAGCATGTATATTGGGTAATGATTTCACTACATCAGCAATTTACAGTTCTGATATGGTCTTTTATTTTTATGGAGAACCAATTAAAAATAACTTTGATACTCTATGTCTCAGTACAGGGCTTTATCTGTCTGGATTATCATTTTCCCTGTAGACGTATCTGCTTTTGAACTTTTTTTTCCCCTCTAGGTTTTACTTTTTGATTAATAGTATACTAAGAAGAATTGAGGTGAATCTATAGGCCAACTGATAATCTTATTACCAAAAATATTTTTTAAATGGTATTGTACTTCAAAGATCATCTTGTTTCCATCCTCCTTATTCAGCATAAGAAAGGAACAAGGGAAAGAAAATTTGCACTGAGGATTTTCTGCCAACCACTGTTAGACACTTTGATGCAGATGATTTAAGTTTTTGGGAAAAAAATGAATTCTTACCTCTTGTTTTACAGATGAGGGAAAAATACCAATATAGGTTAATTTACTCAAGGTAGTAAAAATACCAAATCAATTTCAAACTGCATTCATTTCCAGTTGACCATGAAAAAATGTTTACACATATAAGTCTTTTCCTTCATAAAGTGTTATCTGAAGATGTGGTGCTTTTTTATTCTGTCTAATTTATTATATACTCTACAAAAAGAGGATGAGAAAGAACATTTCTTATTGCCTGCTCTGTGCCAGTCATGATTCTGAGTCCTTTATTATATAATTAATTAGGCAAATGCACACTGGTTGCCTATAGTGGAACCAGGCGCTACACTGGTCATTTCAATATTGACCCCATGTCAGATCATTGATGTCTCAGGACAGTTCCAGGATGGGCATTCATCTCAAAGGCAAGGAAACTGATAACTAACTTGAATTAATCAGCACAATTTCATTGTAGGAGGTGATGATACCTGAATTCACTCTTAGATGGTCATGTCCACTGCAGTCCCTATTCTTTTGGCCACCCAGACCCCTCCATTTTCAGAACAATTAAAGCTCATGGCCTCTCCTGGACACAGATGGATGTGGCCCCCTTGTGAACTACCACATAGTTCTAATCTTGTGCAAGTGAAAGTGTTAGTCATTCAGTCGTGTCCCACTCTTTGCGACACTATGGACTATAGCCTGCCAGGCTCCTCTGTCCGTAGAATTCTCCATGCAAAAATGCGGAAGTAGGTTGCCATGCCCTTCTCCAGGGGATCTTCTTGACCCAGGGATCAAACTTGAGTCTCCTGCATTGCAGGCAGATTCGTTACCATCTGAGATATCAAGGAAGCCCCTCTAATCTTATATTTGGATTTAAAAAGTTTATAAGAAAGAAGTCTTTTAACCCTCTGGACTCTTTTCTTTACCACAGGCCCTGTCTGTAGAGATACTGAGCTTAACTTTTTTTCAGGGAGACTTTCTCCCACAAAACCTCTGGAGTCCTTTGTTTGAAGTTACCTGTGTGCTCGTAACCAAGAGCAGCTCTTCTCTGTCTGGGAAGGCCATTGTCAGCAATGCGGATTACACTGGCAGTGTGGAAATGTTCATGGAGCAGTGGGGGACAAGAGGAGACTTGCTTAGTCCATCCAGGTATTAGAATCAGTTCTAGAAAAGCATGGGTTAACAAAGGTTAGACGTATATTTTCTCCACACCCTTGTTGATGTCTCTTGGACTAGAAGGTGAAAGAAAACACCTTTGGGTCTGAGGCAGTGTCATATATGAGGCAGAGAAAGAAGAGACAATGAGAGCAGTCCATCCCAAGTGCCAGAAATGAGAGGGCGCACTGCCTGTTGAAAAACTAAAAACGATAGATCCGACTTAGAAAGTCAGACTGCTTCCCATTCACCATGCACCAGCAACTCTCAACAACAGGAGGGTAAAATGTCTCCCCACTGAAGCAAACCAGTCCCACCCTCAGGAAGCCAGTGGAGATGCACACCTTCATTTTCTCCAACCCAATTACAGACACCATTCAAACCACCATCCTCCATAGCCCTGGGATGAAGAAGCCTGATCTAATGTTAGGGAATATTTATTGTGTATGTCAGCCGTTGTCTCTTTTGCCTTCTGTATTTCAAAGGATTCATGCAAGCATGTTACCAAAATATCCCATGATAAATGGGATTCTGAGGGTAATAAACACCCCTCCTTCCTCAACATGCACTTGTCCCTTAACATGCATCTTATAGGGCAACTCTGCTTTTACATTCGTTATCTTATTTTATCCTTGTAACAACTCAGAAGAAGTTCTATGATAATTGGACAAGTTTATTACTTCCCCATATTGGCTATTCAGACTTTGAAGGGCCAATCCTTTTCCAGCCTCTGGATGAAACCTAGAGCAGCCCTCACAGATTTCCTTGTTACTCATAAATTTTTAAAATTCTAATTACTGTTTGTTATAATATGGTCACACTAATGTGAAGTTAGTATTATAATCCAAAGTAAGATGAAAATATCTTGTGTCCTTCCTAATTCCAAATCCAGAGTTTACTCAATCAGTTGGTTCAGGTCATTTCTGTTGTTGAAGAAGAGAGAGAGTCGAGGGAACAAGAAAAGCTTACATGTCTGGCAGGTACCCATTTGATGTTGATTTTCTCCCATAATGGCAGATGCTTAAAGCTCATGTTTTCTCTCATAGGGCACTTTTATGTGTGATTCACAGTTCCTGTAACTTGGGAAATTATCACTTTCAGTTTATATGAAGGAAGTGAATATTTCCATTCCAGTTGATGATTTATCATTCCTTTCTTGCATCTAGGTGTTCAGTATATACATCCTGACATTTTTTACTGAGGTCTGTTCACCCTGGTAGGTGAAGTATTCTAAAGAGATTAGTAACCAGGTACCTTTGACTGGCCTTGTTTTCCTTCAGCTGCCTAAACAACTCCAACTACAGTCTTTTGCACTTTTGTCAGGCAGGAGCCAGATCCAAGTCCATAATATTTCCCCACATTAGAAGGCACATGAGTCACACCCACTCTATAGTCTCCTTGAAGCCCTTCTCACTAACCTTGAGGTAAAACTGAAGTACCCATCCCATCCTACTTTCCATGGGAGTGGAGGAAATCCTCTCATATTAACAACTGCCCCTAAGGAAACCCTCCCTCTAATCTCCAATACCTCTGGGGTGACCTACTTAATCCTTTTATATCTTCAAGACTTTGGTAAAGATTGCAAGAGGGCAGATGGATTCAGTTCAGTTCAGTCACTCAGTCCTGTCTGACTCTTTGCGACCCCATGACTGAAGCACGCCAGGCCTCCCTGTCCATCACCAACTCCCAGAGTCCACCCAATCCATGTCCATTGAGTCAGTGATGCCATCCAGCCACCTCATCCTCCGTTGTCCCCTTCTCCTCCTGCCCTCAATCTTTCCCAGCATCAGGGTCTTTTCAAATGAGTTAGCTCTTCACATCAGGTGGCCAAAGTATTGGAGTTTCAGCTTCAACATCAGTCCTACCAATGAACACCCAGGACTGATCTCCTTTAGAATGGACTGGTTGGATCTCCTTGCAGTCCAAGGGACTCTCAAGAGTCTTCTCCAACACCACAGTTCAAAAGCATTGATTCTTCACTGTCCAACTCTCACATCCATACATGACTACTGGAAAAACCATAGCCTTGACTAGATGGACCTTTGCTGACAAAGTAATGCCTCTGCTTTTTAGTATGCTGTCAAGGTTGGTCATAACTTTCCTTCCAAGGAGTAAGCGTCTTTTAATTTCATGGATGCAGTCACCATCTGCAGTTATTTTGGAACCCAAAAAAATAAAGTCAGCCACTGTTTCCTCATCTATTTGCCATGAAGTGATGGCACCAGATGCCATGATCTCAGTTTTCTGAATGTTGAGCTTTAGGCCAACTTTTTCACTTTCCTCTTTCACTTTCATCAAGAGGCTCTTTAGTTCTTCACTTTCTGCCATAAGAGTGGTGTCATCTGCATATCTGAAGTTATTGATATTTCTCCTGGCAATCTTGATTCCAGCTTGTGCTTCATCCAGCCCAGTGTTTCTCATGATATACTCTGCATATAAGTTAAATAAGCAAGGTGACAATACACAGCCTTGACATACTCCTTTTCCTATTTGGAACCAGTCTGTTGTTCCATGTCGAGTTCTAACTGTTGCTTCCTGACCTGCATACAGGTTTCTCAAGAGGCAGGTCAGGTGGTCTGGTATTCCTATCTCTTTCAGAATTTTCCAGTTTATTGTGATCTAGACAGTCAAAGGCTTTGGCATAATCAATAAAGCAGAACTAGTTGTTTTCCTGGAACTCTCTTGCTTTTTCAATGATCCAGTGGATTTTTGCAATTTGATCTCTGATTTCTCTGCCTTTTCTAAAACCAGCTTGAACATCTGGAAGTTCACGGTTCACGAATTGCTGAAGCCTGGCTTGGAGAATTTTGAGCATTACTTTACTACCGTGTGAGATGAGTGCAATTGTGTGGTAGTTTGAGCATTCTTTGGGATTGCCTTTCTTTGGAATTGGAATGCAAACTGACCTTTTCCAGTCCTGTGGCCATTGCTGAGTTTTCCAAATTTGCTGGCATTTTGAGTACAGCACTTTCACAGCATCATCTTTCAGGATTTCAAATAGCTCAACTGGAAGTCTATCACCTCCACTAGCGATGCTTCCTAAGGCCCACTTGACTTCACATTCCAGGATGTCTGGCTCTAGGTGAGTGATCACACCATCGTGATTATATGGGTCATAAAGATCTTTTTTGTACAGTTCTTCTGTGTATTCTTGCCACCTCTTCTTAATATCTTCTGCTTCTGTTAGATCCCTACCATTTCTGTCCTTTATTGAGCCCATCTTTGCATGAAATATTCCCTTTGTATCTTTAATTTTCTTGAAGAGATCTCTAGTCTTTCCCATTCTATTGTTTTCTTCTATTTCTTTGCATTGATCGCTGAGCAAGGCTTTCTTATCTCTTCTTGCTGTTCTTTGGAACTCTGCATTCAAATGGGTATACCTTTCCTTTTCTCCTTTGCTTTTCATTTCTCTTCTTTTCACAGCTATTTGTAAGGCCTCCTCAGACAGCCATTTTGCTTTTTTTCATTTCTTTTTCTTGGGGATGGTCTTGATTTCTGTCTCCTGCACAATGTCACGAACCTCCGTTCATTGTTCATCAGACTCTGTCTATCAGATTTAGTCCCTTAAATCTATTTCTCACTTCCACTGTATAGCCATAAGGGGTTTAATTTAGGTCATACCTGAATGGTCTAGTGGTTTTCTCCACTTACTTCCATTTCAGTCTGAATTTGGCAATAAGGAGTTCATGATTTGAGCCACAGTTAGCTCCCGGTCTTGTTTTCGCTGATTGTATAGAGCTTCTCCATCTTTGGCTGCAAAGAACATAATCAGTTTGATTTTGGTATTGACCATCTGGTGATGTCCATGTGTAGAGTTTTCTCTTGTGTTTTTGGAAGAGGGTGTTTGCTATGACCAGTGCGTTCTCTTGGCAAAACTCTATTAGCCTTTGCCCTGCTTCATTCTGTACTCCAGTGCCAAATTTGCCTGTTAGTCCAGGTGTTTCTTGACTTTCTACTTTTGCATTCCAGTACTTTATAATGAAAAGAACATCTTTTTTGGGCGCTAGTTGTAGAAGGTCTTATAGGTCTTCATAGAACTGTTCACCTTCAATCTTCAGCGTTACTGGTCGGGGCATAGACTTGGATTACCGTGATATTGAATGGTTTGCCTTGGAAATGAACAGAGATCATTCTGTCGTTTTTGAGATTGCATCCAAGTACTGCATTTCAGACTCTTTTGTTGACTATGATGGCTACTCCGTTTCTTCTAAGGGATTCCTGCCCACAGTAGTAGATATAATGGTCATTTGAGTTAAATTCACCCATTCCAGTCTATCTTATTTTGCTGATTCCTAGAATGTCTACTTCACTCTTGCCATCTCCTGTTGACTACTTCCAATTTGCTTTGATTCATGGACCTAACATTCCAGGTTCCTATGCAATATTGCTCTTTACAGCATTGAATGTTGCTTCTATCCCCAGTCCCATCCACAAGTGGGTGTTTTTGCTTTGGCTGCATCCCTTCATTCTTTCTGGAGTTATTTCTCCACTGATCACTAATCTCATATTGGGCAGATGGATTGGGAAACCACAGTGTCTGTCTCTACTGCTTTAAGTCTCAAATAGGTGTTTTAGCATCTCATTTTGAAAGGTTAGGAGTCTTGGGGCCTCAACCAAGTTTGAAAAAATAATACATTTTAACATATAGTGACAATTATTATCCACATTTTACATTAAAAAAAAAAAGGAAACAAACCCCCCAGAAGCTCAGCGAGTTTGTCATTAGGTCTAATAGTTAATGTGCAGCTAAGGAAGGGCAGACTTATCACTAGATTCCCAGGCCAGTGTCAGCTTCACCAGACTTCACTGTGTCAGTAGCAACATGACAGTCCACTCTCCAAGTTTAATGCTTGAGGAAATAATTCAGATTTAGAGCAAAATCTCCAAGTCTGCTTAATTTTCAGATTCAGACCACTGACTTAACAATGGCTTAATGTTAAATCAGTTTAAGATTAACCGTAATTATATGGAGTCAGGAACTCAGCCATCCCAGGTTGATATATTTCTATTTTAGACATCTATCTGACAGAAGAAACCATTACACTCCAACTTCACAAGGCCACAGAAGATTCTCAGTTTCAAATTTCTGGGTGTCTGAATTCCTTGGAGATCAGAAATAACAGATCTCAGCATTAGTTTATGGATTGTTTTGGAGGTATATATTTAATCTCATTCTGCATTCTTATTGGGACTGTAAGAGTTAGAGATTTTATAACACTTTGAGGAAGAAAGGAGCTAATGCTCCTGGGTTCTAACCCATACCTTCTCTCAATAAAGTAGGCTATTTCCCAGGCTGATGAGAACTATTATGTGTGTATACTTGCTCACTTTTCAGAGTTCTGTGCATCAGTCACTTAAATTCTGATTCTGAATATAGACGGATAGGTGATAGGTGGATCATGGCTCCTTTGATTTCAGAGTCACTGCATTATGAGTATTTAATTAATCCTTTTCTAAAGTTCTCTGAGATGACTGAATTGTGGAAGGCAGCCTGCACTAGAAATGGTCTATCCCAGTTTGATCTTTTTCCTCTTCTCTTTTCAAAGATGCCACAAGAGACTAGCAATGTACCATCATATAGTGTTCTTTGTCCCAAATGTGTATAGTCTCAAAAATGAATGACCATTAGGCATTGCTTGAACTGAAACAAAAACAGTCAAAATAATGTGAAACACACTACTGGAAGGATAAGATGAGATTCTTGCCTGAGTTCCTTAACAAAGTGTGGTAAATACCTTCCAAACTCTTGTATTTTTAACTTACAAAAAGAAAAATAAAAGAATAACAAAAGGGAGAAGAAAAGCATTTTGCTGAAAAGCAAAGTTTAATTAAAAGGAAGTGTAATAGAAAAGAAATAAGCCCCAAAACAAGAAAGTATAAAATGCAAATGCATTTTCTTGTGCATATAGCTTTCTTCTACAGGAGCATATTAAAATTAGTATTCAGATCTATGGGATAGAGATTCTATTATTAAAGCAACTGAAGAGTTTTAATATTATAAATATGTATGACTTTGTGAAACTGTAAGAAATATATTCTGCTCAAAGTTCTACTAATGCTGAATATTTTAATGAAACTTAATGCATTTTTATACAAGTGGTATAAATTATCCACTTTAAAATTAGATAAAAACTATTTGAGAAATAATTATGAGTATGTGTTCATTAGATTGGAGTTGGAGGACTGCAGGATAAGGGCATTGGGTCAAATCCTTCATCTGCCTCCATGCACTCAACTCCACAATAATGCCCTCAAGCATATTATGACAATTGAATCTCAATATTTAGAGAATTTTAATTCATTTTTACTCCTCCTTCACAGCACCAAGCCGTTCATGGAAAGTACTTTTTTTTTTTTTTCAGTATAATTTTTTTTCCTTTCTTCTACTTGGCCTGTGATCTAGCATTCTCTGAGTCTCAAACCAGCGCCAGTCTCAGCTCTCCAACCAGAGTCCGTCAGTAGGCTAGCCTTTTCTAGTTGACAGAAATGTTGTTCAGATTCTAGTCTGTAGTTAACAGAGGCCTAACTTTATCCTTGTCTTAAGTTAATCAAAAACAACACTGCTCTCTCTTCTTACCGGCAAGCTTTCTGTGAGTCCACTATAAATTGTCAGTACAGCCTGTGTAAGTGACAATCTGTTCAAATCTTACTTGACCAAACCTTGACTCACGCTGATTGCTAGAGGCACAATCACATCTTTGTTGCACTTCAATGTATTTCATTTGAAAATGCCATTTCTCTTAGCATTGCACCTTTATTTCTCTTAGAATGTGCCTTCTTCTCTTTCCCTCTCACTGTCCTCATTTCTATACGACATTGATCCTTACTTCCTTCTTCCAGATCCTCATGCCAGTGTAAGTGAAGGATGGACCATATGTGCGAGAGATGGTTTGTATTCAGTGCAGATATAATTATTGAGTTGTGATGTATTTATGGGACTTCTCTGGTGGTTCAGTCGGTGAAGAATGCTTGCAATGCAAGAGACTGCTTGCAGTGCAGGAAACCTGGGTTCAGTCCCTGGGTTGTGAATATTCAGTAGAGAAGGAAATGGCAACTCACTCCAGTGTTCTTGCCTGGGAATCTCATGGACAGAGGAGCCTGGCAGGCTACAGTCCATGGGGTCGCAATGAGTCAAATATGACTGAGCTACTAACACAATATATTTATACTTCAATATATTTTTACTTCCAAAAAAGGTACACACTTCATACCTCTCTTTCTGTCTATGTATGTCTATCTATCTATTTGTCTGTCTGTCTATCTAGCTATTGGGTTGGCCACAAAATTTGTTTGGGTTTTTCTGTAAGATGCTATGAGAAACTCAAACTTTTTGACCAACCCAATATCTAACTAACTAGTTATTGAAACATGTTTTTCAGCCTGTACACTATTTGGATGACTGTTTCTGGACCTAAAGTACTGCAGTTGTTAATTTTTAAAGAATATAAAGTATTCTTTGACACTACCATATTTTGTGTGAAGAACGCATTTTTTTTTTTTTTTAAGGTTTATTCTAGAATGACCACTTAGCAGTCTAAGCTGAGCATTTTCTAACCTATGGTATTAATCCAAGTGAGAATGAGGATGGAAGAGGATGTGTGCAGGAGTGACATTTTCAAATATCTCAAGTTAACCCTTCTCTTCCCTGACAATGATGTGTGTTAGATTTTTCTAAAGACGTCTGTCTGCCTTTCTGTGCCTGTCAGAGTATTAGAGTCTGTGTTGGGGACAGGTAGGTGGTGGGTGATGTATAGAGCATTTGATCATTTGAAAAAACCTCCCCAGATGTTTTGGATACAATTATTGCCTTGCCTCTTGTCTGTGAAAACCAGCAATCTGGGTTTTGCAGTTGGAAAACTCTATACAATTTTGAGTCCTATGTGGCACCAGTGCATAGAAAATCATTAGCTAAGTTTGGGAATGTGGAAATGAGGAAGGAAGAGGAAAGGATATTCTTACTACATTTTGTCCATCCTTAAACCCTGAGCTTCAAGATTTTTTTTTTCAAATGAATAGATTTTTTTTTTTACCTAATGGGTTAGATTCTCCTCCAGAGATGAGATTTATTTAATTTAAATTTGTTTCTGTGTTGAAGGACTCCTAGTGTGAACTCAAAGTTGAATTTCTACTATGACTTTGAATTGGATTAAAAAAAAAAAACTTGCACTTTAGATTATGGAACTTATTATTGTTACCTTGGTTATTAATGATTTTATTTGGAAAAACCAGGCTGCTACATTAAAATATGTAAATCTTTTGCTGTCACTTTCTTGCCTTTTGCCAATGTGTAAGAAATTTTGACCTCTATTTATATCACCCAAATATCAAGTGTAATGATAGTGATTGGGATTATATTTTATTTATATAGTACCTTAATATTGGCAGTGTACATTATCTCTAATTCTCATAATAGCCTTCGATAGAATGCTTCATTAATTCCATTTTATAGCGGAAAAAAATAAGATTTACAGGGTTGAAAGACTTTCCCAAGGCTATTCCTCTAGTAAGTGGCAGAGACCAAAACTCAGATCTTTTGACAAAGAAACAAAATTTTAGTCACAATGGAAATTTTTAAACTTAGACGCTATGAAAGTATGATGAAACTATTTTTGAAGTACCAAATCTTAGTGTCTTAGCTATCTTTCATCTGATTATTTGGGGAAATTCAGGCAATCTCTCTCTCTCTCTCTGCTTGGGTTACTGGATAACTTTAGTCCAGGAAGATACACACATTTCACATTTCACAGGACTTTAACATTTCTGTAACACTATTACAAAGATATCACTTGGTAAGAGTGTCTTTATTCTCCCAATGAGCATGTTTAGGTAATGCACCTAGTTGCCATTTAAATAGCAAAAATTTATGCAATGACCTAATGAAGAAATGGGCTTCCCAGGTGGTACAGTGGTAAAGAATCCCCCTGCTAATGCAGGAGACAAAAGAGACACAGGTTCAATCCCTGGGTTGGAAAGATTCCTATGGAGAGGGAAATGGCAACTCACTCTAGTATTCCTGCCGGAAAAATTCCATGGATAGAGGAGTCTGGTGGGCTAAAGTCCAGGGGCTTATAAAAAGTCAAACATTACCGAGCACACACACACAATGAAGAAATAGAAAAAAAAAAATACTATTGATAGCTACAGTTATTCCGGTAACTTTTGTTTGTTCCTATTAGTTCCCATAAAATATCTCAAGGCCTCTCGCCAAGCCTTTGCTCACTAAAGCTGAACTTCACCTTGTCTCTAAAGCATTAAAATTTGAAAGAAAATCCATGCTGCCTAAAGATAGCAGTAAAACACACTTCATTTTAACCATTTCAAAAATAATTAGGTTCACACCTGAGCCATGACCTATCCAAAAGACAAGATAGATGGTGACAGATTGGCTGATTTGACAATGAAGTGCTAATTCTGCTGTGCTGCGCGCTCAGTGGTGTCCAACTCTTTGTAACCCCAGGGACTATAGCCTGTCAGGCTCCTCTGTCTGTGGGAGTTTCCAGGCAAGAATACTGGAGCTGGTTCCTATTTCCTACCTCAAGGGATCCTCCCGACCCAGGGATCTAACCCACATCTTTTGCATTGGCGGACGGATTCTTTACCACTGCAGCACCTGGTAACCCCACAAAGTGCTACCAGCTTAGAATAACTTCCATGATATGTTCTCTGTTGCTGGAAAGATCCTGTTCAGAACTCAGAATCACCTGTAATCTCAAGCTCTACCCCATGGCAGAGAAACACCTGGCCTAGGATAGTGTGGTGACTGAAAATAGAGCTGAGGGGCTCTTCCTAATATCTGTTCTTTTTCTGTTTAAAGAAAGGTTGTTCATTTTGAAAAAAGCCTCACAAAAGCTATATCCCAGCATTTATCAAGATGTCGTTTCAAGATTCTTGGACTCTACCCCAGACCCCTTTAATCCGGATTCCTGTTGGTTGGTCCTGAGAATCTGAATCTTTAACAGACATCATGCTTGATTCTAATACATGCTGAAATCTGAGAACCACTAGTCTAGATCAGCCCTTGCTTTAAATATGATGGAACTGATGTTCTAAAACAATTTCTTGGCCAAGGCAGTGCACAGAGACAGGATCTGAGGTGGCCTAGTTATTCAGCTACCTAGTTCAGCCAGTTTTATGCAAGTCTACACATTTTGGTTTCTTCTCTTTGATGCTTTTTGGCTGACTAGGAGAAATCAATTAAAAATTAAATGCCCTGCTCTAGGAACTAGATATTATTTTTTATTCTGAGGTTAGTATTCATATTTTAATAGATTTCTAGAACCCCTCAGAATAGCGAATTCATAAATATCTTGAGCAAAACTATTTTAAGTTTGGGGTATCACTGTGAAAGTGTTAGACCTTCTCAGTTATTACATGTGAGCAATTTGTGTGTGCAAAAGGCAAAGAATTCAAGCCACTATACACAGAGAAATGAGACAACCCTTAGGAGTTGCTTCCTTTTTTCTTTCCTAATAATTATGTTCAATGTAGCCTTGTAGGGGAGATCCTAAAAGAAGAGAGTGAAAACTCAAAAATAATATAGCCCAAGACTTTAGCTTGGGATGGTCATTCCAGGGATTGGCATTTTAGTTCAACCAGATGTACTGAGACTGGCTTGGTCAGTAAGATAGCCTTGGGATTAGAATGATACTATAGAGGTAGAAGAGAGTGGAAGGTAGGGACCTTTTCAAACTTTGTGATTGGTTTCTTGAACATAAGCTTTTCACTACCTGAACTATCTGCATGCTTGCCTTCATTAATATACTCTATCATAAAATGTTAGACCTCTGAAAGCTCAGATCCACATGCAGAAGACATTTAATCAACAATAAGATATATCCTACTGTCATTAAATCCTGGCATTTCCTGAAAATGAAAAGATCATCAAGATGGCTTTGCACAGACTGGTGATTTATTGTCACTACAATCAATCATGCTATTAATAGTTGCTTTGAGACATCACATTCAAGTTTACCTATAATCTTCAACTTGCAAGCTGACATCCTTCCATTTGGCTTTATGATACAGTATCTGCATTGATTTAATGTTACAGTTGAAAACAAATATTCTTTTGCAAGGAATATCCATGTGGGTGACCGAAACTTCTGTAAATCTGTGGTCTTGTATGATTCTGTCAAATGCAAGGATTCATCTGCATTTAAGGGGCTTGACTGGGACAATGAAACAAATGCTTGTGATAACATCATGGTTACAATTAAGGTTATAACATCAAGGAAACAACTGTGTGTCGTGGAATAGTTACCTTCAACTAGTGTTTTTCAGATATAAGTTGCTTTGGAGGATATATGAGTAGGTCTCAGAGACTTTCAAAAGGTAGTCACTGAGAAACTCTCAGTGCATGGCCTTACTTGATGACAGCATGCATGAAAAACAAACTACGTAAAATTACCCAAGTAAGGAAAAGCTTCTATTCTCATTGCTCCTTTCCATCTCTTCTTTAAACTGTGGCTAAAACCTTTTATATTGAAATCTGTATACTACTAATAAAGGAGATTTTTTTTCCTGAATTTATAATTGCCTTTGCTGTTAATTGTTGGACCTGTTGCTCACCTTTATGACACATTAATGAGAACAAGAAACATGATGCCAAAATGAAATTCTTTTAACACTCTGTTAAGAACTGGGACCAAAAGTCAGATAGTAAAGTTCAAAAACTGTGGTTAGCATTTTTCTTTCAACTTTCCATTCCTGGAATATGGCCAGGACTAGTAGCAGCAATGTTGAAATGCCATGGAGAAGAATGTTTCCTCTCTGTTGCTAGTCTGATTGAAAGGAGAAAGTACATGAACTTTAAGGAGGTTCTGTGCAAATGAGATTCTGGCACAATTTTATGGACCCCTGACATTGAACTAAACTGGGAATCAGAACTTGAGTTTCGCACTTGGATTTATATAATAAATCATTTATTGTAGTATGCTTTCTTTTGCACTGGGATATGTCTTTCATTGTATTGGTTTCTTCCTTGGGCTGCAGAATTATAGTATTATCAAAAGATTCCTTACTTTCCCTACTTTCCTGCTGATCTCTGACCGTTTTACAGAGGATAGTTTTAAAAGTATAACTTGTAAAAATTTTGCCAGCCATTATGTTAGGCATTTATTAATTGGAATGTAGGTATTAGCAGAAACAGGGGCCAAGAAGGAATAGGCAACTCGCTTAACTCAACAGTGTATAGAAAATGTATTGGCTGAAAACTTTTGCTGTATCATGAGGTAATGCCTATGACTGAAAGAGTTCAGTACTGTCTTCAAACACCAGCTCTCATTTGGCTAACCACATACAATAGTTCTCAAGGTAAATGGGACATTAGATTGCACATAATGTCTATTTCTACTGTATATCTTTGCTCAGCTTCATGTTGTGTTACTTATATACTACTACACAAAAGTTTTTCTCAAAGCTTGGTACCTTAAAGTACTAAGTACCTTCCTTCCTCTTTAGTATCAACACTTTCTTTTTTCATCTCAGAGAGTTCTTCTAAAGCTCAAGATTTTACGAATAGCTAAGATAGCTTGTTTTGACTCAGGGACTCTCATGAAGTTCTATTCAACCTGTTGGCTTGAGCAAAAGTCATCGATCAGAACCTTTTCTAATGCTGAATTGTCAGCTTCCAAGCTTACTTGTGGCTGTTGGCAGGTGCTATATCAGTTCCTTGCCATATGAGTCTCTCTGTAGGGCTGATTATAATATCACATCTGGCTTCCTTCAAAAGTGAACCATTTGAAAGAGAGTGACATCACTGTGTCTTTTATAATCTAGTCTCTGAGTCACACACTGTCACTATCACTGTATATTCATTACAAATAAGTAATTAAGGCAGTTAACACTTGAGTAGAGTAGCAGGGATTGTTAGAGGCCATCTGAGTGGCTGTCTGTACAATGCCACCAACCTCTGTCCATAGTTCTTCAGGCACTCTGTCTATCAGATCTAATCCCTTGAATCTATTTGTCATTTCCACTATATAATCATAAGGGATTTGCTTTAGGTCATACCTGAATGGTCTGTCTGGATCACAACAAACTGAAAAATTCCTAAAGAGATGGGACTACTAGACCACCTCACCTGCCTCCTAAGAAATCTGTATGCAGGTCAAAAAGCAACAGTTAGAACTGGACATGGAAAAACAGACTGGTTCCAAGTTGGGAAAGGAGTAGGTCAAGACTGTATATTGTCACCCTGCTTAGTTAGCTTATATGCAGAGTACATCATGTGACATGCTGGGCTGGATGAAGCAGAAGCTGGAATCATGATTGCTGGGAGATAATCTCAGATATGTTAATAATCTCAGATACACAGATGATACGACAGTTATGGCAGAAAGCTAAGAGGAATTAAAGAGCCTCTTGATGAAAGTGAAAGAGGAGAGTGAAAAAGTTGGCTTAAAACTCAACATTCAGAAAACTAAGATCATGGCATCTGGTCCCATCACTTCATGGCAAATAGATGGGGAAACAATGGAAACAGTGAGAGACTTTATTTTGGGGGGGCTTCTAAATCACTGTAGATGGTGATTGCAGCCATGAAATTAAAAGACGCTTACTCCTTGGAAGGAAAGCTATGACCAACATAGACAGCCTATTAAAAGGCAGAGACACTACTTTGCTGACTAAGGTCCATCTAGTCAAGGCTATGATTTTTCCAGTGGTCATGTATGGATGTGAGAGTTGGACTATGTAGAAAACTGAACACCGAAGAATTGATGCTTTTGAACTGTGGTGTTGGAGAAGATTCTTGAGAGTCCCTTGGACTGCAAGGTGACCAAACCAGTCAATCCTAAAGGAAATCAGTCCTGAATATTTATTGGAAGGACTGATGCTGAAGCTGAAACTTCAATACTTTGGCCTCCTGATGTGAAGAACTGATTCATTGGAAAAGACCCTGATGCTGGGAAAGATTGAAGGCAGGAGAAGGGGATGACAGAGGATTAGATGGTTGGATGGCATCACTGACTCTATGGACTTGAGTTTGAGCAAGCCCTTGGAGTTGGTTATGGACAGGGAATCCTGGTATGCTGTAGGCCATGGGGTCGCAAAGAATTGGACATGGCTGAGTGACTGAACTGATACCTGAATGGTCCAGTGGTTTTCCCTACTTCCTTCAATTTAAGTCTGAATTTTGCAACACCAAGTTCATGATCTGAGCCACAGTCAACTCCTCAGGGTACATGCCCAGTAGTGGGATTACTAGGTCCATGAGTTTTATTCCCAGTTTTTTAAGGAATCTCCATACTGTTCTCCATAGTGGTTGTGTCAGTTTGCATTCCCACAGTGTAAGAGCATTCCCTTTTCTCCACACCCTCTCCAGCATTTGTAGTTGGTAGATTTTTTGATGATGGCCATTCTGACCGGTGTGAGGCAATGCCTCATTGTAGTTTTATTTGCATTTCTCTAAAAATAAGCAATTTTGAGCATCTTTTCACGTGTTTATTAGCCACCTGTATATCTTCTTTGGAGACATGTCTGTTTAGGTCTTCTGCCCACTTCTTGATTGGATTGTTTGTTTTTCTGGTATTGAAATGCATGAGCTGCTTGTATGCTTGTATATTTTGGAGATTAATTCTTTGTCAGTTGTTTCATTTGCTATTATTTTCTCACATTCTAAAGGTTGTGTTTCACCTTGCTTATAGTTTCCTTTGTTGTGCAAGAGCTTAAACCCTTCTCTGACTTGGGCTTCTGCTGAAGGATAATACATTTAAAATCAAGCTTCCTAAGTGTTGATTGATTGAGATCTGTTAGTTATACTGTTAGAAGGCTTCTTATTTAAAAGAATGGAGTCTAAGGTATCACGTTTGATATTTCTCAAGTCTTAACAAAGGATTTATAGTCACAACTTCAATGTCATCTTTAGACCATGATATCCTGAGAGTTTCCTGAATTTGACCTCCACTCAGAAGCCCTTTCTTGTTTACCATCTGCAGAGACAGAATTTTCAAAATGAGCCAGGGCTGGCTTTTTGTTTAACAGTTCTTCCTTTAGCTTATGCATCGCCTCTTACATTTTGCCATTAGCAGCAAGAAGAAACCAGATGGCAACATCAACACTGTCTGGTTGAAAGTCTCCTTAGCAAGATCATCTGCCCCCCAGTTCATAATTCTATGAGCAGTTGTGTCCAAGGCACTTTAAGCTTTTGTAGACCCTCTTTTTAAAACCTTTCCAGCTTCTGACCACTGCTTGGTTCAAAGCCACTTCCATATTTATATATATCTGTGTGTATATATATGTATATATATTATTTTCTCAAAAGCATTGGGTACCAAGATCTGCATTAATAATCTATTGCCATATAATAAATTAATCTAACATTTAGCAGCTTAAAAACACAAGAATTAAAAAAACATAAGAATTTATTATTTAATAAAGTTCATGAATATAAGAAATCCAAGTTGTCTTAGCTGAATGGTCTGCTTTAGAGTATCTCATGAAGTTGCACCCAAGATATTGGTTGAAGTTTCAGGCACTTTTAACTTTTCCTGGGGCTAGAGAATCTTAATTCCAAGTCCACTCAAATTGTTATTGGCAAAAGTTCTCAGCTCTTTGTCATATGGACCTCTTCATAAGGCAGTAAATGACTTGGCAGCTGACTTCCTGCAGAAGACATATCAAGGGACAAGTGAGAATTATACCACACTGCCTGTTATAACATTTTATGGGTCACTCTGGCCTTTTCTGTTTCTGGCCCATTCACTCAGCTTGGGCTGGGGCATGTGGCAAGCCAGTCATGGGTAATGGGATAGCTGCTTGAACAGATATCTCCCTACCCTGCCCTAGGGTATAGTCAGCACGACTGTGCTCCTCATGAGCGGAGTCCAGGCTTCTCCAGTCTTCCCATCTGACCCAGAAGACCGCCAATTAGCCAAGGTGGCTTGTCCTCCACATAGGGTCCCGGGTATGGGGTGCCCACTCTCTGACTTGATCCACCACTCACTCTCCATGGTGGGTGTCCACTCTTACAAACTCTTTTTCTCTGAGTCCCCTCCCAGGGACACATGCCCTGACCTGACCACTTTTCTTCCCTTCTTAATGGTAAAGCATCTGCCTACAATGCAGGAGACCCAGGTTCAATCCCTGGGTTGTGAAGATCCCCTGGAGAAGGAAATGGCAATCCACTCCAGTACCCTTGCCTGGAAAATCCCATGGACAGAGGAGCCTGGTAGGCTACAGTCCATGGGGTCACAAAGAGTTGGACATGACTGAGCAACTTCACTTTCTTTCTTTCTTTCTACCCATTATGTGTGTATTTTCCTTACAGCTTTGGATGTATATAATCCTACTGCCAGTTTCCAGTTAGTTTTCAGTATTCATTGGGGATTATTCCTCATGTAAATGTACTTTGGATATGTTCTTTGGGGGAGGTGAACTCCATGTCCTCTTACTCTAACATCTTCATCCCCAAATTCCCCCTTTTTACATTTAACTCACTTAAAAAAAAATTGAAGTATAGTTGATTTACAATATTGAGTTCGTTTCAGATATACAGTGAAGTCACTCAGTTATGTGTGTATATATATTATGTATTATATATATATAATACATATATATTTGTATGTTTATATATATTATGTATTATATATATATAATACATATATATTTGTATGTTTATATATATATATATATAAACATGCATGTATATTTATGGGGTTTCCCTGGCGACTCAAATGGTAAAGAATCCACCCACAATGTGGGAGACCTGGGTTCAATCCCTGGGTTGGGAAGATCCCCTGAAGGAGGGCATGGTGACCCACTCCAGTATTCTTGCCTGGAGAGTTCCCATTCCCCATGGACAGAGGAGCCTGGCGGGCTGCAGTCTATGGGGCTGCAAAGAGTCGGACCCGACTGAGTGACTAAGCACAGCACAGCGCATGCATTTATTTTTGTATATTTTAGCTTATTTTCCATTATAGATTATTGAAAATATTGAATATGTTTTCCTTCATTATATAATAAATCCTTGTTTCTTATGTATAGTAATTTCTATTTGTGAATTGCATACTTCTAATTTTTCACTCCCTCACTCCCTTCTGCTTTTGGTAACCAGAAACTTGTTTTCTATGTCTGTGTCACTCACTATTTTTTAAAAAAATGTTTTTGAATCAGTGATTCTCAACTATGGCATGTCCTCATTAATATGCCAAGGGGAATTTATTATTGTCCTTAATATAATTATCATCAGGCCTATAGATATGAGTTTAAAGTATATTTTGGGGGGGTCGAGATTATTTTTCTAATAATGCTAGCTTGATTTATTGGCATTCTGATACAGTTAGATTAGATAGAGTTCAGATTAGAATTAGAATAGTTTATACCATGAAAATCACATGTATATTGCAGACCGTATTATTTATACTACCATTCATAACAAGTGATCATTACTAATACATTATCAGTGAAATGCATTAAGCTATGTGAAAGATAAAAAAATTATCCTTTACAACTCTTTAAGTAGCCAATAAAGGACATTATATATGTCATCCACAAATCTTTGTTGAGCCTAACAAAGTTAGCTTTTCCTTTATTGTTAGAAATAGATTCATGGTTCTGATTTGTGTGTGTACATGTTACAGCTGACCAGTGGAGTCTTCTTTAGCCTGATGGGAGGCTCATACTTAGTGGAGTTGGCAGAGTGGCAGGGTGGCTGGTGGTGTGATGGTAATCGAGTCATAGGTGCATAGGGACAGCAAACTCATACTTCTTTACTCTGAGGTCTGCGTGGGCTGAATGTAGGCAGAAATTTGTAACTCTATATTTTTTTGTTTTGCTTTATTTCTGTTCCTTTTTTTTTGTTTTTGATGCGCAGATAGTTGTATCAGCATATGTTCACTGACTATATAATGTAAATGCTTTGTATCATTAGCTGTGGTGTTGATTGCAAATATTACAGTTTTCAGATTCAGTGCAAAATTATTTTCAGATTTTTTTTAACATATGAATAAGTCTGTGGAAAACATGGCAAGCCTCTGAATATTACCTGTTACATGTGTGGTTGTTGTAAAAACAAACAAACAAACAAAATTGCTGGTACTATTAGGTACTGCTGGTACTATAAGAAATTACCCTTGATTTTGATGCTGTGGACCTTTGGGACTTTTGTTAGCAAAGTGATATCTCTGATTTTTAATATGCTATCTAGGTTTGTCATAGCTTTCTTTCCAAGGAGCATACATCTTTTCAATTCATGGCTGTAGTCACTGTTTGCAATGATTTTGGAGCCCAAGAAAATAAAATGTCATTGCTCCCACTTTTTCCCCTTCTATTTGCCATGAAGTGATGGGACCGGATGTCATGGTCTTAGTTTTTTGAATGTTGAGTTTCAAGTCAGCTTTTCACTCTCCTGTTTCACTCTCATCATGAGGCTCTTTAGTTCCTCTTCACTTTCTGTCAAGAGATCGTATGCATATCTGAGGCTGTTGATATTTCTCTCAGCAGTCTTGATTCCAGCTTGTGATTCATCCAGCCTGTAATTTTGCATGTAATCTGCACAGAAGCAAATAAATAGGGTGATGTGTACAGCCTTGTCATGCTCCTTTCCCAATTTTGAACCACGTTCAATTCTTTATCATGATTAGTGAACAATAAAGTGAACAGAGAAAAGCAGGCTTTACTAAAATACTAAGTTAAATCTTCATGTAGTTTTAAAACCCTCACTCTAAAGAGAGTTCTGTTGAACTGAGAATTTTGTTCCAGGAGATGCAAGCAACTGAGCATCCGTGCATGTAAAATTCTTAGGGTAAGAGGAAAGGTATATTGACCTGAGAAATTCATCACATGATTTTACCTTTTATATTTTATGTCTCTAGTTTATGTCAAATGCACATATCCATCTTATATTTTATGGGCTTCCTTGGTGACTCATCTATAAGGAATCTGCCTGCAATGCAGGAGACCTGGGTTCAATCCTTGGGTTGGGAAGATTCCCTGGAGAAGAGAACGGCTCCCCACTCCAGTATTCTGGCCTGGAGAATTCCATGGACTGTATAGTCCTTAGGGTCACAAAGAGTCAGACATGACTAAGCAAACTTCTACTTTCACTTTCATCTTGTATTTTAACTTTTATAATGTTTCCTTATAATTTATATACATAGAATAATATATTAATATATTTTATGCTATATATTTGTGTTTTATAAATTTAAATATGTAAATCTACATATGTATATATAGCACTTCCCAGGTGGTGCTAGTGGTAAAGAACCCACCTGCTAATGCAGGAGACAGAAAAGTTGTCTGTTCGATCCCTGGGTTGGAAAAATCCCCTGGAGGAGGGCCTGCCAACCCACTCCAGTATTCTTACCTAGAGAATCCCATGGACAGAGGAGCCTGGTGGGCTATAGTCCATGGGGTTGCAAAGAATCCAACGTGGCTAAGTTGCTTCCGTCGTGTCTGAGTTGGACCATTAAGAAAGCTGAGAGTCGGAGAATTGATGCTTTTAAACTGTGGTGTTGGAGAAAACTCTTTGAGAGTCCCTCGGACTGCAAGAAGATCAAACCAGTCAATCCTAGAGGAAATCAGTCCTGAATGTTCATTGGAAGGACTGATAGCTGAAGCTGAAACTCCAATACTTTGGCCACCTGATGCGAAGAACAGACTCCTTGCAAAAGACCCTGAAGCTGGGAAAGATTGAAGGCAGGAGGAGAAGGGGATGACAGAGGATGAGATGGTTGAATGGCATCACTGACTGGGTAGACATGAGTTTGAGTGAGCTCTGGGAGTTGGTGATGGACAGGGAAGCCTGGCATGCTGCCATCCATGTGGTCGCAAAGTGTTGGACACAACTGAGCAGCTGAACTGAACTGAACTGAACTGAACTGATATATATATACTCATGAAAATGTTCAAAAATGCAATAAATTAAAATGTTGCAAAAAGTATACATGATTTGAATAAATACATATGGCTCCTCTATCTTTTCTATATGTCTTAAATTCTTTGAGCTTCATTTACTTAATCTAGGTTTTACAAAAGTTTACTAAGAAAACAATATTTTTTTTTCACAAGTATCATTTCCTTGTGTTGGTTTCTTTGCTTTCCTTTTCTCTGAGTGCCCACGAATTTCCTATAGTGTTTCATGGAGAAAATTAGTTGTTTATATTTTTGTATTTTTTTTAAGAGAAACTTCATGTATAAAGAAGTGCTAAATGCTGGGTTAAATTAAGCTCTACTGGCTTCTTTATTTAGGGACTTCCCAGAGAATTTGCTAACTAATATGCCTAGTGAATTATTAAATGGGAGTTATAGCATTTTGAAATTTTTTAAACTCAGAAAATCCTCTCATTTTACCCCCTCTTTTTTCCAGAAGTATTTTCCAGTATTCTTCTTCCATGGAGAGCATTGTTTTTCTTTCAGAGTTCATTTACTCACAGCATCTGAGACCCTCAGTTTGAGATATTTGAAGATTATATTATAGATTGAGCATATTTCAAAATCATTTGATGTATATCAACATCAGAGCTGTATATCCCTTCCATAAAATATATACTAAAGCCATTTAATGGTACAATGAAATACAAGCAGCTATAGTAAAAATCTGCATAGCATTAATTCCAAAAATTATCTTATTTAAATCTCCCTTAGATAAGATCAGTGGTAATATCTATACTATATCAATATGAGAAGTTGGATGATTTGTTTAAAGTCACAGCTAGTAAGCGGCAGAGCCAGGATGAGAACTAAATGTTGTGTTACTATGGTCAATGATCTGCCCACTTATCAAATACATTTAAATGTTTTACATAAAGCACACATGCACATATATACATTGCCTACTTTCTCATTGTCCCTGATTATTTTTGTGAGGTAGGATGTCAAAAATATTTTAATGAAATTGACATCATAAAACATACTGCTTTCAGAGATGCTTAACAAAAATACCACATTTGTTTGGTAATTTTGTCATGCATTCATATAGCAGATTTCTAGGATAACACTTCATTCAGTACTGAAATATAATTTTCTGGTGTTAAATAGAGCAACAGGTCAACAACACATACACTATCATAACATGATTGTTGACAAGGTGTAAGAAAAATAAACTTACAAGAAGAAACTCTAGAAAAATTCTGCAAATGCCAGTTAGAATGAAAACAGCACTGGTAAAATAAAATGTAACATATCTTGAGGCATTGCCAAACTATGCATTTTTCATTTAGCAAACTTGACATAGTCTTCTCAAAGTCAGCAAAATTATATAACAGAGTAGCTTTGGAACTTTGAGTTAGACTCATTTGATGCCAGTATTACTCTAATACCAAAACCAGAAAATGAAAGAGATGAATGTATCCCATGAGATTAATTTTTAAAATATCAGCAAAGTTTTAGGAAATTAAATCCAGCAAAGTATAAAAAGACTTTCACATCAATACCAAGAGAGATTTATCCCAGGTATGCAAGGATGTGGCACTCAAAAGTTATTAATCAGTGTAGCCCATCATTTCATTGGTCCAAAGAAGAAAAATTAATATAACAACTGATACAAAAAAACTTGACAAAATTCAGCATCCATTCATTATGAAAACTTTCTGTAAAATAAAAGAACTTCCTCAAATTGATTAAAAGATGTTAAAAGAAAAAACCGAAGGTATTTCCATACTTAAGGTTGAAATGCTGAAAAGTTTCTCCTGATAATGAGGAAGAAGACGGGGATATCTACATTGACCACACTTACTTAGCATAGTATTAGAAATTATAACACAATAAAATAAAAGAAATAAAAGGCAGATTGAAAAGGAAGAAATAAAAGTGTGCCAAATTACAGGTGCCACGGTTGTTTACGCAAAAAATTGAATCTACAGAAGAATTCCTAGAATTAATAAGTGAGTTCAGTAAAGTTTATTTCATAAGGACAAGCACTATATGATTCCTCTCATATCATATGCATAGAAATAAACAATATGATAGTAGGATGCTGTTTACCAGAGCATGAGAGGGAGGAAGGTATAGGAAGTTGTTGAAAAGGTATAGAGTTAATACAACATGAGTGAGTTCTAGATATCTGCTTACAACGAAGTGCCTGTAGTTAACAATGAGGTGTTATGCACTAAAGTGCAAAAGTAATTGAACTATAAGTAGAAAAAAATTCAAGAAAGTAACTTGATTTAAACTTCACATCTTACATAAAAATTAACTCAAAATGGATAACAGACTTAAGTGAAAATGTAAAACTACAGAACTTTTAGAAGGAAACAGGAGAAAATCTTTGATATCTAGGATTAGGTAAATAGTTCTTAAACCTATCACTAAAAGCCTGATACTCAAAGGGAAAAATTAATAAATTGGACCTCACAAGAAATCTTCTGCTTTGTTGAAAGGATAAACTGCAAGCAAGAGAGATGGGGTAAAAATATTTTCAAAGCACATATTTGACAAAGACTTGCATCTAGAATAAAATGAATTCTCAAAACTGAACAATTAAAAAAATCCAGTTAGAAAATGCCAACAGTCTTCAATAGGCATTTCACTGAGGAGATATACAAATAAGCACATGAAAAGAAACTCAACATAGTTAGTCAATAGGGAAATTAAAACCAAAATGAAAATTTAGGTGCAATGATAATCATACCTAGTGATAGTGATATTAGAATGACTGAAATTCTGTTTAAAATAAATAGGATTAAAAACATCAAATGCTGGTGAGGATGATGAAAAACTGAATCATTCATACATTACTGGCAAGAATTTAAGATGTTACAGCCACGCTGGAAAATAATTTGGCAGTTTCCTATAAAACTAAACATGCAAATTCTATACATTCCAGCAATTACACACTTGGGAATTTATCCCAGAGAAATGAAAACTTATGTTTATACAAAAACCTGTATACAAATGTTTATGGAAGCTTTATTTGGAATAGCCAAAAATTGGAAACACAAATGTTCTTCACTGGATGAATGATTAAAGAAAATGTGTTATATGAATACTCTGGAATATTACTCAGCAGTAAAAACAAAGAGATTAGTGATATATTCAACAACTTGGATCTGCAGGAATAATGCTGAGTGAAACACCGACCTATTAAAGATTACATACTATATCATTACTTTTACATAACATTCTTGAAATAAAGCAAAACCATGGAGATAGAGAAGAGATTAATGGTTTTCAGGGGTTAGGGATGAGGTAGGGGACACACAATGAGAGATTTGTGTATTAAAGCAAGAGTGAAATAACATTTTTTTTCTTTCACACTAAGATTTAAAAGCCTTTCCTATTGAGTGTTGGCCAGGGCAGATTGAATAGACATATCACTAAGGAGAATAAATCAAAGCAATCATTTTTAGAGGGGGCAGTGGTTAGCTTAACTTAAGCACTATGGCCCTGGAAAACAATGGTGGTCAAAAAATCTCCCTGCCATCCTTTTGCATTCCCAGAAATGGCTTATTGCAAAGACCCACTCTTTGCCTCATGACTTAGACAAGACCTAAAGATGACCACTCTATTTACTTACCACAAGACACAAGTCGTCCAAATTCTTGCTTTGTTTTGTTTTTTATTTTTGGTCTCATAAATGAGTGGCTGGACTGTTTGTCTCCAATGACCAATCTGTACAAAAATACTTGCTAACTCAACTTGACCAGGCTTTAGCCAGGCTGCCTTCCTTCTCCAGGCCCCTGAACTTTGGCCCACCCTTCAACACTGGAGTTTAACACGCAGAACAACCTGTCTTTAATGACCTAAGAATCATCTGACCTCAGGGAAAAACATTTCCTGATCAACTCTCCCATTACATCACCTGTTCAGCCCACTCCCCAACACCCGATTCTTAATAGTTTTGTTTATTCCTCTCTGTAAAATAAAACCGCCTTTCTGTCCGACCTTTTGAGATGTTGGCAGTTCTCACAGTTGCAGTGATCTTCCTACTATCATAGGCCGCTTCACTCCACTGCCCCAGTATTTCTGATTATAGCCTCTCCTTACTTCTGTTAGGATTTGTTTTTATTTGACAGAGAGAAATTTAGCAATGTCTACAAAAATTTAAAATGGGTATACTCTTTTACTTAGTAACTCCTCTCGGATTGTTTTTACAAAAATACTCATCCAAGTATGCCAAAAAAATGTGTATAAAGAACATTCACTTCAGTCTTACTTAAAACAGTAAAACAAACACAAAATAACACATTTAGAAAAAAAATCTAAATACTTATCAACAAAGCACACCTAAATAAATCATGTCATCTGTGCATTAGAGTATCATGTAGTTGTAAAAATAAAGCAATGTTACCTCTGATTATGTTGATATGACAAGATGACTGTGAAGCTGTGTTTTAAAAAGAGCAAATTGCATAACAACACTGCATGATCCCACTCATCCAAATTTTTTGTATATATGCAGATTCATAGATTATAGACATGCATCTCTATATACATGCATCTAGCTAGCTAGCTAGCTATAGCGAGAGATAGAGACACTCGAGAATGCATATACCTAGGAACTTTTTCTGGAACTATATAATCTCATTAACAGCTACCAACTGAAAGAATTTAGAGGAAGGAAGAGGCTTTTAGATTTTCCTTTATATGTATCTCTTTCCCCTATTTGGATGTTTTGCAACACACACATAATGTATGTTTATATAGTTAATTTTTATTTAAGAAATTATATAATGTATTTTCCTTTGTACAGTTTTATTAATTTTAACACATGTCTAGATTCATGTAACCATACTGTACTATGCAATAATATATTCCTATTGACCATGCATATTTTTTATAAGCCATGATCTAATTAAAATACCATGGACTATGTGGCCATTAATATTTTCATGAGGCCTCTAGTTGTTTTTAGTTTATTTTTTTTGAGACATTTGGTTTTTAAGGATGTTCATGTCCTGGGGGGCTCTGAATTCTTCAGGACAGTTGAAACACTTAATTCTGGATTCAACTGGACTGCCAGAAAGGCAAGAAGTTAAATTAGAATATTTACATAATATTACTTGAGGTGTTGGCATTCTGTGGTTTCTATACTGAAAAACATGCTGAGATTTTTAGCAGTTTGGGACTGGCAAAAAGGAGTGATTCAGAGTTCCCCTCTCTAAAGTCAAGTTAGAATAACATGATCAGAAACTTAAAAGCAAAAACTGGACTTAGTAAGGGAAGCTGGGTGGTCTAATATTCAAGTGCATTGCAGACTTAGGCAGAATTGTGGTGAGATCTGGGGTGAAGATGGAGGAGAGTTGTAACCCAATATTTAGAGAACTATTGTAAGACTTTCCCAGCAGCTCTCCTACTTGGCAGTTAGGCAGGACATCGGCAAGCAGTCCTTAAACTGTATTATAATTATTATATTTTATCCCTAAACTCATTAGAGGGCTTCCTTTGTTTGTTTTACCAAAATAACTTCTATCATTGTGCTTCGCGTACTTATTTAAGGTCTGGATGTTCTCACTTTTAGCTCAGTGGATTTTTAGCCTCTTTCTAACTTGGAATTCATTCATTTATTTATTTATTAATTTATTAAAAATTGTTTCCTAAGCGCTTGCTCTATTTAAGATATGCACCAGTCAATAGAACAGGCAAAAAGCCTCACTCCTATGGGATAAAAATCCACTCAGTGAAGAGAGACCAAGCACATTTTTCTGTGATAAATGCTAGGCCGAGGTGACATGATAGAAGGTGATCTGGTGTCACATTTGTCCATTAGGTGGTCATGGCAGGTTGATCTAAATAGGATAAGTGAATTGAGATCTGAATAACTAGAAGGAGCAACTCTAGGAGTACTGAGATGAAAAACATCAAGACATGAAGAACAGGCGGTACGAAGGCCCTGATGCAGTGTGAACTGGCTAGAAGGGGAAAGAAGACCCGTGTGGGTAACAGAGTGAGTAAGCCGGCAATATGATGTAGGAGTTGAGTTAAATAACCACCACGCAAGCCAAGATAAGAAGTTTGTGTTCCACTTGAAGTGTGCAGGGGAATTTAAAAAGATTTTTAAGTAGTGGAGGAGGGTAATGTTATCTGATTTTTGTATTGCAGAGATCAGTTTGGATGCTCTGTAGGAGAAGCAGAAGCAGTGCAGGAACCAGTTCAGAAAATACCCCAGTGATCCAGAGGAGAGATGATGCAGATTTGAACCAGGTAGTAGTAGATAAGGGAAGATATGGATAAAATTTGGACATAGTGAAGATGTTAGAAATGAGAAGGGTTTTCTCCCTCCTGTATATTTCTATCTAGGCATTCTGTAACTTAGCTGCTTACCTTATTTTATGCATGACTGTTGAAATTGGAGGCAACAGAGGTTTGTGTCTATTGTTGTGGCTAGTGCCGTATGTTGGGAAAATGAGATATATTTGGAAATCTTTCAACCCTAATTGAATCATGAAATGTCAGAGTCTCACAGTGTTTATACAGGTACCAGCTGGGACCCTCCTCTCCATGGATAAATATCAACAGAACTTTATTCTTCTGGACCCTCTGTAATAGAAGCCTGCTTAGTAAGGGGTGAGGGGTGTTATGGTGATGTGCAGATGAGTTCAGTAAAAAGATATAAAATCAATAGATATAACAATAAAGAAGTCAATAGATATAACAATAAAGCATTTGTAAAATGTTTCTTCTCTGACTTGGGTAATAGTTGCCACTACATGGCTGTTAGCATCAATCCAACCCAGTGATCCTATGAGCTTCTTTTGCTGTTGTCCGAAGTTCAGTAATATGAGACATTAGGGAGACATTATGACTGTCTCATAATATGAGATATTATGGTTGTCTGAGGAGGCCTTACAAATAGCTGTGAAAAGAAGAGAAGCAAAAAGCAAAGGAGAAAGGGAAAGATATAAGCATCTGAATGCAGAGTTCGAAAGAATAGCAAGGAGAGATAAGAAAGCCTTGCTCAGCGATCAATGCAAAGAAATAGAGGAAAACAATAGAATGAGAAAGACTAGAGATCTCTTTAAGAAAATTAGAGATACCAAGGGAACATTTCATGCAAAGATGGGCTCAATAAAGGACAGAAATGGTAGGGATCTAACAGAATCAGAAGATATTAAGAAGAGGTGGCAAGAATACACAGAAGACCTGTTCAAAAAAAATCTTCACGACCCAGATAATCACGATGGTGTGATCACTCATTGAGAGCCAGACATCCTGGAATGTGAAGTCAAGTGGGCCTTGGGAAGCATCACTATAAACAAAGCTAGTGGAGGTGATGGAATTCCAGTTGAACTATTTCAAATCCTGAAAGATGATGCTGTGAAAGTGCTGCACTCCATATGCCAGCAAATTTGGAAAACTCAGCAGTGGCCACAGGACTGGAAAAGGTCAGTTTTCATTCTAATCCCAAAGAAAAGCAATGCCAAAGAATGTTCAAACTACTGCACAATTGTACTCGTCTCACACGCTAGCCAAGTATTGCTCAAAATTCTCCAAGCCAGGCTTCAGCAATACATGAACCGTGAACATCCAGATGTTCAAGCTGGTTTTAGAAAAGATAGAGGAACCAGAAATCAAATTGCCAACATCTGTTGGATCATTGAAAAAGCAAGAGAGTTCCAGAAAAACATCTATTTCTGCTTTATTGATTATGCCAAAGCCTTTGACTTTGTGGATCACAATAAACTGTGGAAAATTCTGAAAGAGATGGGAATACCAGACCACCTGACCTGCCTCTTGAGAAACTTGTATGCAGGTCAGGAAGCAACAGTTAGAACTGGACATGGAACAACAGACTGGTTCCAAATAGGAAAAGGAGTACGTCAAGGTTGTATATTGTCACCATTCTTATTTAACTTATATGCAGAGTATATCATGAGAAACACTGGGCTGGATGAAGCACAAGCTGGAATCAAGACTGCCGGGAGAAATATCAATAACCTCAGATATGCAGATGACACTACCCTTATGGCAGAAAGTGAAGAAGAACTAAAGAGCCTCTTGATGAAAGTGAAAGAGGAGAGTGAAGAAGTTGGCTTAAAGCTCAACATTCAGAAAACTAAGATCATAGCATCCAGTCCCATCACTTTATGGCAAATAGATGGGGAAACAGTGGCTGACTTTATTTTTCTGGGCTCCAAAATCACTGCAGATGGTGACTGCAGCCATGAAATTAAAAGACGCTTACTCCTTGGAAGGAAAGTTATGACCAACCTAGACAGCATATTAAAAAGCAGAGGCGTTACTATGTCAACAAAGGTCCATCCAGTCAAGGCTATGGTTTTTCCAGTGGTCATGTATGGATGTGAGAGTTGGACTATAAAGCAAGCTGAGTGCCAAAGAATTGATGCTTTTGAAGTGTGGTGTTGGAGAAGACTCTTGAGAGTCCCTTGGACTGCAAGGAGATCCATCCAGTCCATCCTAAAAGAGATCAGTCCTGAATATTCATTGGAAGGACTGATGTTGAAGCTGAAACTCCAATACTTTGGCCACCTGATACAAAGAGCTGACTCATTTGAAAAGACCCTGATGCTGGGAAAGATTGAGGGCTAGAGGAGAAGGGGACAACAGAGGATGAGATGGTTGGATGACATCACCAACTCAATGGACATGGGTTTGGGTGGATTCTGGGAGCTGGTGATGGACAAGGAGGCCTGGCGTGCTGCGGTTCATGGGGTCCAAAGAGTCGGACATGACTGAGCGACTGAACTGAACTGACATTAGGTAGAATGTACATATTAAAGATGGGGATAAAGGCCTTATCATAATGGTAACATACTTTGGAGCATGTCCTCATAATTTTAGAGCATTTCTTCATATATTTGGATTGTTTTTCCTACTAATAAATAGAAGAGAGAAGGAAGAATCCAGCCCAGAAATGAAGAGTGGACAAGAATTAGGAAGGATATTCAGAATTTAACTAGAGTTGACTCAGGATGGAGAGAACAATGCACTTGCCAAACACAATAAGAAATAAATGAAACTAAATGGGGAAATGAAGAATTTTGAACCAGTGGATATTCCCAGATTTTGGGCTATATCTGCGATACAGTATCTGAGTCTGATTGGCAGAGAGACTGGTTTTGAAGCATGGCTGGTATTTCCTGTGAAAAAAGTTAATTGCTGAAACACCAGACTTTGCCTCTGGAAAGTATGATTGAATTTTTTGTTTTTAAAAAATCCTTCTTCTTTATTGGCAATAATGAAGCTTGAGGGTATTAACTATTTAAGATTATTTAGGAACTGAGCAGGATTATTCTTGAAGAGGCGTGGCATCAGAATCCCCAGGTGAGAGGAAGACAGAGACGAAGATACAAGGTGTCTCTGGGCAGTGGACACTGACTCAGAGACATGACCACGTGATCTCTGTCTTGAACCTTGAATCTGAGAAGTCTCCCTGGAGGGAAGACAGTAGAGGAGGAACCCCCTGCCTCACTGAGATCATCTCATTCCACTTCCCCCCAAGTCCATCTCAGAGAAGGGGTACAGTGGGGTAAGATTTTAGAGTCTCCTCAGCTTTTCTGTTGTGAGCTAGAGTTTCTCATTTTACCTCAGAACTTTAAGAGAAGAACTGGAGATTCCCATAACAACTTGTTCTCTGTATCCCTGCTCATCCCTTCATAGACCTTACAGGAAAAAGTAAACTACCTTCATTTATAGCCTACTTTCAGAAATGAAAAGCCTTGTGAGGCGAAAATTCTTCAAGGAAACAATCATTACTGCTGTGTCATCTTTCTCAAATTAATTATAGCATAGTTATAATAAATGCATTTCCCTTCATCTTTACTACCTTTTTCAGCTTAACAAAAAGACCAGATGTTACTAAATGGCGATCTTCTTTGTAGTACAATACTGTGGTCTCTTGAGTTTAAGGCTCATATGCACAGGCCTTTCCACAGTCACATGCCTAGGGAATAAGGCTGTGTTTGGGGTTAGTAAATCCAAAGACCTTAATTTTATTTAGCATTTCTTCAGCAGTAGCTCTGCATTCACTAATGGCACCTTCGGTCCCTTGGGATAGTCACACATTAAACCAGAAATACACAAATTGTCATAATTGCAAAAGCAAGAGAAAAATTTAACTCCTGAGTAACCATCTTTTTTTTCATGGGAGGAAACTGTCTGATGTACAGTTGAAAACTAATTTTGAATTACATGCTTAGTTGCTCAGTATTTCCAACTCTTTTGATGGACTGTAGCCCTCCACGGTCCTCTGTCCACGGAGATTCTCTAGGCAAGAATACTGGAGTGGGTTGCCATGCCCTCCTCCAGGGGATCTTCTCAACCCAGGGATAGAATCCAGGTCTCCCACATTACAAGCAGATCCTTTATTGTCTGAGTCACCAGGGACGCCCTTAAGAGATATTTATATCAAAATAAATGATAAATGAAATCACTTGACATTGGGCTTATCATTGGCCCCAAATAAATGTCAGGGGTCATTATTCATGGTGATCCCATCTTTGACCTTGGTATGTATTAGATTTTACCAAGTAGAGATAATGGAAAAATTCTTTAGATTGGAAAATTTTTTGACAATGTCTAATTTTTATGTTCTCAAATAAAAAAATGAGTTTTAGAGAAGGCAAATAGTTAAAGAGGTCATAAAGTTAGGAATGATGTAGGAGAAATCAATGAGTATTGGAGCCAGAAGATGGCCATTTGAATTTTTTGTCTCTTTCACATCTTTGTGTGACTTTGAGCAAGTTAGTGAACTTCTTTGAGCTTCAGTGTAAAATGAGTATATTAATATGTGGCTCATTAATTTTTTGTTTGGCTGTCGAGTGAAATATGTTTTGAAGAATTATGAACTACAGAAAACTAAAACTTGCTTATTGTTATTAAAGGAAGGAAAAAATAACATATATTGAGTTTGTATAATGTTACAGAGCCTTTTTCTGAGAGCTTCACATAGATACAACATATTTTATGAAGATTGCATTATTTTATTATTTTCACAACTGGGAAAACAGTGGCTTAGAATTGTGAGTGTCTGACCCAAGGTCACAGTTAATAAATGGTATATCAGTATAACGAAACTTCAAGGTTGGGTTCAGCTCTTGTCTCCTCCTTTCACTGTATCTTTTCCCAGTTGGCTCTTCTAACATAAACTCTCCTTTTGATCCATTTCACTGGATTATCCATGTCAAAGATATTTTAATAAAGCTGATAAAAATGAGAAGTTCAGTATTTAACTTCTCTGATCACTTAGAAGATAAATAAATATTCCTTTTAACTAGTGAGACCACTATAATGGGAGAAAGTGCCAAAGAGGTCAGACTACATTGGATGGAGATAGTATTGGTTGTTCAAGGAAAAACCATGGTCTGTCTGTATGACCATGCACAACATGTCTGAAAGAGCCCCCTCAAACATTAATTCCAAACAGGTCCTCTTCTTAGGTAGGTGTTTGTTTACCATGTTTGTGTCAGTGACATCTGTAGACACTAGATGTTTTATGTCTGAATTTTTAGTTCTTGAACATGTATATAATGTTTTTAAACAATGGCAAAATCTTCCCCGCACACCCCCCATCAGAAGACGGTTGGCAGTTTGCCATTCTCTTTGTCACAGCCTAGTGACGGGACTGCAACTGGCTTCTAATGGTAGAGGCCGTTGATGCTGCTAGATAGCCTATAAGGCACAGAGCAGACCCACAGCAAAGAATGATCTGGCCCAAAATATAAACTTTTTAAAAATAATACTTTTCCTTAGAATAGGGTTGCCTCATTTTCAAAATATTATGCATATGCATTATCTTACTGATCCCCACAAAATCACTGTAGGGTAGAATGTTTCTTTCATTTATAGATGAGGAGATTTAGATTTGAAAGGGATAAGTAGTTTTACCAAAGCCATGTGACTAGGAAAGAGAAAGTGTTAGAATATGAAAATTCATCTTCTGTCTCTTCACATCCTACTTTCCATGTTTTTCCTTGAAATCTTGTAGTCAGAGATGAATACCCCAGTCTCTTTCTTCTCAAGCCTAGCATGATACCTCCTACCTGCTAGAGCTTCAAACATATGTATTGATTGACTGACTAATTGTAAAGGACCTCAGGGACAGCTACCCATATTATTCCATTCTAGTTTTTATAAGAGGTGTCAACTCGGACCCTTGGGTAATATTTCTGTGTAAATTTCACATGCATTTTATTTCCTGTAAATAAACTTTATTTTATTTCTATGTTCTTGATTTTGCTCCATTGCAAATCTTAGACCATGTCAAAGTGCAAAAAGTTAAAACTTCCAGTGAGCAATAGGATGTAGCAGCTTGGTGTCTGCCTCTTTAGCTGAGATATTCGCATAGGAACATGAAGGCAGAGGCAGGAGGAAGAACCAGCTTTTTGAGTGATAGCACATTTCAATGGCAGGTAAAGGACAAAGGAAACAGACTTGAGGCAATATACTTAAAAACAACAATAACAACAGCTTCAACAAAAGCAGTAATCTGCATGGTTTTCTTCTAGGATTTCCATCCCAAAACTAATTTATTAAGGTGGTATGTTAACAGTGCACAACAATAGTAAGGCTGACTTAGTTTTATATTTAGCTCAAGAAGCAATTAAAGTCTGAAAGAGAAAGAACACCCAGTCTGCACATAATGGACAAATTGCAAGATGTTCAACACATTTGTTTAGCAGACAGTAGAAACAATCCACCTGCAAATTTGAAACTTTCTCCATCCTTGGGTTGAAATTTTGTAAATGAAAGCCATCAGTTAATTTGGTCAATTCAGTAGGGAAAAAAAAAAACATAGTTATTTGGCAATATGTCAAAATATGTTCTGAGGGAGGAAAAAAAAAACAAAAAATGTACTCTTAAACTGATGATTTGGCTGAAATGTTAACTTTTTAATTGGTGCTTCTGTTCTGAGACAAGCTTTTTTTTTTTTTTTTAGCATTCTTTACCTTCTTCCATATTTATAGCTTCATTTTGCTCTCACATTTTATCTCACAAAAAATTCAAGTTACTGGTACCAAATAGTACGTTTACCCAGTTTTCTACCTTATGTTTAAGTGTGTGTTGAAAATTTTTCTTAAAGTTGAGAGCAAAATTAACTGTGTTTATTTGTTGTGTTTGATTTTAACATTGAAATACTGAATAAAAGATGAGAAGCAGATCTGTGGTCAACATGAGAGATCATGAACTTGGGTTTTATTTAATTTCCACTTTAGTTTTGGACTTTTCAGTATGTACAAAAATAAAGGAGGAAATGGGTTTTGGGGGGAAAACGTCTTCATCAAACAACATCTTTTAAATTAATAATTAAAAAGCATTTTGTGCTGCTCTGACATAAAGTTAATGAAAATATTCCTTCTCACTCTTCTTGCCTTTTGTGATCTAATGCTCTTAAAAATACATCTCAACTTTGTTTTAAATAAATCAGTGGCATTTGATTAAAAATATCTGACATGGTAAAGTAATGCTGTAAGAAAGTAAGTCAGACTTTCTTCATTATTGCTTTAAAGCAGATGATATACTTTTTCAGATGGAAAGTCTCAAATCAAAACCAATTTTTCTCTGAATAGCGTTATTTATACTTTCTTCCTTTCTCTTCTCTCTGCACAAGCTCAACCTCCTAGAAAGTAAGAGGCTTACCTCTCTTCGAGAAAGGACCCTGTCCTTCACCTCACAGATGAACTCATACAACCTGATTTCATAAGCAATACCTTTCCATTGAGGTTACTTTATAAGGCTAAGAAAATTCTGAGATTATGCTTCATTCTCACTTTATATGTGTTACACTTTATGTAAAATAAAAAGACATGAACATGATTGAGAGAACAAGTAAGGGGGAATTATTTCCCATTTGCTTGATTTCAAAGGATTGTTCTGATTACTCTCTTGTCACCATGTAGAGTTACCAAAATATTGATACCGTGCTGTCTTAACGTCCACTACAAACACAAAATCATTTGATGGTGTCTTGTAGCGTCCTTTTCTCACACCCCATTGCACTCTTGCCTGCCTCCCAGCAGATGACTGTAGCATCGACTTTTTTCCCCACATGGGCCAGCCTAGCTGATGTGTGCTGCCTGAGTGCTGATGAGGAGGGAAGCAGCACATCCTGGGCAGTGACCTTGTCGTGTGACATGTAACACAGCTACATGACACTCGGCGACAGCCGGGGCAGGCCAGCCAAGCTTGCAGCCATCCAGAATGGCCTGATTCATTCTGATCAAGGAATCAAGATGACTTGCAGACTAAGAGGAAGAGCTGGACAATATTTCTATTAAAACCCTATAAAGTGACACATTCTGTATTTGCATAGTCACATACATTTCAAAAAATTATAGTTGTCTCACTTCCATTTTTAAATACAAAAAAAAGATGATGATGAATATCTGTACATATCAATATCTTTCATTTTCCCTGAGTCAGTTAAAAGATTTCATAACTAAAGAACTATTTATTCTTACAAGCAATATGTGTCTTTAGTGTAGGGGACAGAGCTCTCAGCTCCTTTAGAGGCCCAGAAAAAATTAGGACTTCTTCCTGGATTAAAACATGGATATATCATCTGCTTCAAATTTACAATAGTAGTTTCTCATCAAAAGTTTTCAAGAAGTAAAGAATTAGGAGAAAAAGAGATGAAAGTAACTTTTTTATTAATAAAAGACTAGACATAAGCTTGAGAAAGTAAAAATTTTATATTCACTTTTCGCTTGATTTTCCTGTCCTTTTGTTTGCAATGGTATATATTTTTGTTGTTGCTATTTGATAGGATTTAATTATTTCCCTTTTAAAATATCTATCTAAGGATCTTCCTTCCCTCTCCTCTTTTCTTCCCTCCCTTCCTCTCCCCCTTTTTTTCCCTTTCATTCATTTCTTTATTTCTTTTAAAAATATCAGTTTTGGTGATCTTCTAAATCTATCTAGAATTGGAAATAAGACAACTCTATTTGCATATACTACTTTGAGAAAGTGAAGAGAGGGCAGAGGAAAGCACTGTTTTGGATGTCTTGAGTTTAAAAACTTCAATTTAACTTAAATGATTGCCGCTACAAAATTGAAGTATAATAATCACATTTTTTTCAGTTTAAAAAGTTATTTCTCCAGTAATATATAATGAACTAATTTCCTTATCTTAATTCTAGCCCATCAAGTTAGATTCTCCATCATCTAACCACTTTGTTAACTGATAATTGCATACCTGCTTCATGTTTCTCATCTTAGTATGCAGAACACATTCTCTTAAAACAACTCAAAAGTTTTCTCCTATCTTCCAAGCACCGCCATTTGGGATAAATGTATTATCCAAGTTGGCAATGTCTATAGTAATCTTGAGATTCTTCCAGATTTATTTAAAGTGCTTACTTTTAGGTGTTTTGATGCTTAGTGTTTTGTGAATCCACACAAGTTAATTGCAAAGAAAAATGGAGGTAGGGTGTAGAGTGCTGTAGGTGAAAGACTATGCCTGAATTTGGCAAAATGACTTTAAATTAGGTCTCAATCTTGATTGGTTCCCCATTATTTTGTTCCATTAGCTTGGTTTTAGAGAAAACTTTCAAACACTGACCTCTGAAAAATCTTCCATAGCCATAGGATTGTTTCCTTAATGGAAAATGAGAGAAAAATATCAGGAAGAACAGGGAATATTTTACTCTCATACTATACTGATCAGAACCCTACTCTAAGTCAGTGAAGATAAAACCTGCCAGAATAACCCAATGATTCATTTTTGCAGAATGCTAATCTTGACAATCAGGGTCAAGAACAGCAAGAGGATTAAAGACATGTCCTCCTAATGAGAGTCAGTGTCCTTATAATGAGAGTCTGCATTGAGGCCATCCACCTTTCACTGACAGAAGTCAGTAAAAACATTCAGAAAACATTCAGTTATTTTAGGAATCACTTTAATATCAGAAATTATGAAGAACTATTCCATTATGATACCTTTTCCCATTACTTCCATATGCTTCTAATTTTTACTCTTATGAACTTATAAAAAGCTTCTTTAAATAAAGACACTTTCACCACTGTGTTTTTCTTTATGGAGAATAGGTATATTAATTGTTTGAACAATCCATTTGCATAGATTCAGATTCTTCAGCACATGCCTTTTCTTTTTGTCGTATTAACCAAGCAAATTATGTTGAGAAAGAAGACAGTCATTCTCAAAAAGCATCCACTGTCAATAAATTCTCACCTAAAACAGAAATAGAATCAAACCAAAATTTTTAGTGCAGACATTGTTTTAAAAATAGCGCTTTTGTCATCAGTTAATAGAACAGTTAATTTATTTGTTGAGGGGAGTAGGACACAACATGATTAATTAGCTTAATGTATGTGTGCGGGATGCAAATACAGAGACAGTGGTGCCAAATTATGCATGCTTCATTTTCACTGGGTTGAGCAAGAAAATACAGTCTGAAAGCACACAGATTTCTACTGAGTCCTTCCTTTATTCTCAAGGGACTAATTCTCATATCAACCACACAGCATTTTATTTTTATCATTTAAACTGGGAAACAAGTTGGCAAAATTGTCTGAATTTTAATTAAGCTGTTTAAAAACATTTCCTCACAGCCCACGTTAAATGTATTAATATGCCTAAAATGTATATTATATTTAAGCAATATTAGTTTCATGGGACTGTAATAACCACCCTTCTCTTATATTAAAAAAAAAAAATTAACCACCACAATACTGTATGTATGTAGGGGGAAAATGCACTTCCTGTAACTGAGGTGAGTCAAGACGAAAACATTGGTGACATTTCAGAAAATAGCATTTTATACACTCTACATTTTAAATAACATGGTTAAGGTAACTGAAAAGAGGTGTGCATGTTGGGGGGACAGCAGGGACACAACAGGGTGTTTTTCTAGGAACTGAGGTGCATTCTGGGTTGGAGGTTGATAAACTAACAAAAGTATAGCCTATTAATTCTAATTCTAATGTGTTTTAAGGCCTGACTCTACTCTGGTGTGTTACACTGCAATTCTGGATTTATTACTGCTACATAATTGTAATTATAGTAATTTTGTACTATTACCTTTGCTTTCAGTCTCCCCTTTTCTCTCTGCCTCTCTCTTAAAACCTCCCTCAGAGGCATTAAAGCAAGGGAGCTAATAAAAAAAAATGACTAGATGCTGTCACATAGATGCCACCTCGCAGGTCTGAAAGCCTCGGTCACACACACACCACAGGGCTGTATGACCTTTCTGATACGCCAATTTGTCCTGAGTTACCTTGAACTAGAATATTTAAAATAGGTATTAGTCTGCCAATGAACTGAAGAAATGGAAAAAAAAAAACAAAACACAAAAACCAGTTCATTGTTTTGTGGACATTATGTTTGTGGGACCCCATTTAAAAGAAAGGAAATTCTTCCCTGATATCTAAGAGAGTTATCTATAAATAATTTATAAATGTGTATCAGTCAGGAGGTGTAGAGTCAAATGGAAACGCTTCTGACGGCCTCTGCCAAAGAGTCTTCATGCAAAGCATCGGAGTCTTCCTGTAATGTCATAATTATCAGCTGGAAGCCCTCCATACAAAATGTAAAAATAACCATGTGCCAGCTGGTAATTGGTTTTCCCAGCAAATACATATGCAAAAGGGAATCAAGAGCGACAACAAAATTGAAAATCCAGTGCACAGGAATGCTGTGTGACGGCCGGAGTCTTAATAAGCCACTTGCTGTGAAATCAGTTTTACAATCCCATAGCGTGATAATATAAAGCGTTATAAGGTATATACATAAGCATGAAAGTTCCATTATATTTATGGATATGGGCAAAGCTGTTGCACTTAACATTTGGTCTTTCCATATTGACAGACATCGTTTTTAGGAGATTTTTACTTGTAGTTAAATAGTAGCTAATGAAAGTAAGCTCAAATCACCATGACATGTAGTCACAACTAAAGTTTATTTGCCTAGGTTTACTTCTCATGACTAGGTTTATGGCTGCATTGTTTTCTGTTATGAAGAATTTCAAGTCCCTTTACAAAATAGCATGTAGACTTTCATAATACTATTAGTGATATAAACAAGAAAGTTCTATCAGTGTGAAACTGTTCAATTCTATATTAAAATTGTTGGGTCAATACAGAAAAATGTGAAATCACTCTGACTTTATAAAGGAATGGCTCAATTTTCTTTGTAACCTTGTACTTGACTATTCTTGCCCTTAGAATAATTATTTATGAAATGTTTCATGTCCCTCAATGGCAAACAAGAGGAGGCTGTAGCAAAAGAAAATAAGTGGGTAGCTATACATTCACTACTGGCATCATTCAGTAAAAAAAAAAAAAAAATCATAAATTTATAGCATTAGGATCAATGGCAACTCTGGACTGTGGCATCAGCTATCTTTCTTTACAGATCTCAAAGCAAGTATTAGTGGCTGTTTAATTCAGTTCCATTTATATCCTTTTGGGGAGCAAGGGGATTAAAGATGGCATTCCAGTGAATTCCTTATGAAATGCAAAGTTCCTCCTCTCCTTCCCTTTTCCATCATCCTCAGAGAATGAATCACTGGTATTTGTTCTCACCATAGGACCCAAGTCTTTCATCCAATTTCACTTGTCTAGAGTTTGATACTAAAAGAATCAAAGAAAACTGAACTTTTAGGGAACACAGATAACTTCACATAATCTAGAGATGCTGAATGATCTCTAGCAGTGTCTCATATTTAAAGTTTCCTCTGAAATAGATAATTGGAAAATATTCACTACTGAAAGTCTTGAGTCCATTTTGTAGTATTTTTAATTATTTAGTATATACTTAAGACCAGTCCTTTTTTTTTTTTCTTTTTACCTCATGTAGCCAGGACATACTCAGAAATAGGTATATTGTCAGTTTGGTGTATATGAGGCCAGACTTATTTTTACAATGGTCATGTGACACTTGATTGCTTGGACAGAGGACAGGACCCCTGCTTTTACCTTACTGAGAAAATGAGGCAAGAAGAGGCAAAATAACTTCTCCATTGACACAAAGGTAATACATTATACAACTTAGTAGCTAGGAATTAATGAAACTCCAGCTCCATGTTAAGGAAGGCGACAAATGAATTTGTATTGCAGTGTAATGTTTAAGAGTGTATCCTTTGGGTTCAGTCTCCTCCCTGGCACAATTAACCCTGTGACCTTAGGCAAGTCTCTTCACTTCTCTAAGCTCAGTTATTTTCATCTGCAAGCTTTTGATAATAGTAGTACAATAGCATTGGAAAGCAGATAATGTAAGATAATGGTCAAGAGAGTCATATCGGGAATAATATTGCCTGGATTTGTATCCCAGCTTTAGAGTTTACAACTGTGTCATCTTGGGCAAGTTTGTCAACACTTTTCTGCGCCAGTTTCTTCATTTGTAAATGGGGACAGCAGAAATGGAAACCTTCAGGAGTTTCTGTGAGTTGTGTGTAGACTGCTTAGGATGGTTTCTATCACTTCAGGTAAGCTGTAGACAAACTATCACTATCATTGTCATGATCTTACAATGATATGCTAAAGTGCTAGGATGCATAAATAAAGTCAAAATTGAGGAGTGTGAAACTATTTTAAATTTTAAAAGATCTATGAAGTATGTATGTGTGCTTCTGTGTATAAGCCTGGCGGGCCGTAGTCCATGAGGTCGCAGTTAGACATGACTTAGTGACTGAGCAGCAACAACAGCAATATATGTGTGTGTGTGTGTGTGTGTGTATTTTTGTTTAGTTGCCCGGTCATGTCTCTTTGTATGTGTCTACATGCACATATATCACATCTTCTCTGTTCTTTCATTTGCTGAGTACTGCTGCAATGAACATGGAAGTGCAGATATCTTTTTGACTTAGTGTTCTTATAAATACCCAGAAATGGAGGTGCTGAATCGTGTGGTATGATGGATGTGGGAAGAGTGTTTTAATTTACATTCCCCACCAATCATTTAGGAGAGTTCCTTTTCCCCACATCCTCATCAAAACTTATTTTTTTGTCCTTTGATAATAGTCCTTCCAAAAGGTGTGAGGTGATATCTCACTGTTGTTTGGAATCTCATTTCCCAGATTCATGGGCTTGTTTCAGGGCTCTCTATTCTTTTCCACTTACCTATGTGTCTCTTTTATACTAATATCATAGTGTTTTAATTGCCATAGATTTGTATATTGTTTTGAGTACTGTGGAAATTTTAACAATATTCATTCTTCTAGTGCATGGGCATGGAATATCTTTCCATTTATTTGTGTCTTCTTCAATGTCTTTTATTAACATCTTGCAATTTTCAATAAACAGGTCTTTCATCTCCTTGGTTAAATTTATTCCTGGATATTTTATTATATTCAATAATATATTTTAATGATATTTTATGATAATGAATATTTTATTCATTTTAATGCAGTTTTAAATGGGGTTATTAATTTTTCATTTTGATATTTTATTACAGTATATCAAAACACAATAGATTTTTGCATATTTATTTTATGTTGTGTAATTTTATTGAATTTGTTTCTTAATTCTAACAGTTTTTAATGAGATTTTAAGATTTTCCATATATGTTATAGTGGCAATTTTACTTTTACTTTTCCAATATGGATGCTTTTTATTTCTTTTTCTTGCCTAATTTCACTGGCTAGGGCTTCCAATACTATGTTGAATAGAAGTGGCAGGAGTGGGTATTTTTGATTTGTTCCTGGTCTTGGAGGAAAAGCTTTCAGCTCTTTGCAATTGAGCATGATGTTAGCTGTGGGATTGACATATATGGCCTTTATTATGTTAAGGTGTATTCTTTATGCCTGTTTTGTTAAGAGTTTTTATCATAAAAGGATGATTAATTTTGTTGAATGCTTTTCCTGGATCTATGGAGATAGTCATATGATTTTATCCTTCATTTTATTAATTTGAAGTATCACATTGACTGGTTTGTGGCTGTTGAATCATGCTTGCATATCTGGATTAAGTCCCAGTTGATAATGGTGTATGAGCCTTTTTATGTATTGTTGAATTCGGTTTACTAATATTTTGTTGAGGATTTTTAAATCTATTCATTGGGGATATTGGCTTGTAACTTTATTTTTTTGATGTCTTTGCCTTGTTTTGGTATCAGGGTAAAGTCAGCCTCATGAAACGAGTTTGAAAGAGTTTCCTTCTTTTCTATTTTTTGTAAGAGTAAGAAAAATATTGCTATTCTCTTTTGAATGTTTGGAAGAATTTACCAGTGATTCAATGTGGTATTTAACTTCTGTTTGTTGAGAAGTTTTTGATTATTGCTTCAACCTCTTTACCAGTTACTGGTTTATTCAGGTTTTCTGTGTTATCATGATTCAGTTTTGATAGGTTGTGTGTTTCTATAAATGTATCCATTTCTTCTAGGTTGTTCAATTTGTTGTCATAGTTGTATGTAGATTTATACTTCGGAATATTGTACAGGATAGTAAGTGCTAGAATGATGTTTTAAATTTTTAAAGCATAAAAAGCCTATAAATAAATAATAAGACCTATCATACAAAAAACAAGATGAATTTTGGATTTCTTTTAAATACATCATAAATAGTCTTTACATAAATACAGACTTTTTATAAAAGATAATTTTGGGATTGGTTATGTAACCAAGAGAATTAGGCTATTTTTATGAATGCAATTTAAAAGATAGCACTTCTTTTTTTAAAAAAAAAATTGATGCTGATTTACAATGTGTTTCAGGGGTACAGCAGAGTGATTAATTCGTGTGTACATATGTATACATATGTATGTATGTATATACATACATGTAAAGAATCTGAAAAAGAGTATATATACATCATATACACACATATGCACGCATATGTATGTGTGCTATAGAATAGGTAAGATAGCACTTCTTAATACTGCTTCTTATTTCTAATCCAACTAACCATCTGATGATGTTCTCTTTACATTTATTGAAATATGCTACAGATTGATGTACCAATGACCACTTCTTTCTATTTAAACAACAGATGGAATGTTGGGATTGAAACCAGACTTGGGCATTCTGTTTTCATATGGCAGTGCTTGGTATTTATTTATAAAATCTGACAACAAACCATTTTCATAAGTTACTTACAGGCATCATCAGCATTCAATTAAATCACTAGGAAGAGATAAAGGGTCAGAGAGAAAAGAACAAGATGTAGGGTGTAATATTTAAGCAATCAAAAATAAGGAAAAATATATTGTTGCTTAGTGTACTGCTGTCATCAAATACACATGTTTACATTCAATTATATACTTTTGTTTTCCTAGTTGTAGTACCATATAACTAGAAAATAATCTCTTTAAAAAGAAGTGGTAAAGTAATACATTCCTGTTGAGAGCTAATGCAGCATTTCAGCTTGATTTCATTGTTCATTTTAATGTGGAAAAGTAATCATAGTTTCTGTCATATAGTATTTTTATAATATTCTTTAATGTATCTTTGAAGAGATAGTGATGGAAGTCTACATTTTGTTTACTAGATTCCAAAATTTAGAAGCGTTTTAAATATAACCTTGACTTCCCACTTTGTTACAGGATTCCTAATATTCTTACTAAAATGATGTGTTTTTACAGATGTACTCTTAGTTTATTTCAGTGAGAGTTAAGAAATGAGACTGGTCATAGAGGTGGAATGTTTTTCTTCAGTCTCTCAGAAGTAAGAAGCAAGTTGTGTCTTCAAGATATTGGGGGTGGTCTGCCTTTTCTTAATTCATTTTCAAATAAATTTCCAGGACATGGATCTAGTTTTAGATTTTTTAAACCAAATTTGTTGGATTGCTTCTCTCTAAATTGCTCACATATGCAAGCAAATAACGTATAGGTTTTCTTGATTCTATAAAGAAAGTTACATTCTAAAAAAGGAAACAGCATTACAAGGCACAGGTACAAATACCTGGGTCTCCTCTCTTTGTTCTCTTAGAAAGTAAGATTACCTAACAGCAGTGACACCGGCCACAACAATAAGGTTATCTAACGTGTATGAAGCATTTTCTGTGTATGAGGAACCATTAAAATTATTTCTGTCTCATTGTATCCACTCTTCAGTTCAGTTCAGTTCAGTCGCTCAGTCGTATCCGACTCTTTGTGACCCCATGAACTGCAACACTCCAGGCCTCCCTGTCCATCACCAACTCCTGGAGTTTACTCAAACTCATGTCCATTGAGTCAGGGATGCCATCTAACCATCTCATCCTCTGTCGTCCCCTTCTCCTCCTGCTCCCAATCCCTCCCAGCATCAGAGTCTTTTCCAATGAGTCAACTCTTTTCTGTTTCCCATGAAGTGATGGGACCGGATGCCATGATCTTAGTTTTCTGAATGTTGAGCTCTTCACAACAGCCTTAAAAGGGAGAACTGTTAGCTAGGGCGGGGATAGGCTCAGGCACTTGACCAAGGTCACCAAGAGCTAATACCTGGTTGAGCCCTAACTTGATTCTAGTTTGACTCCAGAGCCCATATTCTTGATCATACCTACAAATATGTAATTCAAGTTACTTATATTCTACCTTTTTTCCTCTATACAAAGGAACATACCTAAGCATGCACACAAATCTTGTATAATTTACAGAAATAAGCAAGAGTACATCAAAGGCAGATTCCAATTTATGAATGGATTATATGTAAATACAAGTCAATTATTTTAACCTGATCTTTCCCCCAAAGCAATTAGGATAGATTCCCAGCCAGATAGCAAAAACTTATTTAAAATATGTTATACCAAAATATAGCACCCTATACTGTGCTAATGGTGTTATAGAATTTACCCACTACATTACACCGTGTTACTGTAGGAACTTCAGAAATTCAAATGTCCCCAAACAATGTTGGTGAGATTAAGACTTCTCGTCCTCTTTTACCACTGTTCCTTGCTTCTATCTGCTGGAAAAAGGAGTGAAGACTCTCTGAGCTATGGACCATTGGTAATGCTTTAGGGCAGGAGCTCCAGGAGAGTCTGGTATAAAATAAGTAAAAGTCCCAAACTTTTGAGTCAGACAGAACATAGTCTTTCTGACAAATGTGATTTTAAGCATTGGTTAAAATATTGTTAATCTCTTTTAGTCTCAATTTTATTTTATATAGAGTGGCCACAGCCATAGTATTTATTTCATAAGTCTGTTATGAAGATTAAGTTAGGATATGTATATAGAGAACATTACATGTTGATAGAACATTTAGCAGTTATTATGGAAAACTGTTGGGAGACAGGATTCCTTTCTAATGTATTTTTGAGGATGCTTTATATTTCAGAATGGTCTCCAATCTTACAATTCTTTATTTTTTTGAAGACATAAAGGTAACTTGAAAAACATAAACATAAAATATACAAGTGGTATATACTAATATGATGGTAACTTTGAGGACATAGAGAGTGAATTTGTCTTGAAAATTCCATAAACTGACCCATTAACAGTCAAGTAACTAGCCGGGAGAAGTGTGTCCTGAACATGATATAATGAGCTCTTTTATCATTATATCTTATAAGAAAATTATTTTTGACATATAGGTTATTAAGGAACCCACTAAAGTATTTAAAATAGTGCTTAATTGTATAATAGGGTGCTGAGAGAGTATTTTCCTTTCATCTTAGAATTATGGGTAGACTCAAAGTTAAGAAGAGCAAGGATGAAGGTTTCCACCAACAAGATCTGTGTGTTTGTGGGAGATGGTCCAAAAGATTCATTTGTAAAGATTCATATACTCTGCTAGTTGGACCTCAAGGTAGTAGAGCTCTTTACATTCCCCTATGCATACTTGAGGGAAAAAAAAAACGGGAAAGGAATGATGGAGATCAAAAATATGAAATAGCTGTGGAGTAGCATGTATTCTCCAAGTTCTATGGAATAAAGATAGTTGAATTCCCATTGACAAAATGGCTACTTAAGGAGGAATGTGAGCCTGAAGTGTCTTGCTAGATTCCACCTGAGATCTTTCCACCAGGGATGATAGCCGAGCAGTAATAGGCTTTAGTCCCTTCTGCTGGTGGAAGTGGGTAGGAAGTAGTAAGCTATGGAAGAGGACAACCAGAGCTGGATCTCCCAAATTAATAAACTATTCAGGATACCACTAGAAACAACTAACATGCTTGACAAGAGCCACTCAATCAAGCTGGCCAGCCTAAGAAACAGAGAGGCTGAACAAGAAAAGTGTTCCAGTTCTGGTCTTCCTCCTTGCCTCAGTGTACTTGAGAACAAGACAGAACTTTGAAACTGACATGAGATTAGAAGTTTTTAATCTGGTTGTATTATTCATTCTAATAATCAGAGCTCACCACAAAGTTAGGGTTTCTGGCCTGACACTGTGGTTGTTGTTCAGTCACTCAGTTGTGTCTGACTCTTTGTGACCCCATGGACTGCAGCATGCCAGTCTTCCCTGTCCTTCACTGTCTCCTGGAGTTTGCTCAAACTCATGTGCATTCAGCTGGTGATGCCATCCAATCATCTCACCCTCTGTTGCCCCCTTCTTCTTCTGCTATCAATCTTTCCCAGCATCAGGGCCTTTTCCAGTGAGTCAATTCTTCACATCAGGTGGCCAAAGTATAGAAGGTTCAGCTTCAGCATCCGTCCTTCCCATGAATATTCAGGGTTGATTACCTTTAGGATTTGGAGAAGGAAATGGCAACCCACTCCGATACTCTTGCCTGGAAAATTCCATGGATGGAGGAGCCTGATAGGCTATAGTCCATGGGGTCGCAGACTCAGACATGATTGAGCAGCTTCACTTTCTTTCTTTCTACAGTTTATTTTGGAGAAGGAAATGGCAACCCACTCCAGTGTTCTTGCCTGGAGAATCCCATGGACGGAGGGGCCTGGTGGGCTGCGGTCTATGGGGTTGCAAAGAGTCGGACACGACTAAGCAACTAACACACATACACACACCTTCAGGATTGACTGGTTTGATCTCTTTGCTGTCTAAGGGCCTCTCAAGAGTCTACTCTAGCACCACTGTTGGAAAGCTTCAGTTCTTCAGCGCTCAGCCTTCTTTATGGTCCAACTCTCACATCCATTCATGACTACTGCAAAAACCATAGCTTTGACTAGATGGACCTTTGTCAACTAAGTGATGTCTGTGCTTTTAAATATGCTATGTTTGTCCTAGATTTTCTTCCAAGGAGCAAATGTCTCTTATTTCATGGCTACAGCAGTCACTGTCTGCAGTGGTTTTGGAGCCCAAGAAGATAAAGTCTGTCACTGCTTCCATTTTTCTCCCATTTGTTTGCCATGAAGTGATGGGACTGGATGCCATGATCTTAGTTTTCTGAATATTGAGTTTTATACCAGCTTTGTTACTCTCCTCTTTCACCTTCATCAAGACATAATCAAGGAACAGAAAAGAAGTAGTTACATAGAAGATTTGGTGACAAAGACTGAAATAAAAATCATTTTACATTTAGTCATTCCTTGGTATCTAGGGGGTTGTGCAGGGGGATTGGTTCCAGGGGAATTTCCCACCCCTACCTCCTTGAGAATACTGAAAGCTGTAAATTCTCCAGTCCCTTATATAAAATGGCTTATTATAGTCAGCTCTCCATATAGGAAAGCTTGGTGTCTCAGAATATGGAGGGCTGTCTGTATAACCTCCTGAATTAAAATTTCACAATTTAAGCTAAAATTCTTCAGAAAAACAGCGTGTAGGGATTGAGTAAGTTATGCTAATTTGTTTATTGATAAAAAATATTTATCAACTATTTGCTGTTTTTGTTGATTTGGAGCACAATGAATATACAGTGTTCAGTGTTGAGCATCATGTTTTAACAGAAACCTGAGTATCCAGAATGGTTGAGATGTGGAAATCCTGACAGAAAGAATAATGAACCTGAGAAGATAGATAAATTTACAGACATTTTCAGTTGCTTAAAAAGGATCATCATATATTTGCCTGTTTGTTTTGGAAGCCACAAATTAAACCACTAATGAGATGTTACATAAAAATAGATTGACTTAGTGTATTGAAGATATTTATTTAAATTAATTTAAAAAACTATTTTTTCCAAGTATAACTTCTATGCATGTTTACATATGCAGAAAAATTGGAAAATACAAAATAATAAAAAAGAGGTAATAAAAATTAATAAGCAGAATTCTGTCCTCACCAAAGTGAAGACAGAAATGTATGATATAAATCTATTCTAACTTAGGATAATTCTCCCCTTGCAATGGGGAGACCCTTGTTCGGGATTAAAGAAAAGGCTAATTTGAGACAGACAGATGAAAGATTTATAATTTGTAGAAGTTTGACAATATAAACATTAACTTCATTTTGGAATCCTAAAGGCTGTGATTATAAAATATAAAACTGTGTCTAATTATTTGCATGCTTGCATCCATATTTTTGCATGGCTAGTCAACATGGTTTTGGAATTAACATTCATACCTTTAGAAACATCACATGAATTAATTTCAGAATAACATTATTTAAAGTGTCCATTGAAATATTCATGGTTACCACTGATAATAATCAATTGGTTGTCATGTGACATACTACTTAATATTCAGGTGATGTAAGGTAAAACTCTGTTAATTCAAATGTTTCTTGAGTTTTTTTTTTTTGTAAGATTTTAGGTAAAGCTAGAAAACTTCAGCTAACATATTTAGCGAGGCCTCTGATTGAGGAACTAGTGAAAGATGATTGCCTTCAAAGTCAAAATAGAGGTTTATACATAGGGTTGCCAGATAAAATATGGAGTGCCAAATTAAATTTAAATCAGTCAAACAAGTTACAAGTCTTTTTAAAATACGTCCAAATTGTTTCATGGGACATACTTTTACTGAAGACCTATTCTAGTTTATTGGACATACAAGTATAAGTGGGTGTCCTGTATTTTCATGTACTGAAAACCTTCCTTGCCTTTGAAAAGCAAAAAGATTACCAACATTGTCCCATGTGTTACCTTCTATAAATTATAGTAAGAACAATACACAACAAGTAACAAGTAAGAATGTAAGAAAAATTTCTTACATCAATATTTCTATAATGTTAAAGATGGAGAAAGAGGCAATTAATGGTTGTAATCCACTATTTGACTCCTTTGAACTCTGTCAGTGACCTTTTTGATTTATTTCATGAATAAATATTGTGTTCCATTTTCTATAGACTTTCATGTTGATTTTAAATGAAATACAACAAAAAAGATGCCATGTCTTGTGCTCATGCGTGCTCAGTTATGTCTGACTCTTTGCGACCCCATGGATAGAACAGTCCTTTTTCTCAACATACTAGAATGCGGGATGGTCTGCTTTCCCTCTTTTTTATAAGAAAATTCTTTGAGGTTTAAGTTTATTTTGCATTACTAGCCATTTTCCAAGACCTGACTTTATTTAAATTGAGAACAATTGCATTTCAATATTACCCAATAATAGAAACAAGTGACAACTCTCTCACTAAGATTTGCTCCTTTTGGGTCTCGCAGAAGATGCTTTCCCTGGATTTGTAATAGCAACATATGGTGAACCTTCTGGTTTATTTTTGTTATCCCCTGGTCAGCTTTTACCTCTCACGTTCACATAGCAGATGCCGTATAGCATTCGTCCATCTGGGGGCAAAATCATGCCTTCTGCCCCGAATTACTCATTGTATTCATACTCCAACCTAACCCCAACACTTTCAGAAATCAAGGCATTCTGATAGGTAGACCCTCTTGGACATATAACTTATGGCATGTAAATTTTACTCAATTTAGAAAACTTGATATATCAGTTTGCTAGGGCTACCATAATAAAGTACCACAGACTGCTTAACTTAACAGTTCTGGAGACTGGAAGCCTGAGATCAAGGTGCTGACAAGCCTGGTTTCTTTTGAGAGCTATGAGGGGAGGATCTGTTCCTTGGGATGTTAATGGCCATCTTCTCCCTGACTTTTCACATATCTTTCTGTACATGCCTATGTCCACATTTCCTCTTCTTATGAGAACTCTGGTCATAGTGGGGTAAGTGCTTGCTCTAATGACCTCATTTTAACTTCAAGACCTATAGAGACCTTATCTGCAAACAAAGGTGTATTATGAAGTAGTGAGGGTTAGGACTTTAACATAGGCATTTTATGGGGACATAGTTCAGGCCAAAACATTTGATAACATAAAAAGTGTATAAAATTACCTTAAAATAATGAAGTAAGAAGTGAGGTCACAGGCTAATGCCTAAAAAGTGATTCAAACAAAGAGGCAGAATGTCTTTGATAAACAAGGGCTTGGAGAGAACCATAATGTTTGGTAAGTATCAGAGTGACAAAAGCAGTGTTACGTGTTCACATTTCCTTCTGTTCTCTTGCAGATTACTCCCCCTACTAGAATCTAGCCCTCCTGGGACATTTGCCCTCTGATTCATAGTTCCTCTTTTTCCTGCTCATATCTTAGTCCTGATTCTGCTGCCTCCTCAATTTTGAGAAAAGTGCGTTTATCAAGGGGATTATTTAAGACCTTTCAATGCTACCTGAGGTGATCTAGATGTCTTTTAAGAATGCAGAGAGCCCTCAGTATCATCTCTTCATTGATAAGAGAAGTATGGATTCAGTGTTGTCATCTTTGAGCCAGTGAAGATGAAACCCCATTTATCTATTGAAGAATTCATCACACATAGCTCAGTATTTAAAGATTTATAAAATCTAACTTTTCTTCCTGTTTTAATTAGTAAATCTATCTTTATGTGAATACATTTTTGTAGACTTTACTGATACTACAGTATCCATTAAAATTAAGAGAGTTTGCCTTTATTGGCTCTCAAGAATATATATTTTGCTTTGGGAGGTTTGGAAAAGAAACGGTGATGTATTTGAAAGTAAAAAGGTATGGACCACATATTTAGGAACTGAAGGATATTCTGTTTTTTTTTTTTTTTTCTATCTGTAGTATTTAAAGGCAAAGTTGAAATTTTGGATTAGCTACTAATAAGCATGAGATAACACTCTATGAGGGAAGATGCATTTTGCTTTTTACAATTTTTTCCTCTTATACTACATGTAGATACACTTAAGTAAGTACACCGAAGTTTGTGGAGGAAACCACTTCCATTACAGGGGCTTCTAATAAGATAGAGTTTCAGAGTAGTATATTGTGGATGAAAAAGCACTAAATTAAGTAAAAAATCCTTTAATTTTCAAGAATGCTGTTCTAGAGTAACTTACTATTAAAAAATATTATGTAAATGAAGCAACTGATAAGAGATTATCCTCCAAAATATAAAAATAGCTCATATAGCATAATATTAAAAAAGAATACAATCGAAAAATTAGCAAAAGACCTAATCAGGCATTTCTCCAAAGAAGACATCAGATGGCCAACAAACAGATCAAAAGACATTTAATGTCACTTATTATTAGAGAAATGCAGATCAGAACTATAATGAGGTAACACCTCACACCAGTCAGAATGGCTATCATCAAAAAATCGAAAAACAATAAATACTAGAGAGGATGTAGAGAAAAGGGAACCAACTCTCTTACACTGTTATTGGAAATGTAAGTTGATGTAGCCACTATGGAGAACAGTATGGAGGTTCATTAAAAAACTAAAAATAGAACTGCCATATGACCCAGCAATCCCACACCTGGGCACAAACCCAGAGAAAACCATAATTTCAAAAACATACATGCACCCCAAAGTTCACTGAAGTTCCATTTACAATAGCCAGAACATGGCAGCGACCTAAATGTCCACCAACAGAAGAATGGATAAAGATGTGGTACATATGTACAATGGGATATTACTCAGCCATAAAATGGAATGAAACCGCAGTTTGCAGAGATGTGGATAGAACTAGAGACTGCCATACAGAGTGAAATGAGTCAGAAAGAGAAAAACAAATGTATAATATCACTTATATATGGAATCTAGAAAAATGATACAGATGAACTCATTTGCAAAGCAGAAATAGAGACACAGACATAGAGAACAGATGTATAGATAGCAGGGGAGAAAGAGAGGGGGGATGAATTGGGAAAATGGGATTGACATGTGCACAATATGTATAAACTAGATACCTAATGAGAGCCTACTTTATTGCACAGAGAACTCTACTGAGTGCTCTGTGGTGGCCTATGGGAAGGAAACCCAAAAAAGAGAGAATATATATATATATATATGTATATGTGTATATATATGTATATATATAGCTGATTCACTTTGCTGTATGTCAGAAACTAAGACAACATTGTAAAGCAATTGTACTCCAATAAAAATTAATAAAAATATTCTATAAATTTGTTGGCTTTTTTAAACAGAAAAAAAACCAGAATGTAGGAAACAATTTCTCTTTATGCATATATATGTATACATACATACACATATATTTATATTTCTACACATAGTCCTTTGCATATATATTCTTAAAGAGAAATCAATAAATTTAGAAATATATTTTATATGACACATTCCTTGTATTTTATGTATCAGTTCAGTTCAGCCGCTCAGTAGTGTCTGACTCTTTGTGACCCCGTGGACTGTAGCATGCCAGGCTTCCCTGTCCATCAGCAACTCCCAGAGCTTCCTCAAACACAAAAGCTATCACCATTTTCTAACTTAAAATGGTATAGGAAAGAGTATTTTATTTGAATGAGAAGATTCTTTTCATCTCTGTGTCAGAAAGGAAAGGCTGAAATAAAAATGATGTATAAACTAGCCTTGGAATTTCCTCTTTCCTGCAGTATGGCAAGCTAAATACCTTCCACTGAAAACAACGAAAAATGCTAGGTGGTTTTAAAAATTCTGTCTTTTGTTTGTCCAAATATATAATTCATCCACACAGTTTGTAAACAAAAAATGTGAGGGGGTGCACACTGAGACCTTTCTCTTACCTCTGCCTGCTCCATCTACTCCTGCTGTTCTCCATCCTGTTCCTTCAGCTTATCATTTGCATCTGTTTCTTGTGTATCCTTCCATTTCCTAGCTATATGACCTTGGGCCTATTACTTAACATTCCTATGCTTCACTTTCTTCATCTGCAAAAGTGGGTTTAATGGTATCTGTCTAAAGGGTCTTTTGTGAGAATGAATTGGTTTGATATTCATTAAAATACTTAGAAGACATGTAAATCCATGGCTGATTCATGTCAGTGTATGACAGGAGCCACTACAATATTGTGAAGTGATTGGCCTCCAACTGGTAGGGATAAATGAAAGATAAATAAATAAAACAAAACAAAACAAAACAAAACTTAGAAGAGTTCCTGGCAATTGAAAGTGCCAGGTGCATGTTTGTTAAGTAAAGAAATCAGTCAGTCAGTTCAGTCGCTCAGTTGTGTCTGACTCTCTGTGCCATGGACTGCAGCACACCAGGTTTCCCTGTCCATCACCAACTCCCAGAATCTGTGATGCCATCCAACCATCTCATCCTCTGTCATCCCACCATCTCATTCTCTGTCATTCCCTTCTCCTGCCTTCAATCTTCCCCCAGCAACAGGGTCTTTTCCAGTGAGTCAATTCTTCGCATCAGGTGGCCAAAGTATTGGAGGTTCAGCTTCAGCATCAGTTGTCCCTTCCAATGAATATTCAGTGTTGATTTCCTTTAGGATTGACTGGTTTGATCTCCTTGCAGTCCAAGGGACTCTCAAGCATCTTCTCCAACACCACAGTTCAAAAGCATCAATTCTTTGGCACTCGGCTTTCTTTATGGTCCAACTCTCACATCCATACATGACTACTGGAAAAACCATAGCTTTGACTAGATGGACCTCAGTCGGCAAAGTAATGTCTCTGCTTTTTAATAGGCTGTCTAGGTTGGTCATAACTTTTCTTCCAAGGAGCAAGCGTCTTTTAATTTCATGACTGCAGTCACCATCTGCAGTGATTTTGGAGCTTAAGAAAATAAAGTCTGTTGCTGTTTCCATTGTTTCTCCATCTGTTTGCCTTGAAGTGATGGGATTGGATGCCATGATCTTCATTTTTTGAATGTTGTTTTAAGTCAGCTTTTTCACTTTCCTCTTTCACTTCCATCAAGAGGCTCTTTAGTTCCTTTTCACTTTCTACCATTATAGTGGAGTCATCTACATATCTGAGGTTGTTGATATTTCTCTCAGAAATCTTGATTCCATATCTTGGTTCTTGAATCTTGATTTTATGTATATGCACACACACACACAGACACACACACACATTCATATATATATACACACACACACACACATGCACACACACACATTTAATAGTGCATTATATATAAATATATATTTATACATTCCTAAAAATTTGTTTCAATTTTTCCATATTTGTACTGTGATTAAGTAAAGTGAAAATAAAATGAGATTTTTATAGGTTCAGAACTACATGCCAGTGTCTGCCATTCTTGTAAAAATAGGCCCTTTTCTTCTGGTGTAACACACATTTTTTAAAGGTGATATTGGAACAACTAATTATATCAATATACAAATATTGTTTGAAAATTCAACCTTTGACTTTTGACCATTTTAAAAAATTAAGACTGTTTTAATTTTTCCCAGTGATACAAGTTACATGCTCTAAGTAGTGAAATGTAATAAGTACTTGAAAAAAAGGAAAAAGTCAGTTTTATTACTCAAAGATAGCACAGTTTTGATATTTTTTTCACTATTGAATAATATTTTAGTACAAATACAGCCAAAATATTTTGTGCATCTGGTGCTGTTTGTAGTAAAAGGAAAAATAAAGGGATCTAAGGCTATAAGTAGCAAACAGCTATTAGCAAACTAATTAATGTATAGTGTCCTATTTGTTGTTTTACAGTGAAGAATCATTATTTGCTTAGCTTAGAACCTGGGCTTTGCTGAGAAATTTGTTATGTGAAATATTGAGAATAGTTTGCTTGCCCGTTTTATTCAGGTAGAGAATCATTATCAGTAAGTGAAAGTAATTAGTAAGTAAAAGTAAGTGAAAGTAATTAGAGTGAAGAAGGAAACCTTGCTTTGTAGTTTATATAAGTAACGATAATCAATAAAGAGTTAATCACTCCATTATTAATTTTCAGATAAAGAGAACTGAGTTCTTCTTGTTAAGTTAAACAAGGGGGAATAGAGCCAGAATACAAGTTAAGGAAAATAAAACAGGACTCTCCAAAGATAATCTGGCTTATCAAATGTTTGCAGTGGGGGCAGATTCAATATTTAAAAAAAAAAATGTCAAGAACACAGAATATCAGAATAAGCTTTCTCATCAGCATCTGAAAAAATGACATATTTAGGCCCCAAAGAACAACATACTGGAGAGCCTTCAGGACAGTTAAAGTACATGTCTCATATCCCACTGGACACTCACTCATAGCCTCTGTCCACCTCTGCCTTTCAAGGTTTAGTTTTTTTCTGATAGTTCCACTCTGTGAGGAGTAGTAACTTGTCAATGCAGCTCAGGGACCTGCCTCACCATTAATATCTACCTGTGCATAGACTTTTTCTAGTGGATAATGTAATTTTTTGTCTTGTCCACCTTTCCTCATCCATCACTGTATAGCAAAGGTAAATCTAAACATTTTCAAGCTAACATTAGCCAAATATGTTATATAGAGCCATTGAATAGAGAAGACGCAGGTTTATTGAAAAACATGTAGAATAAGAGTAGCTAATGTGCCCAGTTGCTAAGTCATGTCTGACTCTTTGTGACCCTACGGACTGTAACCCAGCAGGCTCAGACTCTGTCCATGGGATTTCCTAAGGAGAATACTGGAGTGGGTTGCCATAGAGGGCTATAATTAAGATTCCTGTAATGATGCAATGGGTTTTGGTTTGGATTTGGAGAAAAGAGAATATACAAACACGAGGGAGATTAATGAGATGATTTAGAGTTTTTCAAGTCCTTTTTCTTGAAATTCTATTTTTTGTTTAGTGGATCCATTTCTGAGGTTTTTTTTTTTTTTTTGCTTTTGTTTGTTTGTAGAACAGCTTATGGTGTTTTTCTGAATACCCAGTGGTATATTTCACCCTAGTACACAAATTGGGAACTCAATTTTTTTCACTGCATTAGACAAGAATAGATCCTTACTCTGTCTACTGAGAGCTGAGAAGATTGTTTTCCTCTGATTGATATTCTCCTAAGTCTAGAGGTTAGCAACCTAGTCTGTGAGCTGGCTGTAGTTTTTGGAAATAAAATTTGTTTTAACACAGCCACACTCATTCATTTTTGTATTATCTACAGCTGCTTTTGTGTTACAAAGGCAGAATTGGACAGTTGTGACAAAACCCAAAAGGTCTGCAAGCCAAATATGTTTACTTTCTGACTCTTTACAGAAAGAACTTTCTAACTTCTGTTGTAGACCAGCAGTGTACAGTAGAACTTTCAGTGATGGTGAAAATGATCTATATCTGAGTTATCCAATATAGAAGCCACTAGCCATATGAAGTTATTTAAATTTAATTTTAAAATAATTAAATTCAAATTAGATTAAAACTTTAGTTTCTTAGTTGCTGGTAGCTGGAAAGACAAAGAAACCATATTTTAAACTGAATTTTACTTTAATTAATTTAAAATTAAATCTAAATTAGCTGCATTTGATTAGTAATTATCATATTGCCCAAAATGGTTGTAAACATAGGTGAATTGCTTACCAAAATTATTTATTAACAAACTTGGTTGTATTTTATACTCAATAGGCCTTTTCTATATTTATATGATAAAATCAACCAAAATTTTTTACAGTTATCTTCTTTTTTTACTATCAGTCCTTAGAATGGAATATCTTGGATAGGTTAAAATTTCTCTACCTTTTTGTCATTTGGTTTAGCCTGCAAAGAATTAACATGCACATACAAGTGAGAAAGCTCAAAGTATAACTTGCCTTTGTTAATTCTTACGTTAACTCTGAATTGGCCTTTTCTATTAAAAGCATTTGAGTATACATTAGAAAATATAAAATTCCCTATATAATTTCCCATAGACTTCATCATATATGTATTGATATAAAGTATTTTCACTTTTTTTTCAATTTAAAATATTTGCAATTTTTCATTATACTTTTCCCTCTGACCTTTCAGTTGTTTGGAAGTATGTTTTGTACATTTCCAAATAGATTCTGTTTTCCAAGTTTTTTGTTTTTGAATAAATGTGCCTAACCTAGTTTGACTAATTTCAAGTCTCTGAAATTTGCTAAGGATAGCTTTAAGGCAAATACACACCTAATTTTTGCAGTGTCCTTGGGGAAAATGTTTATTCTCCAACTGGTAAATTCAGTACTTATTATGGGCATGTTGAATTTTAAACTGTGTGCTTCAAATAATATCATTATGGAATTTTGGTTAACCTGCACTGTGGTATTCTTAGAGACATATGCTTAAAATTTTACATGGACTGTAACTTTGTCAGTTTAGCTTTAGTGTTAAGATTTTTAAATACATTTTGTAGCTATGTTATTAGATAATTACAAGTTCATAATTGCCATATTGCATATTCAATTGCAATCTCTGTCTTCATGGATTGGCCTTTTACTTTTCAATATTGATTTTTATCTGAAATTATATATATTTTTTCCAGTGACATCAAAAAAAACTATGATAGCTTCCTTTTGGATAGATATTTCCAGTATCTTTTTCAATCCTTTGAATTTCAGATTTTCCTCTTAATTTATTTTAAGTGTAAATAGCATACATGGTATATGCTAAGAAATTTTTTTCCTTAATTTCAGTCTAAAAATCTATCTTTCAACTGGAGAATTTAGTCCATTTACATTTAGTGGATATTTGGATTGATCACTTCTATTGTATTATGTGCTTTCAACTAATTTTAATCTTTTTTTTTTCTATTTTTTCACTGTCATGAATTTATTTCTTCCATTCCATTTTCCCCTTTTATTTGGAAGTTAGTACATGCCATTAATTTATGGTTTAGTTGTTTTTTACATATGTACTCAAACAAATCTGAAGTTAAACAATATCTGTCTTCTTCTTAATAATCAAAGATCTTAGAATACTTTAATCCCTTTTTGCCCCAATCATATGAAATATTATTATATGCTCTTATTGCAAGTAAAGTTTTATCCTGATTCTTAACTCCTATATATATTAAACTTTTTTTTTTTTTTATTGGAGTCAATGTTTGTTTAGAGTTACCCTGTATTAGCCAAAGTCTTTGTTCAGTATTCTTTTCTATCAAATATCCAGTTTCTGGACTGAAGTATATTCTTTAGTCTTTATTTTGTCCCTACTGAAAACTTATTTTTCTTTGTAAAAAATTCTGTATTTATAAATATTTTCTCTCATCACATGGAAGCTTATTACATTGTCTTCTGGTTTTAATTATTGTTACTGAGATACCTGCCATCTGTTTAATTCTCATTCCTTTGTAAGTTGATCACTCATTTCTCTTTGGCTGACTTAAAGAAATTTTTCTTCATCATCTGTAATATGTTTTCTTATGATTTCTTGGACATCTTAGAGCTAAAGATTGTTTTCCTTTAGCAGTTGTTAAAAAAATCAGCCTGTTTCTTTTTGAATAGAGCCTCTTTTCTATACTTTTTTATCATTGTAATTTTAAGTATATTATGTATCATTTTCTCTTTTCATCATCTCTGTCTCTTAACTTCTCTTTAACATAGAGTCCATCTCTTTGTATTATTACATGCAGGATAGTTTCTTTTACTTTCTCTTCCAATTAAGAAATTTTTTATTTAGATGAGGTTACTTGTGTTTAATTCAAGAGTCAGTAAATTTTTTCTTAAAGGGCCAGGTTATAAATCTTCTGGATTTTGGGGCCATATGGTTTCTGCGGCAATGATTTTATTTTACCATTGGAACTTGAAAGTAACTAGAGGTGATACTAAACAAGTTGGCCTGATTACATTCCAATAAAATTTATTTACCAAAATAGGCAGCTGACCAACGGACCATAGTGTGTTGATTCCAACTTTAGTCTATCAATTGAGTTTTTAAAATTATTTTCCAGTTTTAGAAGTATCATTTTCTTCTTATTTTTCAAGTCTTCTTTTATATTTCTAATGGTTTCTTGTAGCTTGTGGATATTGTCAGTAATTTTTGGTATATTTTAAGCATATTACGTGCAGTTATTTTATATCTTATTTTCTGATATTCTAATATCTTAATTTTCTTTCAATACTTTTTTCTACTGGTTGTTGCTTCTACTTACACTCATAGTTCCATGCTCACCTGTGTACTTTGTGATTTTTTTCTGTTTCTCCTTCTTCTCCCTAAGATTTAATAGGGACTGGAATAAAATTATATCATTCTGCAGAAAATTAAGGTTTTTTTCTACTGAATTCTCAGGATGAGAATCTGGAATATTTAAAATCTGGAAATATTTAAAGCTTCTCCTAAGAAGTTTATTTCACCACACATGTTAATTCTACAGTGTTAATTCAGGCTGAACACATGGATTATTGTAGCTACTAAATTACAGGAAATACAATTATTCCACATTCATCACAGAGCTTCTGTAGTAGCCATGAAAATGTCCACTCATATTTCCTGCTACAGGCAGCATAATTGATTGATGGCCCCCTTGCTAAGCTTTTGAATACAAGGCTGCTTTGGAACTAAGGATAGGCTCCCAATCCGTGTCTGAGCACAGCGAGAATACTAATACAGGCCTATTTATGCAAGATATGAGACCCCTTCAACTGGGGACTTTGGTTCTTGGATTTTCCGCTGACCTGGCCGAAGTTGCTGTCTTGTACTGTGCTTTAGTCTAAAATTCTTCCTGCCTAATCTTCATGTGTTATCTCCACTGCACCTGTGCTAGATCTGTGTCATTCTGAAGGCTCTCTATGCCTCCTTGACTTCCACCATTTTCTACGTAAGTGGTGTTTCTTCCAGTACACCTTATACACATCTGATGCTGCCTTGGCATCTACTTGTCAATAGCAAGTACTTGTCTCAAACTAACACACTCCCATATTTTAGTCCTGCAAAAATAGGACCCTAGATTATTTTATAAATAAATACTTGTATAGTTATAGCAGTTATATATAGCTGCTTAAAGTTAGTTATTCACTTGGCTAAGGATAAGACATTGTTAAATCAGACTGTTTTCAAAAAAGGATATTGATCTAACCTAACTCAATATAGAATAATATAGATAATATAGAATAAATATTATCTCAGACACTTGTCCAAAAACAGAACTGATCTTAGTAGTCTACCAAATCTAGTCGATTACCTAGGAAGTATAATATATAATTGTTCCTCTAGAAGCATTAAAATGTGGCTTTATATTAAACTGTACTAGCCCTCTGCTGCCTATGTGGACCTCATTGTTTATTTCTCTCACTTCATCAAATACCAGGTTTCTTTTCCCACCACTTTTAATACTCTTTTCTGATTTGTGCTTGGCATATATTTGAGGAAACTTGAAATTTTTTTCATATAAAATGTATCCTTATAAATGCAATTAAAAAATTGCATGCTATTGAGGGTATTCTTGGATTTTTAATGGAGTATCAAATATAACCCAAAAGCAAATTTTTTCTCTTGTCCCAATTTTAGGATTAGCAGGTCTCTTAAGAAACTAATTTGTTACGTCTGATGCATACACTGAGTTGTGGAACTGATCATGTTTACAGTTTTATACTGCCTGCTCAAAACTTTAAAGGCTGATGTGCAATTTTGTGTATTAATCAAACTTCTGGTTTCATTTTATCAGTTTTCTTTCTCCATAGTCCCGTATGTATGAATATATGTATGTTCTTATGTATTGCTGAGCAATACTACAGAGAATGGCTGTAAGTGCAATTTGTTTATTCATTCACCTGTCATGGACATTTTTAAACCTAACACTACATATGTATTCACTTATTTTACAGTATTTTTCTTGGCAAAATTTCTGATTTAAAAATCTGTCATTTTTTTCAGTTGACATTATTCCATAAATATTTATCAGTATGGTTTTATAGTCATCATTTTTATTAATTTAATGTCAGATACTATTCCTTCAAATGTGTAAACTATAATTTAATTTATTATTTACATTAATGTGACATAATAAAAATATTAAGCTATAAATATACAAAAGCATTCCCCTTCTCTGTTTGTCTCTGATAATTTTGTTTGATGACTTTTGAATCTTTCTATGACTCTCTGAGTATATAGTGAGGGGGTAACTGGGATGGGTAAGAGAGTAGAATTAGAAAGAGAAAGGAAAGCAAAACAGGAGAATTGTTTGATACTAGAGTTTTATCCTGGTAGAGAGAGAGGGAATACTGAGGGCAGCAGCCTGTGATATAAGATTTGGCAAGATATGTTATTTGTTGTGTAAAATAATTCTTTCTTCATCACTTCTCAAGAATATATTCAGAATATATACATGATTCAGCAAAGCCTTTGTAATGCAATCTGAGTTTCTTCAGGAAATAAAAAAAAATACCATATAAAAAACACATCTATATTTGTTTTACCCTTAGTTTTTTTCCCTTATTATCTTACAAGTATAGGAAAATCTTTAATAAAACTAAGTGATATGTTTTTAATTCTTTTATTTGTGCCTTAGGTAGTAAAGTTGAAAATGCTATTTGTAAGTTGAATATGAAGAAGTTTGGTGTGGTTGTATTATCTGAAATAGAGAAATTAAAAATGACCTAATCAATAATGGGATGGAAATAAACCCAATAGGGATAAATTTAATATATTTAGAAATAGGAACAACCAAAAGAGTCACTGAATAAAATGGAGAGATACTGTTTAGATAAATGTACCATGAAAAACATGTGACATGTATTTATAAAGCAATATGATTTTAAGAACAATAGTAAATATCAGGTATAGGTAATTTATATATATCATTTGTACATTCTATATGTTTTGAAATGTGTAGTTTAAAGGGAAAAGATAATGAAGGAAAAAGCAAAAAGTAATGATCATTTGAAATATAATTTTCAGAGAGCCAAAAAAACTTAAAAAATTTTTCAGTAAGTGCTTTTGGTTTTGCCTTATTTTAACAGGTGAGGAATGTTTTCAGAGGTCTCTAATCAACCAAGGGCAGATGTAGACAAATAGGCTTAAATATTAGCAAGAGAAAGTGGAGGTAAGAGGTGGAATCTATTTTTGGCCATAGGTGTGATCAACATGAAAATGAGCCTGGAAGAAGGATCATGGACTTTGTATGCCTGAGGATATTTTGAATGTGAAGAGCCATAGTTTCCTTGGATGGATAGAGTGTAGCCTGCCTGAATAGATAAGTCCACATCAGATGATCTCTGAGGTCCCTAGCAGCTTTAGAACCCTCCAACTCATTTCAGTGATTAGGTTAAAAATGAAATAATATTTATATTAATTCTGATTAAGCAATCAGTCAGCATGTTCAGGACAAGTATATTTGTGATCAGTGAAGGTAGAGCTGGTAAGTATTCTTATCACTTCCACATTTCCAGCATTCTTAGATTTGGTATACATGTATGAAGCTTCCTTTAATGTTTAATGAAATAATCTAGGAATATAAAATTTGTTTACAAGTATAGACATCTTCATTTAAAATCCTAGCCAGAATTGGTTATAAACTCATCTAGTCTCAATATTTTCCAGTAAATCCTTATTATCAGGAAGGTGCTTACTAAACACTTAACAATGTAAGAATGAGTAACACACTTTGGAGAAAGAGATTGGGGTGATAAGATTTTACTTTTCAGTGCATATACTGCTTCACTTATTTACTTTTTTTAAAGAATAATAGTATTTTTTAATAAAGATGAAATTAAGCTATAAAATTAAAACAAAGGCATTTAACATTAAGTGACTGGCAGGACGTCTGTTGAATACTTACATGACTAGAAGTGTATAATTCTGTGCTGGCATCCACTGTTTCTTACTCTAAATAAAGTCCATGCCTCTACACATCTGTAGTATAGTTATTTAGTATAACTATTCTGTGAATAGTTAGTATACACAGAAGAGGTGCTTACTAAACGTTTGATAAGTGAAAAAAATGAAAAAAAATGATTTCATTAAACATGTACTTACAAAATTAGCATAAAACACACAAACACACTCAAAAACAAATACTTGCTCTGACATATGACAGCTGGAAATCAATCATATTTATTTCTGTTTTAATGGTTGCCAATCAATTTCCAGTGTTCCTTTTTAAAGAATATGAACTCTGACACCAGTTAGACCCAGCCTTTAAAATTGTATTTCTTCAATTTAAAGGCTCCATACATTTTTTAGCAAATGAGATGCCTAGATTAGGAAAGTATGAGATCAGATTTCAGGTTAACCCCAGAGTTTAAAAACTAAACTAAGCATGGATCAGTGTTTTCCAGAAATTAGTGACATCCTTTTGCAATTCAGTTTTCCAACTGATATGGAGTGTCTATCTCAGATAATGTTTCTGCATTTAAGCCCATAAGAATTATTGTGAAAGCAAGCGGAACTCATGAGAGACCAGGGGGTTAGAGAGAAGGAACCCTTGCAGTGAAAGGAATCAAGGATTGTCTTTAGAACCCATGCTACCTTGAGCAACCAGGTCAAAAAAGCTTCCTGTAATGAAGATCCATCCATTACCATGACATGCAAGCTCTAGCTGTAGATCACTTTCATGGTCTCCAAAGAAGCTAAGCAGTTATCAGTAACATTCAAAAATCCACTGGAAAGTCATTCATTTCACTTTATGGTCCTAATTAGCCATTTGTATAGTTCTATAATTAAATATGTTCCTTTCTCATCAAGTTTTTCACTTTAGTAATGATACCACTGTGCCACAAACAGGCCCCATGCTGCTGGGTTTGGGACTTATTCATAGCATTTAATTGGTCACCCAGTGGTTAGCCAATAACCCCTTCTATGGGAAGCAACACTCTGAATGCTGTTAATGGGCTAGAGGCACAGTGATTGCCTCCTGGTACCCAGCAGTACTGGGAATAAAGCAATTTCCTCCACTGTGTTGTGTGCCCAATAGCTAATCCTCTCCACTCCTGAAATGCACACTATTTGGTTATAAGTATTTGTGCTGGCTTACTTACCGCTGGGTTGTTAATAGGCAGTGATTCTTCAATGCTCCTTCAGTGAAGTTACAGTCTGCTTGCTGACTGCTAATTAAAACAAGTTTGCTCTCTAAGACTGCAACTAAAAGGTAGCAAGGTCATTTTATTTAATGCAATAACCTTTTATTTAACAATGTTGATACACTATACATATGTGCACATTTTGTAAACTGGCAAGTCTATTATTGATTGCTTCAAAAGAACAAAAATTGAGCTACTGACTAGCCTGCTTTCCTTTGAAGTGAAATTGTTAAAAATTCCTGAGTCTAGGCCTCTGTTATACAGTTGAAACACACAGCTTGCTGCAGGATTCTATTTACAGTATTTAAGCTTCTGAAAACAAAAAGGAAAATGTCAACTGTACTAACCATAAATGTTCAAGCCATTGAAGTAATACTTAGCTTTGTTTCCCATGTGCTTTGTTTTAATTATCATTTGATGTATGAAAGGGCATTATAGAGGCTCCAACTTAGAAAGTAAAGTGATCGGTAGATGGCACTTCCTAACCATCTGCTTGGGGTAAATACATATAATTAAGTTTTAGAAATGGGGTTCTGGGAAATAAAATTTTACAAAATCAAGTGACTTCTAACAAGACAGAGATAATCATATTTTTGCTTGTATATTGCCCTGATTTTTTTATGTCACATCTCATTGAGATCTCAGGAAAAAAAAAATTCTAATTTGTGAAATTTTTGATGTGTACTTCTTTCTTAACATTCTAGAGATTCATCTCTAGTGATGACAAAGAAAACAATACAATATACTTTGTAAGACAATATGGTACCTCTTCCTGCCCTCGGCACTTTTCAGAGAGCCAGGAATGTCAGAGTGAATTACTCAAGGCTCTCAAAGTTACTCTGCTTCAAAGTTAAACATTATTGCTTTAGAAAATCTACTTCTCACTCTCAACCATAAAAAAAAAAAGAGGTAAATTTAAAATTCTTTACTCACAACCAGAAAAAGAAGAGACATTTTAAAGACAAAATAGGAAAAAACAGTGTCTCCTGGGGCAAGGTGACATCACAAGCAATTTTTCTCTAGTGTGTAAAGCAAAATACATTATAGGAGGTTTTAATATCAAGAATTTAAATGCCTTTTGGGAGTTGGAGTGTCCTGTATTGTACACTTTGTAAAAGATGTTTATCAGTTCAGTTCAGTCGCTCAGTTGTGTACGACTCTTTGTGACCCCATGAATCACAGCACGCCAGGCCTCCCTGTCCATCACAAACTCCCGGAGTTTACCCAGACTCATGTCCATCGAGTCTGTGATGCAATCCAGCCATCTCATCCTCTGTCGTCCCCTTCTCCTCCTGCCCCCAATCGCTCCCAGCATCAGGGTCTTTTCCAATGAGTCAACTCTTCGCATGAGGTGACCAAAGTATTGGAGTTTCAGCTTCAGCATCAGTCCTTCCAATGAACACCCAGGACTGATCTCCATATGTAGCTGTAATTGTGCAGGTACTAGTGCCTATAGTCAACAAAGAAAACAATTTACTTAAATATTTTTCATATTGTATCATGGTAAATCAATACTATTTCCTTACTGCTTCTGGAATAATAGACAAATAACATGTATATACATTTAAGTTGTGTAATAAATTATGTAAACTGAAGTGTAATAAATATGTTCAAAAACGAACATCCAATGAATTGTCTTTAAAATTCCTTTTTGATGATACTTCTTCAGACCATTCTTTGAGTTATAGTAGAAACAATTTATAATCAGTTCAAATTCAATAAATGTATATGTATACATACTGCACACATAAATCTTCATTAGTAGTGATGACTCACTGATAATGAGAAAATAACAAAATACTTGTAAGTTGGAAATCTTTTTCTGCCATTAGCAAGTTACCTGATCTTAGACATATTATTTTCTCTCTTTAGTCTTTGCTAATATGGAAAATAGTAGTAGATCTAGACTATAAATAGATTTATCTACTATTAGTCATTATCTCCTAAAATATTTTGAAATGCTTATTCATCTATATCCATATCACTATCCTTAAATTATATATATGATATATGGTACATATATATATAGATATTTATAAGCTTATCTGATTTGTGATAAGGATAATCCCGAAAGTATTACTTATCTAGTATTTTGTGCGCATGTGTGCTAAGTCTTTTCAGTTGTGTCCAACTCTTTGCAACCCCATGGACTGTAACCCACCAGGCTCCTCTGTCCATAGATTCTCCAGGCAAGAATACTGGATTGGGCCTCCCACAAAGGATCTTCCCGACCCACGGATTGAACCCACGTCTCTTATGTCATCTCCTACATTGGCAGGAGGGTTTTTTTTTAACCACTAATGCTGACCTGGAAATCCCATAGTATTTTATGAAGTAGAACACTAAATACTAAGGTCAGGAAATAGTCTAGTGTAAAGAGTTAAGAGTAGAAACTCTGTAGTGAGGCTTTCTAAGTTTGTCATTCACTGTCTGTGTGATATAGGACAGTTGACTTAACTTGTATGTACCATGGCTTCTTTATTTTTGCAACAGAGGAAATTATAATATGCTCCATAGAGTTAATCACAACCTCCATAGAGTTACTGGGTGGACTAAATGAGATAATGTAAAAAGTCCTTGTAATATAGTGTTGGAATGTTACAAAGACTAAATAATCATCAACTAGCATCATCATTATCTGCAAAAATCTCATTTGATTCTTGCCGCACCCCGTACTAGATTCATTCATTTTTTTCAATAAATATATGTATTTTATATATATGTGTGTATGTGTATGTGTGTGTGTGCGTATGTATATACAAATGTAATTTTAGTTTCATATATGTATCTAATACCATAAGATGTATTGGTGTCTACAGGCAGTGTAGTCAACATTATTTCTGTCCTCATAGGCTTTAAAATTTTTGAGGCCATTAAATTTGAGTAAATATGCAAACAAGTTATTCCTGCTGATGTGATTGCTGCTATAAATGAAGGAAGTGTTTACTACTAACAAAATGCAGAGCTTGGGTTTGAACATGAGCTCTGGAACAAGAGATTTTATATATGTGATTGCTCTGTGGTAAACATCACCAATGAGTGATGGATGCTGGACTGCATCAGCATGCAGGCTGGGTGTTCAGTACTATAGGGAGTAGACTCAGCTTCAGCAGGATACAGGCAGTTACTTCCAGCACATGGTAAAGAAAAATCTGGAGAGGGAGAGAAGAGCAATAAAGAACATGTAAGATAAAAACAGTCTTTAAATACAGCAGTTCAGATGTGCTGAGCCTAGATTCAGTTATAGGAACCATCTGAAGTTTAAGGTGTCTGAAGCAAATAGGGACTAGAGTAAGGAAAAGAAGTTGAAAAATGAAGTAAAGAAGAGGATTGAAGGACAGGAAGAGGAAGAGGAAAAAGAGAGCCTTTACAATAGGATTGGATAAAGAAGAGGATAAGAAAACAAGTGGGAAAATATTAAGAAAAAGTATTTTTTTCTTATGATTAAATTTCTCGTAACAACCCTAAGAAGACAAGTGAAGACCAGAAAAAATATTAACATTAAATTTGTAAGGAAAAGCTTTAATTTTCTTTCACAGGGATAAGCAGTTTCTCAATAAAATATTATGTTATAGGGTTCTTGATTCAGGTGGGAAGATAAGTCTAGGGATATATTTGAGTCCGTTTAAATTTCAAGAGTTAGGGATCCCACACCATGTTTCATTTAGGTCAGCAAAGGGACTAACTCTATCTGGTGACTGAATAAAAGACAGAAAACAAAAGCTACTTAAAGAACTTGGAGATAATTCCACTTTGCAGGCTAAATGGTCTGTGAATTTTATCTAGGTATGGTCTGGTGCCTAAAGATGCTGTGGTGAGCTTACAATGCCAAGAACAAATGTATTGGGCTTTAAAGGACAGAAATAAGGTTGAGAAACACTTGAGGTGGGAGGGAATGAACTTAACATTACTCTCAGAATTTTCTCATTTATGATTAGGGAAGGTTATTATTGGGACCTGAGACAAAGACATTCTATTAAAAGATTTAAGAAACAATGTATAATGTGTCACCAGAAGCAGTGTTCTGGATGTGAACAAAGAAGATTAAAAACAATACAATTTATTATGATACTTCACTCTTTTAGGAATCTCTTCTACATAAAGTCTTCATTTACTTTTTGAGCACTTTCACACCTGTAAGCATTCACAGACATTTATTTTTGTATTTACTCATTTATTTGCACTTTGAAATTTATTGTTTTTAATGCTTCCTGATGGATTCAGATGCCCAAGGGATGAAAACATTTGACTTTTTGCTGAGATATACCATTTAACCATAAGTACTGTCAGGCTGTTGTATGGACAGTCACTGGTCTAAGGAGTGGTTATTCCTATTTGGGTGCCTTTAATAACACTTCTAAATGCCTTAGCTGTTGGTTATTATCCTTGTCACTATAGTGCTGCAATTTTTGAAATTTAAATTCTGTTTCCTTGAATAAATTGGCTCCAGAAGGAAGGAAATTCAACATCTAGTATGGTAAGGGTAGTTATAGACTTTTTGTGCAATTGTCTAATAGACCATCTGACAAAGACCTTTGGAAACTATGGATTTACTGAAAAAATGCTTTGTTGTGTTTATGAGAAAAGCAGTAGTTATTCTGGTGGAGCACAGAGAAATGCTCTATTAACATGTCCAGAAGAGGAAGGGAAAGTTTCATTAAAGACATAACTCTTGAACTGTGATATGAGGGTTGAGTAGATAAGAAGGCTGTTTCCTTTGGCTGGAATGCATTGTGTACCCATTGTCAGATATAGTAGCCTACACCAGTGTTGTGGTAGTAACAACTGAAATGTTTGGGCAGACCTGAGCTATTTCAGAGGTGGAAATGGCAATGTTTAATGACTGAATATGGTGGAAGTGGGAAATGAAGAGTCTAAGAGGACCAAAATTAGGTTTAGGCAATTGGTTCATTAGGGATATAGGAAACAGAGGTAGAATAAAGGAGAAAAGACAAGTCAGAGAGAAAAATCAATATGTTTAAAATGATAATGATAACACTTATCTCATAGGTTTGTCATGAGCAATAATTGAGTCAATAAGTACAGGGTATATAGAACAATGTTAATGCAATGTACCCCAGAGAAGGGGACAGCTACCCACTCCAGTATTCTGGCTGGGAGAATTCCATGGACAGAGGGGCCTGGTGGGGTCGCTAAGAGTCAGACCTAACTGGGCAACTTTCACTTCACTTATGCAATGTAATTACTTGATAAATGTTAACAGTTATCATTAAGGGATATAATAAGTAAATTAATGTATAACAAATTGATAGACTATCATGGTAAATACCACACCACACAGTGAAAAAATTTCAAAGTAGCATAAAGAAATAAAAGCATACTCCTTAATTAAGTGAACACTCTGATTAATATCATGTGAAATACTCAAAGTTGTAAAAAGATGCTCAGAAGTGAAATCTGCTTAGTTAGGTTGGTGGGGCTAAGGAAAATTTCACATTAAAAATTTCCTCTGTAAACATTAATATTGAATTTGTCTATAAATTCTGAGGTGAAAATGGGGTATATACAAATTGCTAATGAGCATATTGTATTAAAAGAGATGCTGAATTAAAGAAATAAGAAGGGGAACAATTGAGTTTGTAATTCAATTCAGAGAAACTCTATGAAATTCTCTGACTGAAAGAGCAATGGTTTTACAAAGAGCTGATGCTAAGTTTGGAATGAGGGTTGAGAGGAAAGCTAGAAGAACAAGGAACCAAAGGAGAAACAATATGGAGAAGTTGGCTGTTACAGGAGAAAGGAGAAAGAGAACATATGGAAAACCAGGCTTTGCTTGAAAATTTAAAAGATCAGTGGAGCTTCAAAGCTCGTGGAGAAAGTAGGACCAATGTTTTTGACCAACTACTAAAAGAAGGAGAAGAGTTGAAAAAATGTGATCAAGTCAGACCTGATGTTAGAGGAAAAGGGCAGGAAGTATGTAATTTATGAAAGCGTTAACAAAATAACAGATTACATGAGTCTCAGCAGTTTAAAATGAAAAAAAATTAAAAGACTGTAATGAAAATAAGGGTTTTACTATGGGATGTTCTAAAAAGCTGAAGTTAGGTATGCTGCTGCTGCTGCTAAGTCACTTCCGTCATGTCTGACGCTGTGCGACCCCACAGACAGTAGCCCATCAGGCTCCTCTGTCCCTGGGATTCTCCAGGCAAGAATACTGGAGTGGGTTGCCATTTCCTTCTCCAAATACTTTAGTGTAAAAAATTTGGCTGGTTTTAAATATTGTAGAAATATTTACTGCAAATCCTTAGGACTGAGACTGGGGGATTTTGTATCAGTAAACAGTGGATGAGAACTATATAAGAGTGATATTTATGTTAATATATATAAGATAAATTTGTGAAATATTCTGAGTATGTTGGAATGCATGAGATCATACATAAGACTTTGTAAGGTTTAAAAATGAAACGTATAACAATCTTTTAAAAATCCCTAAAAGGCATGTAAGAAATAAAACCACTTAAATTTATGCTTATACTTTGCAGATAACATGAAAGATAATATTGGAAAGGGCTTTCAGTGTTCATAGAAAACATGAAAGTAAATTATAACTAAAACTTATCTCTAAAACCCAACATTTATTTGACATATAGAAATGGAGATATAAAATCGCCTTTTAAAATGCATATGCCAACAGTTTTTGAGTATTAATCAAAACAGATAGAAATATATCAGCAAATCTTTTTTCTTAAAGCTACAAATAAGGATCACTTTTATGGCTGCTTCTGGTGATTCTGTGGTGTTAAGACAAGAAGAATCATCCCCAAAGTGAATAGTTTGGCAGCTATGTATAGAGTACGAGTAAATCCCTATTGAAATAGAAATAAATTGAATAGTAAGAATGATCAAGTGTATGGGAGCTGACCCCTTTCCAAGATGTCAGAGAAGTTTGAGGGATCATTAGTAATGATCTTACACCTAATCTGCTTGTCCTCCTTGGACCCTTCAGTTCCCACTGCTGCCATGCTCCATCATCAAACATTGCCATTTCCACTTCTGAAATAGCTCGTGTCTGCCCAGACATTTCAGTTGCCACTACCATTATGCTGGTATAGGGCAGACACCACTCTTGAGCAGGTAAGGATTCCACACATTCCACACATTCCAGCCAGAAGATATAGCCCTCTAATCTACTCAACTCACCATCTCAGAATAAAAATTGTGTTTTTAATGAAGCTTTCTTTGCCTACTTTGGACATTTTAATGGAGAATTTCCCCATTCTCCAATCAGAATAAGGACTGCTCTTCTTATAAACACAATGTATTTTTTTCAGTAAATCCATAGTTTCCCAAGGCCTATATCAGAAGAACTTTTAGAGTATTGCTCTTGAAAGCAGAGATAAATCTGAAAAATTTAAATACCTAATTAAATATTCCTAGTTGCAAAAGTATTGATAGAGTGTTTAGATAAAAGTAAAATAAGAAAAAAAGAAACAATAGTAACATAGAAAATTTAATAAATTTCTCTTTTGCAAGAAAGAAAGAGGAAAACTAACATGAGGGAAACAGTGACTAAAAGTTAGAGGCATGAATGTTTGAACTGATATTACAAATGCCCTGAGAAGTTTTATTTTTCCTGATACCCCAAGGACTCTGTTTAATTCTGACACTTGGGCAGCAAAAGTGGCTGAGGGTCTATAGGAGGCAGACTCAGAAGTGGAACGTCAGCATCAAGCAAGGGCTTAAAAACAAACACCATACTCTCCTATAAAGGTTGACCGAGACACATTCCACTGTTGGAACAGGGAGAAGACAATGATTTTGATTCTCACTGACTTGATATGAATAAATATATATACATATCCATATATGTGTGTGTGTGTGTGTGTGTGTGTGTGTGTGTGTGTGTATATGTATATATATATATCTCGAAGTTTTATCTAAAAATGTAAACTCCAATTCTGTTCTTTCAATTTGTGTGTGATCCAAATTAATCTTACCTGTATGTTTCAGAAAATATCAAAATGAAAAAAATAATACAAAACTTGGTTTCAGGGTTGTGATTCATTCAGGTTCTATCAGAGCAAATACAAACTCCTTTAGAAAAACAATCCAACAGTTAGTGCCCCCACAGGATACATATTATAAATCATATTACCCACATTTAAAATTGCTCCAGTTACAGTCCATCAAAAGCAAGATTTTAGGGGAAAAAGGAAAAATTTCAGTTGGAGAACTCCAGATACTAAGAAAATATTTTAAAAAGTTATTAGATAAATATGTCTAAAATGATGATTGAAGTAATTAGGCTTTAAAGAAAATCATAATGCAATGTGAGGAAAATATTGGCATGTTGAGGCAATTTAAATATAATTTTATATCTGAAAAATATATTAATTATAGTTAATATAATAAGTATCAGATGGAAGTTTAGATGCAGATGAAAAGAGAATGTATAAATAGAAATACTGATGTGGGGATATTACCCAAAGTACAGCACAAAGATATGAAAATTATAAAGCAGAAGTTATGAGAAAAAAAGAGTAAATCGAGAAAGTCTGATTTGCATATAATATGAGTGATAATAGGAAGAGTAGAGATTCATGTTTAGAAATAATGAATAAAATTTTATCAGAACTTATGAAAGACTCCAAACTTCAGGAAGTAAATCTAGTTGAGAAAAAGAAAGTCAAAATGATTCCACACCTAGACACATGGTAGAGAAATTGTAGAATTCCAAAGACAAATTCCTAAAAGCTACTAAAAAAGCAAAGACAGATTACCTACAGTAGAAGAATAATTATCCTTAAATGGCCTTCTGAAAAGTAAAAATAAGGTTCAGATGACATTGGATTATATTCATAGCACTTAAAAAATATTATTAAACTAACACTGTATACCCACCTAAAAATAAGAAAATTATATATATTTCATGTAAAATTAAGGAAATTTACCATTGAAAGATCTTCAAGCCAAAAAAAACAAAACAAAACAAAACAAAACTTAAAGGTTTATTTTTGGAAGAGGTAAATCAAACTCAGAAGGATTAATATGCAAGATGCAATGACAATATTTTGGACAACTCTAAGTACTTATGGTGTAAAATAATGATGATAAAATATTATTACTAATAGGGGTTTTTTGAGGTAGAAATAAAGATAAAGCTAATAATATAGTAGACAACAGTTTATGTTCTTTAAGGATAACCAGTTTTTTTGGGGGGGAAGATAGAGAAGTTGAGTATGTTAGATTTTAGCATGTAAAATACTTTAGTATATTTTAAAGACAGTACCTAAATATGCAAAGATCATGTACAACCTTCAAAACTGTAAATAAGGAAAAGATATTGAAGGATAACTTCGTGGAACCAATCAGGCAGTTCAGTTGCTCAGTCATGTCCAACTCTGCAATCCCATGGACTGCAGCATGCCAGGCTTCCCTGTCCATCACCATCCCCTGGAACATGCTCAAACTCTAGTCGGAGTTGGTAATGCTATCCAACTATCACATTCTCTGTCATCTCCTCCTCCTGCCTTTAATCTTTCCCAGCGTTGGGGCTTTTTCCAAATGAGTCAGTTCTTTGCATCAGGTGGTCAGATATTGGAGTTTCAGCTTCAGCATCAGTCCTTCCAGTGAATATTCAGTCCTTTAGAATGGACTGGTTAGATCTCCTTGTAATCCAACAGACTCTCACCACAGTTCAAAAGCATCAATTCTTTGGCACTCAGCTTTCTTTATGGTCCAACTCTCACATCCATACATGACTACTGGAAAAACCATAGCTTTGACTATAAAGACCTTTGTCAGTAAAATAATGTCTCTGCTTTTTAACATGTTGTCTACGTTTGTCATAACTTTTCTTCCAAGGAGCAAACATCTTTTAATTTCATGGCTGCCGTCACCATCTGTAGTGATTTTTGGAGCCCAAGAAAATAAAGTCTGTTACTGTTTCCATTGTTTCCCCATCTGTTTGCCATTAAATGATGGGACCGGAAGCCATGATCTTCGTTTTTTGAATGTTGAGTTTTAAGCCAACTTTTTCACTCTCCTCTTTCATCAAGAGGCTCTTTAGTTCCTCTCTGCTTCCTGCCATAAGGGTGGTATCATCTGCATATCTGAGGTTATTGGTATTTCTCTCATCATAATGATTCCAGCTTGTGCTTCATCCAACCTAGCATTTCGCATGATGTACTCTGCATATAAGTTAAACAAGCAAAGTGACAGTATACAGCCTCTCCCAATTTGGAACCAGTCCATTGTTTCATATCTGGTTCCAACTGTTGCTTCTTGACCTGCATACAGGTTTCTCAGGAGGCAGGTAAGATGGTGTGGCATTCCCATCTCTTTAAGTATTTTCTACGGTTTGTTGTGATCCACACAGTCAAAGGCTTAAGCCTAGTCAATGAAGCAGAAGTAGATGTTTTTCTTGAATTCTCTTGCTTTTTCAGGATCCAGCAGATGTTGTCAATTTGATCTCTGGTTCCTCTACCTTTTCCAAATTCAGCTTGAACATCTGGATGTTTTCACTTCACATTCTTTTGAAACCTGGATTGGAGAATTTTGAGTGTTACTTTGGTAGCATGTGAGACAAATGCAATTTTGCGGTAGTTTGAATATTCTTTGGCATTGTCTTTCTTTGGAATTGGAATGAAAACTGACCTTTTCCAGTCCCATGGCCACTGCTGAGTTTTCCAATTTGCTGGCATATTGAGTGCAGCACTTTCAAGCATCATCTTTTAGAATTTGAAATAGCTCAACTGACATTCATCACCTCCACTAGCTTTGTTCTTAGTGATGCTTCCTAGAAGTCAAGAAAGAAGAAGCAAAGAATATGTATCACAATGAGCAGTTACAGAATAGAAGGATAAGAATAAAATCAAACATTAGTAATTACATTTTAAAAGATTAAATTCACCATTATTTAATTATAGATTTTCTGAGACTTTTCATTTATTTCCAAATTTATGAATAAATTGCAGTGAATTATTTTATGTGTATTATTTTATACCATCAGAGTTCTCAGTGTTTCTTAATGAATTTAAATGCTCTTCCTCATCTCTCATTATTTTCCTTGGGTCTGATTATTTTACCTAGGTAAAGTTGAGGCATGTTTCAACAAAGATAAATTAAGGTTAAAAAAAAAAAAAGAACAGAGGAAAATGGCAGAAGGATAAGCCTTTAGAAAGGAGAATGAGGCTAAATTGATGGACACCAAAAATAGAAGAGAGAGATGGCAACATTAACAGAGAAATAAAGAGAAAATGAAAAATAAAAACAAAAATAAAAGGAAATGGCAAAAAGAAAGCAAGAATATAGTAATTAGATGGTTTAGAAAAAGACAGTATAAATATGTGCTCAGGTATTTGACAGATATAAATAACTTATTAAAAAATTCTTCTACTTTTAAACCATGAAATGAATTACCTAACATTTAAAACAAAAATTGCCTTGACATTTTGTTGTTAGTAGTGTAGACATGCAACAATGAAAGAGAGTATGGTATCTTCTATTGAATTTTATAGATTTCTAATGTCTCAATTCTATTTTCTGAAATTATATGTGAAGTACATAATTCACATGTAATTCTTGAAGAAATACATATACATATTATTCTTGAAGAAATAATTAGTTCTACCTTGAAATTTAATAGTAATATATAAAGACTCTTCCCCTAAGTTATACAAGATTATGATATAGATTAAGAATAAAGTCTCATTTTATCAGTATATTATTCTAGAAAATATCATCTTCCTGCAAAATTATGTCCACAAGTACCTATTAAATAACATGAAATACAAATATATACTTTAATTCACTTCTATTTTTTTTTTTATATTACAGGCAACTAGCATTTATTCTCCAAGGGATAATTTTCAAAGAACTCTTCTTTGATTTGTATCCTTCCATTAATATGCACTGGTATTGCTACTAGTTATATTTTTTCAGCTTTATAGAGATATAATTGACATATAAAAGTATAAGATATTTAAATATATAATGTGATGGTTTGATTAACATATGCCTTATGAAAGTTTTCTCCTTATCTAATTAACACATCTAACACCTCACATATTTACCATTTTTATTTGTTTTCTTGGTAATAGTGGTTAAATTCTAATCTCTCAGTAAAATTTAATTATACAATACACTTTATCAACTGCAGTCACCATGTGATACATTAGGACCTCAGATCTTATTCATGTTAATTTGAAAGTGTTTACCCTTTCACCAACCTCTCCCTATTTCCCCCAACTCCCAGAGCCTGACAGCTACTTCTCTTCTCTCTGTTTTTGTGAGTTTTACTTTTTTTTTTTTTAAGATTCTGTATGTAAATGATAACATGCAGTATTCACCTTTCTCTGTCTTATTTTGTGTGATCAGATGCTTAGTCAGGTCCTACTCTTTGCAACCCCATGGACTGTAGGCCACCAGGCTCTGTCCATGGGTTTCTCCTGGCAAAGATATTGGAGTGGGTTGCTATTTCTTCCTCCAGGGGATCTTCCCAACCCAAAGGATTGAACCTGCACCTCTTCTGTCTCCTGAATTGGCAAGTGGATTCTTTACCACTAGCTCCACCTGGAAAGTTCTGTCTTATTTTACATAGCATAATAAATGCCCTTCATGTTCACCCATGTTCTTATAAATGGAAGATTTATTTCTATTTTAAAGCTCGATAGTACTTCGTTGTATATGTATTTTTATATGTACGTAATACATCTTTAGCCATTCATCCATGGACACTTCAGTTGTTTTCATATTTTGACTATTGTAAATTATGTTTTAGTGAACATAGGAGTGCAGATATTTCTTCATTATTCTATTTTCATATTTTGAACTTGACAGAGAAATGGAATTGCTGGATCATACAGCAGTTCTACTTTTAATTTTTGGAGGTGCTTCCATATTGTTTTCCATGGTGGATGTACTTGTTTACATTCTTATCAACAGTGTACAAGGGTTTCCTTTACTCATCATCCTTGCCAGCATTTGTTATCTTTTATCATTTTGATGATAGACATCTTGACGGGTGTGAGATGATATCCCATTTTGTTTTTGAATTTCATTGCTCTAATGATCAGTAGGTTTCCCTGGCATCTCAGTAGGAGAGAATCCACCTTCAGTGCAGGAGATGAAGGAGACATGGTTTGATTCGTGGGTTGGGTAGATCCCCTGAAGGAGGAAATGGCAACCCACTCTAGCATTCTTGCCTGGAAAAATCCCATGGATGGAGGGGCTTGATGGGCTACAGTCCATGGGGTTGCAGAGTCAGGTTTTTTCATGTATCTACTGGTCATTTGTATGTCTTATTGATACAGTTTCTTTGCCCATATTTTAGTTGGATTGTTGTTGTTTTTTTTTTTTTTTTTGAGTTGTAAATGTTTCTTGTATATTTTGGATAATAACCACATACTGGATATGTGGTTTGCAAATATTTGTTTCCATTCCAAAGATTAACTTTTCATTTTTGTTTTTTTGGTGACTTCATTACTGTGGAGAAGTGTTTTCCTTTGATGTAGTCATACTTGTTTGTTTTTGCCTTTGCTCCTTTAAATTTTGTAAATATAAAAAAATCATTGCCAAAACCAATGTCAAAGAAATGATTGATTTTTTTCTTCTAGAAGTTGAGCTGTTTCAGGTCTTATGTTCAAGACTTTAATCCGTTTTGAGTTGATTTTGTATATTATATATCATAAAAGTTACTTTCATTCTTTTGCATATGGTCATTCAAATTAGCTAGTGCCATTTATTGATGAAGCCATCTTTTCCCCATTGTATAATCTTTGCTTCTTTATTGTAAATTAATTGACCATATATGTAAGGGTTTATTTCTGGGCTTTTTATTCTTTTCCATGATCTATTTGTCTAAAGAATATTTAAGAGCCAATTTTTAAAAGGTTTCCAAGTTTAAATAACTCAAGACAAATGAAGATGAATTTATGAACTAGATGGGCATGGTAGATGTTAATTAATTTGATATAATATTTAGAGTGAACCAGGAAATCATGTGCTTTTGCTTGTATTGCTCCTAATATCAATTACATAAGGGAAATTGACATCCCCCAAGTATAAAACAATTTTAATATCATATGATATCATAATACTGTTTACAGTTTCTTGACTAAAGAGAATAGTTGACCCAGAGATACTATAAGTTAAATAAGCATTCCTGAGTTAAGCATCTCATCAGTAGGAAAATAAATATAGCTGGTTTTGGACACTTACTGTGTTGAAAAATTTTCCAGGAGCATGGGGACCTTAGGTTCTTAACTGCTTCAAAAGAAAATGGGAAGGTAAAGACCCAATTTTATAAATTTTAAACCAATTGTCTATGATTTCGTTTTGGATTCATAAGCTTATAACTCTTTTAGATGCATTTGACCTCTTCACACATTAATTATTAACTCTCCATAAAAGCAGACATTTTACTTCTTGCACTTTTATTTTTAAGCAGCTTGGAGAGCATCATAGGAAACCCATGACCCCCTCCACTTCACCCACACAAACAGCATCACAGGAGACTCACTTGCTCACTTGAGCTACACAAAGCTTGTTATTGCCTAAGGTAGTCAAGAGTGATTGGTTTACTCCTGAAAGCTTTACCTAAACAGTTGCAGAATGAATGTTAACTTTGATCAACGTACTGTTCTGCAAAGAACATTCATGGGTCAGTCATGTTGGCACAGCCTTAAGGCAGATACTATCCTTTACACAGAAAAATCTGAAAGGGCATCTTGATGTAAATGTCTTTTGCTGTGAATATATCCCTCATATAACATATAATCAGATATGTCCCTGACTTGGAGGTTATTTATTATGTGAAGGGTGGCAGGGCTGATGGTGAAACTATTTGAAAATGAATCTTTTACACACATGACTGAGATGTTCACCTTCAAAATATCATTAACCCGTGATTGTTGTGTGAAGAAGTTGCAGTGTGATTTAGCCAAGAGTAAAAATCACAGTTAATTCTTTTAAAAAAGAAGAAGCAAAAAAAAAAAAAAAAGCACCACCAACATTTAAGGTTTTAGTTTTTTCTCAGGGGCAAATATAACACACATATATACTTCTCACATGCACACATATACTTATATACACACAAACACATACAAACCATAAACAGATATATCTATATCAGTTTATATACACTCAAACACAGAAAACCTTGAATTTTAATTGAGAAAAGAAGGCATTAAGCTACAAAGATGTAGAAGGATCTCTTTTTAAATTGTATCAAATGGCTAAGTTGGGGAATTCTCTGAATTTTGGATTTGGTTTTCATAGTTGTCTAAAGTCTACTTTTTGGCCTCAGTTTTGTTCTTAGCTTTATGAAGTCTGTACTGCCAAATTCCTTTTTAAATATCACTTCTGATATCTAGTGATAATAATCAATACAAATATATCAGTAATAGAAACATATATAGGTCATTAGGATTTAGTGTTAAAACTAGAATATTTCCTGCAATGGTTTGAATATATGTGCCCCCTTATCCCCAAATTCTTATGTTGACATCCTAATCCCAATTTTGTGGTATTTGGAGATGGAGCCTTTGGAATGTAATTAAGTAATAAGGGTAGAATCCTCGTGTTTGGCAGTGAAGTTCTTATTAGAGACGAGAAAGCTATCAATAGCTGACTCTTTTTCTGCCTTACGAAGACACAGCTAAAAGATGGCTCTCTGTAAACCAGGAAGAGGTTAATCACTGAGAACATGAGTGTGTTGGAATCCTGAATTCAACCTTCCAGCCTCCAGAACTGTGCAAAAAAAAAAAAAAAATTTGGTTGCGGCATCCAGTCTATGGTAGTTTGTTCTAGCAACCCAAAATGACTAAGATATTCACATTGAAATATAGACAATCATTCTATATGTAAATTGGAGTGAAAATATCCTTACAGAATCTATATTTTGAAATTCTTTCAGTAACTGAATTTTTTAAGATGCATGTATCATTGCAAGATGAAAATGCTTCAATAGTTAATGATGATTGTGTGTTTTACCTACAAATTGTTTAATAGCTTTCAAATAGTTAAATAAAATTTAAATAAAATAGATAGATACTTAAACTGTATGAATAATTTCCCCCTTTACCGTGGAGATTCTATTTAAAGTCTCAAAGTGATATTGGTATACTGGGAAAGCACATCAGCCAGATAACTTAGGAATGAGAATGTTACATGTTTTTCAAGCCAATAATTTTTAAAGTACTATTCTGAGAATTCCTCACAGAGAAATTATTTTTTTGGTGTTAATATATAACCAAGTTTAAACATGATTTCCAAGCTATTTTAGCAATGAAATGGTAATTGGTAATGACAATTAATATTATAGGATTATAGGTTCATTTTTCATCCCTAAATTTTGTACTATGATGGTGATTTTGGCTTTGATCTCTGCTTCAGCCAAGTATCCATTTTGTACTAGGTTAAGTAGTAAAGCTCCACAGTAATAGTATCATCGATCTACCTATCTATTTTTTTTAACCTCTCTTGATGAATTCTAAATGAGGATGCTAGTCTGAGGGTATAAGATTTGCACCATAATTCCTAAGCTCATTTTAATAATTTTTTGAGAAGAATCAGTGCCGAACATTTTAAAAGTCAGAATGTATGTGGCTTTTAGCATTCACAGTGTTGAGGCTAGAACGTTAGATTAAATTTTATTTGCTTGTCAGTTCACAATGAGCAGTCAAACAAATAAATAAAACAAAATACCAAGCTGAGAGAAACAAAGTCACATATGCCAGGATGGTTAAAGTATTCAGAGCACTGTTCCAGAATGTACTCAGATTCTCATATTGGGGCTTATGAAATGGTGAGAATTTACATGTTTCAAAAGTATGATTTTAAGTGTTATCCTTCATGGACCAAACACATGTGTCTCTTGGAATTGGTAAATATTACTAAAAGGAAAAGAAGTAAAATGCTGTTGTTTTATGAAGTAATCAACGCCAGGGATCATTGTGGAGACTTGCCTTTCTGAATTTAACATTACTGTGTCAGAGTGGCCCTGGCATGCATAGTTAAAGTGTGGGTACCCCTATAGCTTACTAGTCTTATTGCACTCTTTTTCATATCCATGGAAAAAAGTCAGGTAGAAAAAAAATTGCAAATGCCTGACATACTCTCATTTAAGAAACAGAGTTATAAGGTAAAGGTAGCCCAATGTTAACAGAAGAAAGGAGTTTCTTTGATCCCTCACTTTGGAGAAAACCAGTGCTTGCATACCCTGCTCGTGAATGTGGTACATTTGAAAACAGTGCAAAATCTACTGACATTATAAAGCACCTTGAAAGTAAATTGTTCTGCCTAAAGAAGTTTGCAAATAGGGGAAGCATTAATTAGTAAGAAGGCAGGGCAATGCAACAGTGGGCCTCAAGAGAGACCTTCTCACCCCATGAGCCAAGGAACGCATCACCCTGCCGTTTTTATTTCAGGAAAAGCTGGCTAAATTTTCATGGCTGAAGGGTAGTCAGGCTAAAGGGTGTATGGCTGGGTTGCTATGCTTGAAATAAAATACCTCTGTGCTGAATTTTTAAATTCTAGAAAATGAGGTTGCAGAATACATACACAAACATGCCCACAAATACTGTATGTGTGTATACAAAATCAGTATTGCAGAGAAACTGCAATCAGTGTGTATTGGAAGGCTGACATTTTTAACATATGTATATTTTTTCATATGCAGGATATTAGAGTTGTTGAGATTTACCTCCTTGGTTTTGACCTATCTTTTATATAGCAGCCAGATACGCAGGTCCCATTATCTACAGAATAAAATAAATGTCTTAATGTGACAATGTTCATGTTTCTTTCAGAAACATCTAGAAACATCTTTTCTTTCAGACTTCATCTAGACATACTTTGATGCTTTGTTCTTATCGCTCTCTTAGACTTAACTATCTGCCTCATCCTTTCCACCCATAGACTATCTATAAATCCTTCAAGATTCAGGACAAGCATTTCTTCCTATAAGAAACATTCCTAACTACCTCCAGTCATAAATGAATACTCTTTCTTTTCCCAGATTAGCAATGTGTTCATTTTTGTTTCTGCCCTGTACTTTAGTGGGACAAGAATCATCTGTGTTTCATGGTCAAATGACACTGCTACAGTTACCCAGGTTAGGATGACTGTTACCTGTTTCTGGTGTCACTACATGATTATTCTTAACTAGCTCTCTTGGATGAAATGTTGCTCCTTCTAACAATTCATTTTCTACCCCAGTAGTTCTCAAATGTTAGTCTATAGCATAAAGTATAATTCAAACTCTCCATAGGCTGTGTCACCAGATTTTAATGAATATGTGAGTTTTATTTTAACTAGAGCTTTATAAATAAACTGTTAAAATAGTTTGACAAGATGCTGAGCAGGATAGGACACAGAAAACTGGGGTGCAGCTTGCGCCAAGTCATAATATAACGTGGGATTTATTCCGGAGGAAAATCTAGTGTATACTAAAACATGTAAAAACAATTTGTCTTCGATAAAGTAGGAGAACTAAGTTTATTAAGCAGAGACACAGAAATGAAGGGAGGCTAATGGATCAAATTCAATTTGGATGCCTTTCTAGACACTTTAGAGCATTGTTATACCAGCCTAATGTCAGAGTCATAATTGTGACTCAGTTGTTGGTGTTGGTTTTCAGACTTACACTGCCTTCAAGGGTGTCTCAGCATTTTCTGATGTGTGTCCCCCCCATGCTCAATTCTGAATTCAAGGTGCTGTGGCACCAAATGTTTCATCTTAGTTCTTTTAGTGAGAAACCTGGTCTGAACTGATTAGTTTCATTTAAAGTGAAACTTACACATTTTGATGGAGGAGATATCTTCATGTATTTGATTTGTAGTATGTTGCTTCAGATCCTTCTGAGAATCACATATAATATCAAGGGCATTTACCTTGTTACTTTTCCAGAAGTCCAACATATTCTGCATGCTAAATCATATCTGGTCCTAAGGATTTCTACTGAGGGATTGTGGCCTTGTGTTTTAAATTTGTCTCTCAAAACAAATGTTCACAATGGCTGATGTTCAGCGAAATTTTCCAATAAACAAATCTGACTCTGCCTCTCTGCTCCTTTAAACTCTTAGTATTTCTTCATAATCCTCAAGATTCAAGCTCCTCAATCCAGCACAAGTGGTCATTTATGATTTTGCCTCTGTGAACATCTCCATCTTCCACTCCTACTCCAGTCGTTCTGAAGCTTTCAGAAATTGCTCATGCTTTTTTGTAACTACTGCTTTTCACATATTTATTTCTCAGCCTGATATATTTTTTCTACTCTACCCAGTTTATTAATTTCTACTAAATTTTGTGTTATCTGTGTAATTTTCTTACCCCTTAACACTTAGCTTGTTGTCACCTTTATAGGCTCCATTCTATCTTGCATTTTCTCCAGCTATACCATTATTCTATACTATACACTTTAATTTCCTATTAACTGTACTCTACTTACTCCTGTTTTATTTATCTTTAAAGGATTGTGGCCTCTGTATTCTTAGTTCTTAGTAGAATAGACAAGCAATAAATATTTGTTCAATAACTGCATTCAAAAATTAATAAAACATAACTGTTTTTGGTTGAATGTAGGGTAGCTCTGAGGGAAGATAATATTTGTTGATTTTTGATGATATTGGTTGGGATATGTAGAGAGATTTTATAAATCTAGCATCTTCAATGAATAGGCTGTTTTTAGCTATTCCTCTAAAATTTCAAATGATCCAGTCTGTTTTTAATTACTGATATTTTAAAATTCCTATATTCAAATCATTGATGAGTATCTGAAATAAAAGCACCAGATATAGTTGATGAAAAATAGCTCATGTACTTTATAAACTAGAAATATGGATGATGACATTGATATTTGATAAGAAAATTAATGCCTGGCAGTTTCTCCATAGTTATATTAATAGCTTAATCCTTTCTATTTTAATCAAATGGAATATTTAAATGGGTTTATTATTCATTAGTTATTGATAACTTATTAGTTTATCACTAAGTTTTTAGGGGAGTATGAACAGGAAGACAGTACTGATTAGACTTCTGTTTTATAATAGCTTGGAAGATGCAGTGTTAGAAAAAAAGCACAGTTTTTAGAGGCAAGTCATTTTCTTGAGTATTCTTTTAATTAGATAGAATTTCAAACTTAAATCTATAATAACAGTAAAGAGTAAAAGGAATTCCATTCTACCTTTTACCCAGGCTCAGTAATTGTAGTGCATACACATACACACACACATACAGACACCTTTTTTTTTCCTGAACCAAGTAAGTTGGAGACACCATGCGTCTTTTACCCTAGATAGTTTTAAATGAAATGCCTGCAAAAAAGGACATTTTCTCATATAACTGCAATGCAGTTGACAAAATCAGGAAATTCCATATTGATATATTATGATTATCTAATCCATACTGCATGGCTGTGAAGTGATTCAGTGGTAAAGAATCTGCCTGCAAGGCAGGAGATGTGGGTTCGATCCCTGGGTTGGGAAGATCCCCTGGAGAAGGAAATGGCAACCCACTCCACTATTCTCGCCTGGGAAATCCCATGGACAGAGGAGCCTGGTGGACCACAGTCCCTACAGTCACAAAAGAGTCAGACAGGACTTTGTGGCTAAACAAACAAACAAAGCAATCCATACTTCATATTTGGATGTTAAAAATCATCCTAATAATGCTCTACAGCTGTTTTTTTTCCCAGAACTAGGATCAAATTGAAGTTTGTGTGCACTCTTTAGTTGTCACATCTATTTAGTCTCCTTTAATCTGGATCAGTTTTCAACTTTCCTTTCTTTTATGACCTTGAAATTTTGAAGCATAAAGTTCATTTATTTTGGAGGATGTCTCTCAGTTTGGGATTTTTCTGATGTTTCCTCATGATTAGATTTATGGTTAGATAATTTTGGCAAGAATACCACAGATGTGATGTTGTCTCCTTCTGAGTACATCATATCCAGAGAACATGTGGCTGAGTTTGTTTGAATATTGATAAGGCTCTACTAACAAAGTTAAGTAATTTCTCTATCCAGTGCACATTTTTTGTAGACCCATATTTAGTTTGAGTAACATGCATATCTATGCATGTTCCTGTTTTCAACATTTTGCCTAATCAGATTTCAGTTGAGATTACAAATAATTGGAAAAAAGAAAAGACTTTTAAGGAGTTTCATGTATCAGTACAAAGAAAAACATTTAAAGCAAAAAATTTGAATAGAATTTAATACTTATTTTAGGCCTATATTCTTAAAGGTTTCCTAATGGCTCTTTCAGAAGAATTTTCTTCCTCTTTTGCTCATCTATAGCAGCATAATGTCAAAGGGAGACTGCGTGATTTGATGTCTGAAGTTCTGAATTCTAATCTGTGCCCTCTAATCTATAAGCAATGATGGCTTAAATACAATGCATTCACTCCTGCCATACTGTTAAATGAGGGTGATAATAGTGTCCTTACTAAATAGGTTCTTATTTATAGAGAACATATTTGTGAGAACACTTGGAAATCTGTAAATACTACACTGACATAAGATGGTATTATATATTTTGGTAAATATAATACAGAAGTTTCAGTGGTCAAACCATACAGACAGTGGTACTAAATTCTCTATAGGATGGTGATAAATATCAACTATAGTATTTGTGAAAGTATGCTAAAACTGATAACTTACACATACAGACATCTTTATGATAATTTCATTGCCTTGTCAGTATTGTTAGTTTTGAGAAGAAACTATGTCATTTTTTGGTATGTCCTTCAGAGTGCCCTTCAGTGTATTATACTGAGTGATTTTGTTCATATTTTTGATTATATGTTCAAAATACTATGAGCTACAATAGCTGCAGATATGATATCTCATGTTAGCAAAATAACTTTTTAAAATGTTTCTAGACCTTAACTTATGACATACTTCAATATTCCTCTTCCTGTATTTGGACACAAAATGCATGTAGGTAGAGGATCAGTGAATGGGTGGAGGTCCTGGCTTCCTACCCACTGTGTGGTCTTATAGAAGTCACTTCTCCTCTTTGGACTTCAGTTTTCCATGGGTATCTTTCCAGGTGGCACAGGGGTAAAGAATCTGCCTGCAATGCAGGAGATGCAAGAGAAGTGGGTTCAGTCCCTGGGTCAGGAAAATCCTCTGGAGAAGGAAATGGCTCCAGTATTCTTGCCTGAAAAATGTTATGGAGCGAGAAGTCTGATAGGCTACAGTCCACAGGGTTGCAAATACATGGCTGAGCATGCACGCATGCTTTCTTTCTTTACGTCATGTTATATGTTCTTTTAAAACATCTCAAATGCTTACTCTTGTCTCAGTTTTTGCCTCTGCCTTAAATGAATTCAAGGAAAAGAATATCTTGAAAATATGTTTAAAATATGTTAATAACTTAGAAACTTAATAAGAAAACATAGGAAAGCAAGTAATCTGGCACATAATTGTTTTTGTTGCTTTACAAATTCATAAGCAATAATAAAGATGAAAACGTTACATTCTCTAGAATGTTTGCATTAGTCATCTTTTCATCTTTTCCCACTTATTCCTTTTTAGCCTCTCAAAACAGTAGTTACCCATGTGTCATTGAAAAGATCTGAAATGTTCATAAATAATAGTAAATAGTCTCTACTAACTGTGACCACATCCAATTTAGCCTTGAGTAAGAGCATTTTAACCTTGGCAAACACTGAACACTATTTCCTGTTAGCTTCAAAAAGCATACTTAAACCCAGTTCCTTTAGATAGTTTCCTCAGCTTTCTTGGCTTCTGAAGAGAGTACAATTTATTGATGACTCTACCCATGACTACACATCCAGTGTCTGTGTTCTCAAAGACAACATTTTAGCTGCCTGAGTCTTTGGTAATCACACATAATAATCCTGTTTGAGTAATTTCTCAACAGCATTAAAGCACAGTCTATCTGATCTGTAGCGCTTTATTAGAACCAATTTCTCCAGTCAGTCCTCTCTAGACCAGTAGTGCATGGTAAGTATTATTAAATCACCATTATCATGACAGTAAGACAATTTAAGAAAGTGATCAACAGGATAAAAAGCCAAATATCTCATGCCCAGGGAGTACTAAAGGGTCCTGAGTGATATCCAGGGCTAAAGGAATGTATAACTTGAGATGAATTTGCCTTATTGAGGAAAAGCTATCCTTAACACTAAAGAACATGCTAGCATATAGTTATTTTTTATATTTGATTGGTCAGGAAGACAAACCATTGTGCTATGTGTTAAATATACCAAGAGGTCTTAAATGAGTAACACCCTCTAAATTCAAGAAATATCTAATCCTGGAGAGGGAATTAGCCAATCACACACACACACACACACACACACACACTCACACTCACACACACAGCCGCTAATAAAGCCTATAATCAGAATTGGGATTATTTCACTTAAATAAGTGTAGAGAGGTGATGCCTGCATAAAAGGGTAAAAATGCCTTTATGGATTGGGTGGCAAATGAGATGTGTCTGAAAGGACAGTGTTATTGACTCTATTTATTGAGGAAATCTCTATTTAACATGTACTAAGTCATGCACATATTTTCTAATAATTATAATTCTATTGGTAAGAAGTGTTATTATTTCTACTTTATAGGTGTGTATGTGTGCTTAGTCGTGTCCAACTCTTTGCATCCCCATGGACTGTAGCCCACCAGGCTCCTCTGTCCATGGGATTTCCCAGGCAAGAATGCTGGAGTGGGTTGCCACTTCCTCCACCAGGTTCCTTGGTCCATGGAATTTCTCAGGCAAGAATACTGGAGTGAGTTGTCATCTCCTTCTCCAGAGGATTTTCCCAACTCAGGAATCAAACCCATGTCTCTTGTGTCTTCTACACTGGCAGGCAGATTCTTTACCACTAGCGCCACCTGGGAAGCCCTATTTTATAGGTGAAAAAACCTATTCAAATAGTACAATTTAGTGCTTCTCAAACTTGAGCATGCATCAGAGTTACATCCATCATGGGCTTGCTGAAGCACAGATTTCTGGGCTCCACACCCAAAGGCCGTTTACTCGGTAGGTCTGAGGGGCCTCTGGAGACTTTGCCCTTCTACCATGTTCTCTGGCGATGCTGATGTTGGTAGTCTGGGACTACACTTTGGGAATCACTGGTTTCATCACTGGTTTGACCCAGGTCTCACATGGCTGGTATGCAGCAGAGTTAGGTCTTGAGTCACAGGTCTGTCTGCCTGCCTCAAAAGGCTGCATTTATTCTTGTCATTGAACCTATGCATCCTCTAAGTGAATGAATGAATTTATTTGGTAAGTTAGTTCACTTTGCTCATTACTCATCTTCTTTTGCCTCTTGATCCACATTTTTTTTTTTCTGTGACTTAGGCAAATCGTTTACGTGTTTGCAGTTATACGTGTTATACAACAGATCAAGAAAGAAGCACCAGAGGAAAGGACCATATTAGAGTGACATCTAAGAAATGACTTCAGATGAGAATTAATGATTACTGTCTAAACTATAAATTAATCTTTGGAAACATCTGCATTTAGGATCAATAAAAAATCCATTTTAGTTATACTGTGTACCTTACATTTGTACAGTGCTTTTTTAAGGTTTGCAAGCTCCTTATATACACTAATGTACAATTAGTGTATATTAGCACTAATTTCTATGATCCTCATAGTAACTGTGTTAGGGCAAGTTTATATCATTGTAACACAGGGAGTCCAGGATCAGAGAGCTTCTTCAAGGCCCTTGGGCGGGTCAACCCTCTGAATTTCCACATAGTACTTAACTCTCACCAGCAGAAAAGGACTCAGATGCATTTCAAAGACAAATGTAAAGAAATAAGACTTTGTGATAGCAGATTGGTGTTTATTTAAAGTATGGTTATCCTTAATTATTTAGTCGCTGAGTGGTGTTCGACTCTGTAACTCCATGACAATAGCCTGCCGGCCTCCTCTGTCCATGGAATTCCCCAGGCAAGAATACTGGAGTGGTCTGCCATTTCCTTCTCCAGGGAATCTTTCCAACCCAGGGATTGATCCCATGTCTCTTGCGTCTCCTGCATTTGCAGGCAGATTCTTTACCAATGTGCCACTGAAATAATGATTTTCTACTCAAAAATAGAGAAGTAGAGTTTTCAGTGGTGGAAGAAGAAGAAATACAATTTTCAGTCCTAATTGTATTGCTAGCATTAATAGAGAGTGTTAAATATGATTTTACACTACATAAAGGTACAGAAAGGCAAAGGAAATCCAGTACTAATCCACTTTCTCAGTATACATATATCTCTGATAATTACACCTATATAACTAGAGATTCACTGGGTCTCTTGCCCAGAATGATAACGATTATTACCCTTTTGTAAAAGGGTTTAAAATACAAGTCTTTTGAAAGATGGTTCTTTTCACTTACATTTGGCGGGAAAAAAATTTACTATATGCAGAGCTTCAGCAGTATTCGGAATTGAGCTGGTAAAGTGATACTCCATCTATCTTATAGTAATTGAAGAAATCTCTGATGTAGAGACTTCCTAGACTTGACTAAATTACCCTAGAGCACTTAGGGAAAGAAGTCCCTAATGGAGCAGAGATCTTAAAAGTAGAACAAAAATTTCACAGTCTTTTACATCAAGAGGGACCTCTGTTTTGTGCCCGAGGTCCATTCAAATTGAAATCCATGCGGCCTTCCTTTTACACTTACAAAAGCCAAGCTTTTTGAATATACTTTACTTTTCATATTTGCCTCTGAGGAACTATGACAAAATGAACCAAATGTTTAACATGGCAAATTATGTTACTTATATAATAGGATTCCCGAAAACCTGCCGCACTGCCTATTGAAGGAAATCACAGAGAAGGGGGACACTGTGGCCGCGTGTGTCCCTGAAGGTTTTCTAGCCAGAGCTTTAGGGAAGCAACAACAGCGGCATATCAAGTTCTTACTGCTTTGCAGCAAAGACAGGTTAACTCAGGGTAGGAAAAGAGGTCACACTTTTCCCTGACAAACAAAGTCGAAAGCAATAAAGGCCTTGTAAGTGGTGGTCGCAAGCACTAGCCAAAGAACAAGCTTCTGTGTAGTCTGTGGAGAGGTCTGGGGTCGCACGTTGGCTCTTTTAGCAACCTCCTGCATAGAGGAAAGGGCACGGGCACAGACTTCATCTTCAAATACGGGGCTGATGACACACGTCTCCCAGGTCCTGCTTCTCACACTTGAACAGATGACAGGATTTGCCTTTCTTTTTTCACCGAGTTGTTGATCTCTATGAGTGGTACAGTGAGAGGCATCCTTTTTTGTCCTATACTGGGGGAAAATACATGACAATTTCTGAACTTACAGCATCCTAAAGATAAAAGTACATCCCAAAGCTAAATTTCAACTCACCTTGTATCTGAAATTTAGGTGTTTAAATAACAGACACACATCATACAAAAATTCGTTTTTCTGAAGTTAAATGAGACACTCGTGACAACAGTTTCACATCTTAACTGCAATCGCACAAGAAGCTTAGTATTTCATTTTCCCTCAGTTAGCCTTCCCCAAAGATGCTGAATGTTCAGCGTAATTATTTTAGGGCCAAAAAAATTGCCTTTAGTGCTAATGGTAATGGCACTCTATGACTAATCACTTTTGGTGATAAGTCCTGAAAAAGTTTGGTGTTTTTGTTCTGAATTTTTCTTTTACTATACACTTAGGAACTTAGCATTAATAAACTGCATATAAGATAGTTTAAGGAAAGTGTCAGAAGTTCAGAGTATAAGTTTCTGTAGTTTTTATTTTAAAAATGCAATTGTCCTAATGAAACTATGGCTTACTTTGGCTTTACTCGTTTAAAAATGTTTGCTGCATATTGCCTATCCTAGACTCTGTTGGAAAAATAAAACTCTGTGATCCCTGATGTGAAGGAGCTTACCATCTAGTTAAAAATACTAATAGGAAACTTCCTGGTGCAGAGATTCTGCCCAGATAATTGCCTGACACATTGTAAGATATCAGCAAATCTGTGATGAATGAATGGATTAATGAATAAGTGGATATTTTAAATGTAACATAAAGATATAAAGGGATAGATAGAACCATTGGCAAATAAAATGGTTGTGCCAATAAACATTAGAGACATAATGCCATCAATGTTAGAGAGGGGAGAGAGCAACCTGAATTCAAGTGGTTAAGGCAGACGTCTTGATCCTCAAATTCCTTATCAGAAAAATGCCTATTTATATCAGCTCAATTAAAATAATTGAGATTGTGCATATTTGTTCCCAATAAAATAATATTGTATTTTATAAGGAAAAGTGGAATTTAGCCTCAAATGATGGCTATGGTTTGCCTGGTCAGAAATGCAGTAAGTATACATTTCTATGACTGTAGAAAAGAGGAAGGAACATCTATGAAACAGCAAAAGACCAGTATACCTAACTAGATTTATATGTGGAATATAAATTGGAATTGGAGGGGCAGAATTTGGAGACTTCTGTCTTATTGAAGATGGAGTCTTGGTGGAGAGTTTAGCAGCTAGCATGATGAACATTTGGAAAAGACCCTCATGCTGGGAAAGACTGAGGACAGGAGAAGAGGGTGACAGAGAATAAGATGGCTGAATGGCATCACTGACTGAATGGACATGAGTTTGAGCAAACTTCTAGGAGATAGTGAAGGACAGGAAAGCCTGGAATGCTGCAGTCCATTGGTCTCAGAGTAAGACACAACTTAGCAACTGAAAAACAAACAAAAGAAAAAAAATTGTTGAACATGGTGTTTGAATGGGGTATTTTGAAGGATGGTAAATAGGCAGAATTACAAGTAAGAAGTGCTTAAAGTCTGGGAAGCCACTGGTAGGATCTAACTTTAAGTTCAGTTCAGTCACTCAGTTGTGTCTGACTCTTTGTGATGCCATGGACTGCAGCACACCAGGCTTCCCTGTCCATCACCAACTCCCGGAGCCTGCTCAAACTCATGTATGTCAACTTGGTGATGCCATCCGACCATATCATCCTCTGTCATCCCCTTCTCCTCCTGCCTTCAATCTTTCCCAGCATCAGGGTCTTTTCCAAGGAGTCAGTTGTTTGTATAGGTGGCCAAAGTATTGGAGTTTCAGCTTCAGCATCACTCTTTCCAATGAATATTCAGGACTGATTTCCTTTAGGATGGACTGGTTGGATCTTCTTGCTGTCCAAGGGACTCTCAAGAGTCTTCTCCAACACCACAGTTCAAAAGCATCAATTTTTCAGTGCTCAGCTTTCTTTATGGTCCAATTGTCACATCCATACATGACTACTGGAAAAACCATAGCTTTGACTATAAAAACCTTTGTCAGCAAAGTAATGTCTCTGCTTTTTAATATGCTGGCTAGGTTGGTCATAACTTTTCTTCCAAGGAACAAGTATCTTTTAATTTCATGGCTGCAGTGATTTTTGGAGCCCAAGAAAATAAAGTCTGTCAGTTTCCATTGTTTCTCCATCCATTTGTCATGAAGTGATGGGACTGGATGCCATGGTCTTCGTTTTTTGAATGTTGAGTTTTCAGCCAGCTTTTTCACTCTCCTCTTTCACTTTCATCAAGAAGCTCTTTAGTTCCTCTTTGCTTTCTGCCATGAGGGTGGTGTCATCTGCATATCTGTGGTTATTTATACTTCTCCTGTCAATATTGATTCCAGCTTGTGCTTCATCCAGCCTGGCATTTCAGATGATGTACTCTGCATATAAGTTAAATAAGCAAGGTGACAATATGAAACTTTGACAAACTCCTTTTCCAATTTGGAACCAGTCTGTTTTTCCATGTATAGTTCTAACTGTTGCTTCCTAACCTGCATACAGATTTTAAAGGAAGCAGCTAGGTGGTCTAATATTTCCATCTCTTTAAGAATTTTCCATGTTTTGTTCTGATCCACACAGTTAAAGGAAGCAACAGTTAGAACTGGACATGGAACAACAGACTGGTTCCAAATCGGGAAAGGAGTACATCAAGGCTGTATATTGTCACCCCGCTTATTTAACTTAGATGCAGAGTACATCATGAGAAACGCTGGGATGGAAGAAGCACAAGCTGGAATCAAGATTGCCAGGAGAAATATCAATAGCCTCAGATATGCAGATGACACCACCCTTATGGCAGAAACTGAAGAGGAACTCAAAAGCCTCTTGATGAAAGTGAAAGAGGAGGGTGAAAAAATTGGCTTAAAGCTCAACATTCAGAAAACTAAGATCATGGCATCTGGTCCCATCACCTCATGGGAAATAGATGGGGAGACAATGGAAACAGTGGCTGACTTTATCTTTTTGGGCTCCAAAATCACTGCAGATGGTGATTGCAGCCATGAAATTAAAAGACACTTACTCCTTGGAAGGAAAATTATTACCAACCTAGAGAGCATATTAAAAAGCAGAGACATTACTTTGCCAACAAAGGTCCATCTAGTCAAGGCTATGGTTTTTCCAGTGGTCATGTATGGATGTGAGAGTTGGACTGTGAAGAAAGCTGAGTGCCGAAGAATTGATGCTTTTGAACTGTGGTGTTGGAGAAGACTCTTGAGAGTCCCTTGGACTGCAAGGAGATCCAACCAGTCCATCCTAAAGGAGATCAGTCCTGGGTGTTCATTGGAAGGACTGATGTTGAAGCTGAAACTCCAATACTTTGGCCACCTCATGTGAAGAGTTGACTCATTGGAAAAGACCCTGGTGCTGGGAGGGATTGGGGGCATGAGGAGAAGGGGACGACAGAGGATGAGATGGCTGGATGGCATCACCGACTCTATGGACATGAGTTTGAGTAAGCTCCGGGAGTTGGTGATGGACAGGGAGGCCTGGCGTGCTGTGATTCATGGTGTCGCAAAGAGTCGGACACGACTGAGTGACTGGACTGACTGACTAACTGACACAAAGGCTTTAGTGTAGTCAATGAAGCAGAAGTAGATGTTTTTCTGGAATTCTTGTGCTTTTTCATTAATCCAATGGATATTGACAATTTGATCTCTGGTTCTTCTGCCTTTTCTAAATCCAATTGAACATTTGAAATGTCTCAGTTCATGTACTGTTGAAGCCTTGCTTGGGTAATTTTGAGCATTACTTTACTAGTGTGTGAGATGAGTGCAATTTTGTGGTAGTTTGAGCATTCTTTGGCATTATCTTTCTTTGGGATAGGCATGAAAACTGACCTTTTCCAGTCCTGTGGCCACTGCTGACTTTTCCAAATTTGCTGGCATATTGAGTGCAGCACTTTCACAGCATCATCTTTTAGAATTTGATATCTCAACTGGAATTTTGTCACCTCCACTAGCTTTCTTCATAAGGTTGCTTCCTAAGGCCCCTTGACTGCGCTCCAGGATGTCTGACTCTAGGTGAGTGATCACACCACTGTGGTTATCTGGTCATTAGGATCTTTTTTGTATAGTTCTTCTGTGTATTCTTGCCACCTTTTCTTAATTACTTCTGCTTCTGTTAGATCCATACTGTTTCTGTCCTTTATTGGGCCTTCTTTGCATGAAATTTCCCTTGGTATCTCTAACACCAAAAAAACATGTACTTTTCATCATAGGGGACTGGAATGCAAAAGTCGGAAGTCAAGAGATACCTGAAGTAACAGGCAATTTTGGCCTTTGAGTACAAAATGAATCAGGACAAAGGCTAATAGAGTTTTGCAAGAGAACGCACTGGTCATAGCAAACACCCTCTTCCCAGAACACAAGAGACAACTCTACACATGACATCATCAGATGGTCAATTCCTTACTCAGATTGATTATATTCTTTGCAGCCGAAGATGGAGGAACTCTATTAAGTCAGCAAAAACAAGACTGGCGATTTGCTGTGGCTCAGATAATTAACTCCTTATTGCAAAATTCAGACTGAAATTGAAGAAAGTAGGAAAAACCACTAGACCATTCATGTATGACCTAAATCAAATCCCTTACGATTATATAGTGGAAGTGAGAAATAGCTTCAAGGGATTAGATCTGATAGACAGAGTGCCTGAAGAATTATGGATGGAGGTTCTTAACATTGTACAGGAGGCAGTGATCAAAAGCATCCCCAAGAAAAAGAAATGCAAAAAGGCAACATGGTTGTCTGAGGAGGCCTTACAAATAGCTGAGAAAAGAAGAGAAGCAAAGGGCGAAAGAGAAAAGGAAAGATATAACCATCTGAATGAAGCGTTCCAAAGAATACCAAGGAGGTATAACACAGCCTTCCTCAGGGATCAGTGCAAAGAACTAGAGGAAAACAATAGAATGGGAAAGACTGGAGATCTCTTCAAGAAAATTAGAGATACCAAGGATACATTTCATGAAAAGATTGGCACAGTAAAGGACAGAAAGGTATGAACCTAACAGATATTACCTTAGTCTAGATGATAGTCACCTGGACCATGGTGGATGGACCATGAAACCATGAAGAGATAATACCTGATGGTGATCAGTAACTTCATTGTGGTAAGATATATATGCAGAAGGTATAGAAGCTCATCTGTCAATGTTACTTAATATTTCAATTATATTTTTTTGATAAACATTATTTAAAGACTTCATTCTACTCCATACAGATAGGCATCCCTGATGGACTATTTATTCTCTTACCATCGCAGCCAATCTGAATCACTGTAATTCAACATTATTATCAAATACTTGCAGGAGATGTTTAATATTGATTGATTCAAAACCTTTAGATCAGCTTGTGTTCAGGCATAATTTTTAAAAAGTGGTGTACAAAAGTCGTCACCAGGTTGTTTCTGATGATAGTCTAATGCTCTGTATAAAATGTAAGATATGGAAAAATAAAATGAATTTACCTTGTTTCTTAGCATGCAAATGTCACTAGGTGATAGATGAATATCTGTAATTAGCAATAGGAAGCAATTTTTTGCTAGTAATTTAGGTACTTTTTCTATTTTTTTATTCAGGAAGATTAATCACATGCAAATCCAGTTATCAACACTTTTTATGTGAGAAAAAAATCCTTGAGAATATGACCTTTATCAGACCTCTGTCATATTTTTATTTCTGAAAACCTAGAGGAATAATGTAGAATGATATATGTGTATATGAAAATTTTATCAAGTTGATTGACTGAACTTGATTAAGAAAAGCATGCGATTTGAAATATGTTTTGTATCTGAGCATTATGTGCTATAGGTCTTCCTTGAAAAAATAAGATAAAGTGCAGTTTCTTAAAAGTGACTCTCTAAAATGAATCCACAAACCAGAGTGTAAATATAGTTGAAAACAAATACACTAAAATAATAGCATAGAGAAACTTCTAGTAATATTATGAGTTTATAGTACAGATCATCTCTAATATGAATATGGATGACTTTCTTCTAATAGTGATTATAAAATTGAAAAAGTATAAGTACATAAAAATTATGAGGAACAAGGGAAGAATAGACTTTAAATTTAGACATCTATTTGGAAGTCTTACTTTTTAAAGTTCTCTTATAAAGAGAAGAGGCAGTATTCAGCAATTGTCTTCTGACATTTTTCTCTGTCAGAATTTTAGTCAGCAAATATGGAGAGCCTATACTTACTTCAAAAGAAGAGATTTTATCAATAAATAAAACTGTTAGAAATATTAAAAGAAATTGAACATCATTTTAGAGTTTAGTGAGCCAAGGAAGAGCTATTGTGTAGGTGTAATTGTTTAGTTGTCTGCTACTAACTACTGAAAAGTGCTATTTGTTTGACAACACATTTTCTGCTTAGCTGGTGGACACAATCTAAGAGATGTCATCTTACCTATGGAGATGATAATAGTAATCACTGTGTAAATCTGCACCTACGCCCTGGATCTGAGTCCCTATATGTCGGAGAGCCTTCCTTGAAGTTTCCTAGTTCTCCTTTGGTGCCTGGGCTCAGCCAGCAGTGCTGCACATAGAGATGGCCCGACTCCATCACCTGTGTGTCGTGGCCACTGGAAGTGTCATCTGCAAAATTTTTGAGTTATTCTTGGTACCTGGGATTAGCCAGGGTGGGTAATACCATTATGACAAGGTGTCCTAGACCCACTTTAGTCGCTATCTCATCGCTTCTTCTCTTTTACCACCCATCTGCCTCAACAAAATACCACACACTAGGTGGCCTTTAAACAGCAGACATTTATTGCCCCCAGTTCTGCTGACTGGAAATTTGAGGTCAGGATGCTTCCAAGTTGCAGACTTCTCATTGTATCTTCACATGACAGAGAAGGCTACAATGCTTTCTGGAACCTCTTTTATATGAGGACCAGTCTCATTTATGAGGGCTCTACCCTCATGACCTAATTGTCTCCCAAAGTCCCCATCTACTAATGCTCCCACACTAGGGAGTTAGGGTTTCAACGTATGCATTATTGGGGAAAACAGGCATTCCACACACCACCAGATATCCTAAGAATTTCCAGAACTCACAGCTCTGGGGTGATTTTGAGCCCTATACTTGGGCCCTAGTTCTCAGACGTCATCCTTGGAAACAGATTGCTTTTTCATAGTATTATTGAAACTGGGTTGTTAGAATGCTGCATACACACCAATTTGGGTTATTCAAATTATTTATACAGGCATACCTCATTTTATGTGTGACTTGCATTACTGCACTTTCCAGAATCTGCACTTTTTACAAATTGAAGGTTTATGGCAACCCTCTGTTGAGCAAGTCTATCAGTGCCATTTTTTCCAGCAGCAATTGCTCACTTCATGTCTCTTTGTCACATTTTGATCACTTTCACAGTACTTCAAATTTTTTCATCATTATTCTATTTGTTATGGTGATCTGTATCAATGATCTCTGATGTTACTACGGTCATTGTTTTAGAGGCACAACAAACTGTGCCCTGCTCACAGGGCTATCTCTCTGCCTTTCCTTTGTTGTGCCTGTTCCCTGAGACAGAAGAATATTGAAATTAGACGTATTAATAATCTTACACAATGACTTCTAAGTGTTCAAGTGAGAGGAAGAGTCACATGTCTCTCATTTTAAATCAAAACAAGAAATGATTAAGCTTGGTGAGGAAGGCATGTCAAAAGTGAGAGGCTGAAAGCTAGGCCTCTTTCACCAGTTAGTCAGGTTGTGAATGCAAAGGAAGAGTTCTTCAAAGACATTAAAAATGCTGCTCCAGTGAACATACAAATGATAGAATAATAAGAAAGTGAAGCAGTCTTATTGCTGTTATGGAGAATTTTAGTGGTCTGGATTGAACACATCAGCCACAGCATTCCCTTAAGCCAAAGCCTAATTCAGAGCAAGACTCTTAATTCTCTCCCATTCTATAAATGTTGAGAGTGATGAGGAAGCTGCCAAAGGAAAGTCTGAAGCTAGCAAAGGTTGATTCATGAGGTCTAAGGAGAGAAGCCATCTCCATAAGATAGAAGTGCAAGGTAAAGCAGCAAGTGCTGAGGTCCAAGCCATAGCAAGTTTCGTAGAGGATCCAGCTAAGATAGTTAATAAAGGTGGCTACATTCAGCAACAGATTTTCAATGTAGATGAAATAGCCTCATATTAGAAGAAGATGCCATCTAGAACTTTCGTAGCTAGAGAGGAGAAGTCAATGCTTGACTCCAAACATCAAAACATGGGCTGACTTTCTCTTTAGGAGCTAACGCGCCTGGTGACTTTAAGTTGAAATCGGTACTCATTACCATTTCGGAAATCTTAGGGCCCATTAGAATTATACTCAGTCTATTCTGCCTGTGCTCTATAAATGGAACAACAAAGCCTGGGTGACAGCACATCTGTTTATATCATGGTTTACTGAATATTTCAAGCCCACTGTTAAGACCCACTGTTCAGAAAAAAAAAAAAGATAAAGATTTATTTCAAAATATTTCTGCACCTTGACAATGCACATCGTCACCCAAGAGTTCTAATGTGGATGTACAACAATATTAATATTGCTTTCATGCCTATTAACACAACATCTATTTTACAGCTCCTGAATCAAAGAATAATTTTGACTTTCAGGTCTAATTATTTAAGAAAAACATTTTGTAAGGCTAATGCTACATAGTGACTCTTCTGATGGGTCAGGGCAAACTGTTAGTCACTTGGTCATGTCTGACTCTTTGCAACCTATGAACTATAGTCTCCCCCCTGCCCCCAGGCTCCTCTGTGCATGGGATTTCCCAGACAAGAATACTGCAGTGGGTTGCCATATCAGGGCAAAGTCAATTACAGATCTCCTGGACAGGATTTTCCATTCTAGGTGTTAAGAACATTTGGGGAAGAGGTCAAAATACCAACATTAACAAGAATTTGAAAGAAGTTGGTTTCAGCCCACATGGATAACATCCGTGCATATGTGGTAGAAATAGCAATAGAATTAGAAGTGGAGCCTAAAGGTATAACTGAATTGATGCAATCTCATGATAAACTTGAACAAATGAGGAGTTGCTTCATATGGATGAGCGAAGAAAGAGGTTTCTTGAGATGAAAACTATTCCTGGTGAAGATGCTGTGAAGATTGCTGAAATGATAACAAAGGTTTTAAAATAGTACAAAAAATTAGTTGATAAAGCAGTACGAGGGTGTGAGAGTATTGACTCCAATTTTGAAAGAAGTTCTACTGTGGGTAAAATGCTATCAAGCAACAGTGCACACAACAGAGAAATCATTCATGAAAGGAAGAGTCAATTGATGTAGCACTATGAAATGTTGTTTTATTTTAGGAATATAACATTTAGGAATAAAACATTATTTAAAAATAAAAATATTTAGATATCACAGCCACCTCAGCCTTCAGCAACTACCACCACCCTGATCCACCAGCAGCCTTCACAGCTGAATATAAAACCCTTCATCAGCAAAAAAGAAACACAAAATACCTGACTCACTGAAGGGTCTTATGATGGTTAGCATATTGTTAACAATGAAGTATTTAAAAATAAGGTATAAACATTGTATATTTAGATAATGCTTCTGAATGCTTAATAGATTAAATATAGTTTAAATGTAATTTGGATACACCAAAAGATTCATGTGACTTAATTTACTATGGTATTCACTTTATTGCAGTAGTCTAGAACCAAACTCAAAATACGCACAAGGTATGATTATATAGCCAAGAGTTCTGTTTGAAATATTTACATAAAATTGTCACAAAGCCTGTTTTCCACTTTATTATTATTATTCAATGATAGAATACTAGGATCATCTAGAATAATGGTTGAATAAGTTTTGGTAATAATTTTGTTGTTCACTCACCAAGTCATGTCCTACTTTTTGCAACTGCAGCACACCAGGCTTCCCTGTCCTTCACTATCTCTCGGAGTTTGCTCAAACTCATGTCTGTTGAGTTGGTAATGCCATCCAACCATCTCATCCTCCGTCGCCCCCTTCTCCTCCTGCCTCAATGTTTCCCAGCATCAGGGTCTTTTCCAGTGAATCTACTCTGTGCATCAGGTGGTCAAACTATTGGAGATTCAACTTCAGCATCGTTTCTTCCAATGAATATTCAGGATTTATTTTCTTTAGGCTTCACTGGTTTGATCTCCTTGTAGTCTAAGGGACTCCCAAGAGTCTGCTCCAGTACCAGAGCAGACTGGTACTTTGAAAGCATCAATTTGAAAGCATCAATTCTTCAGCCTTCAGCCTTCTTTATAGTCCACCTCTCACGTCCATACATGACTACTGGAGAAACCATAGCTTTGACTATACAGACCTTTGTGGGCAAAGTGATGTCTTTGCTTTTTAATACACTGTCTTTATTTGTTATAATAGTCATCTGTGAAATTTAATACTCTTGTGATTGTCATTAGGAAACCAACTATAATTTCTTGGAAAGACATTTGAAAGTGACATTTTAGTGCAATTAGGAGGTAAAGGTGGTGTCTCAGAGAAAGTCACATTCCTTTCAATTAAATATAGTTTGCTTCATGAAAAACTTACTATTTTGCTTCTTTTTTTCCCATGATTCACCATCAACCAGCAAAATCTGTCATGGCCTAATTACACCTGCTCTTGGTAAAGCCTGATCTAAAGAAGGTGTCTAGATTCATAGGGAAAATTCATGCTCAGAGCAGACAGAAACACAGAGCTTGCATCTGGAGAGAAGCCGCAGCACCCACTTATCTCAGCACTTGAATATAAGGTAGAATTTGCACTTTTTCCTCTTTGCACCAAGCCGCCCCAGTACCCCTTCCCCTCTTTTGCTTCCTTCCCGCTTGCTGCCCTCTTCCAGCAACAAGGAAGCATATTCACACTTTCAGAAGTCAGAAGAAGAGAACACAGCTTGGTGTAATTGTGAGAACCCGGGGGTTCCAGGTGCATACATAGTGTGCGTACATGCGCGCTCAGTCACTTCAGTCGTGTCTGACTCTGCAGCCCTACGGACTGTAGCCTGCCAGGCTCCTCTGTCCATGGGATTCTCCAGGCAAGAGTACTGGAGTGGGTTGCCATGGCCTCCTCCAGGGAATCTTCCCGACTCAGGGATCAAACCTGTGTCTCCTGCGTCTCCTGCATTGCAGGCAGATTCTTTGCCGCTGAGTCCCCCGGGAAGCCCTTGTCTATACAATATATCAGGGCTATTCTGTTTGGTGACAGAGGTCCAAAAATGAGAATTGATTTTAGTAGAGGAGATACTTTCCTCCCCTGAGTAACAAATGTACTGAAAATGAGTCATATTAGAAAAGGAAAGAATGACTGGAAATGATTATACCAATTCATTATTAAATTAGTAATAAAACAGCAAGGAGAATTTGTTTTCCTGAAAGATAAACATGAATCAAAACTTGGTTATATTATTACTAAATCTAAAATGACTCAATTTTTTTTATCTTATTATATGGGTCTGGTTAATGGGTTTTTAGAAACATGTTTCATTTTTCTGTTTTTCACATGAGATACAAATTTTGAAGTATGTTGAAAGGAAAAACTACTTAAAGACATATGAAATTGGCAGATTGGAGTTAGCAGATGTTGATCAGTTTCTCCAATGCTATCAATGAAGGGAAAATTGCATACAAAATTAACGAAACTATGAATATCTTTATATTCACTAGAAAGTTTAGAGAAAAGGGATGGAAGATCTGTATTTAAAATAGCATCAGTTTAGAACTCTGGAGACTACAAAAAAATGACCAGAAATGTGATATTGGATAACATGAGTCCATCTGTGCACCAATCTCATCATTTATAGGATAAAGTGATTAAAGTAAATTATCTCTTGGATCTTTTCCAGTTGTAACACTTTATGCTTTAAGATCTCAATTTATGTCACTCTATCAGGTAAGATATGATGGTATAGGAAAGAAGTAATAAATTAGGGAGATAAATTGTATCATTACATTAATGTGCCAAGTTTAGCAACATCTTTCCACTGTATTTTTAAACTAAACTTATAATTAATAACTAAGAGAGTACATTTTCAAAGAAAGGATATAGAAATCAGCTTTGAGATATAAGGGTTTCCTTCCACACAGGTTTTAATTTCTTTGTTAAAAGCCTGTATGTATGTATGCATCTCATTCAGTTTGTTAGAATTTGGAATAGTGTGTCTACTGTTGCTTTAAAATTACAAAATACAGGGAAGACTCATCAGTTCAAATAATATACATTGTTCTTAAAATAACAATATACCTAGCAGAATTGATTAAACCGTGAAAAGAATAATGTTATGGGAATTAAATAAAAATTGAGTGAAAAATCAATGAAAAAGATACTCGGCTTTACTGATACTATATCAAAAGGAGCTAAGTTAGGGACAATGTAATTTAAAATTTGACAGAGTTTTTTGGATGCTTTCCAAATTGCACAGGTGTGATCTTTTGGACTCAGAAAGATAGTATGTTGGCAATGCAGAGAAACAGGTGGAAAAAATAACCCATCTTATGATAATGTGTGAAGACTAGAAAATATTGATGGCACATTGATATGATTAATAGGATGTAGGATTATTAGAAAAGAAACAAAACTGGCAGTGTTAGTACTTGAAATGGGAACAGCTGAAAGAACTATTGAAGGAGCAGTTGGTGAGAAGAGAGAATAGACACTGTCTTAGAAACCTGAGTTGGAAAGAATCTGTCAGAAAATTTGGAAATTTACTATTTCAGTGGTTTCTAAGAAAAGAATAAAATTTACATTCCTTTAGCCAACAAGTTATGTTTTCCAATCATTAATCTTTTATTTCTCAAGTATTAATTTTAAGGTGAGGAAAAAAGTATAAAAAATAGCTAAGTGGCTTTCTAAATTGCTATAGGTCATTATAAAACTGAGATGAGGAAGCATGTATTCTTGTCTCATAGTTGGTTCACTGTACCACTATATTTAGAAGTCAGTCCTTGGAAATCTTTGTAACTATAAAGATATAAGATAGACTTAGGAAGTTATTTTTATTTAATAGTTTTAAAACTCCCAGGAGTACACTATTAGGCATCTGAGCCCTTTGTGATCTGTCTTCATTGTATTCAGTAGCCTTTCTCTTGATGCTTTTCAGAAACCTAAATCTCCTAATTCTGAATCCAAAATGTTTTGTGAAATCTGGATTCTTCTTCCCAAAGCAACATCACAGACAAATCTCATTTATTTATTATGTTATCACTTCTTGTATACCATCTCCTAGCAGTAATTTCTTCATTCTCTGATCTTCTGTAACATGTATTTAGGTCTTCAACAAACCATCCTTTTTAATTTACTGAAATTTAGTTCATAGTTAATTTTACATTGCTTTTCTAACCCAGAAGCAGTGAGAGACTTCTTTTATTTTAATTTTGCGTTTTTAGTATCTACATCTAGCAGTGTATTATGATTAGTCCTGAATATGTATTGTGGAATAAATAAATAATTTCTTGGTTCTTGAATGAATCACACTATTCCATGTGTTACAACATGTTTTATATGAAAGCACTTATTTTACAAAATATATGAAACACTTGAAGAAAGAACAAATCTCTGTTTAGATGATTAATTTTTAAAAAAGAAAAAGATATTAAGGAAAAAAAAGACAGTTGTTTGTGTGAGTATCCTCTCTTTTTTTTTACATAGTTTTCCTGGTCAAAGTAAACAACAGGACTGTTGGTAAAAGCTAAAGTATACAAAAAAGTTCTCCATAAATGTTGGGGAAAGAGAAGGTGATGAATGTTATTCTGCTAGATACTCTGTAAGAGATGGTATAAGCAGTTTAGTGAATAGGCATATTTGTTATTGAGTCTTAATATAAAAATAAAAGCATGTGGGTTACATTATAACTCCTGATAGTGAGGTTGGGAATGCAAAGAAAATGAAAAGGATTCTTTGATGAATCCAGAGAAATAAGGATTAGATGAAGAGGAAATAAGTATTAACATACATAGTGATTAAATATAAGATGAGAAAAATAAAACAAGTATATAAGACATCAGAGAAATTCAGCCAAAGAACTGAATTCCTCTACAGAAAAACAGGAAAGTGGTAGTAAGTATAAAAAACAGAAATTCAGCAGTGATTTATTTACAAGAAGAATATATAAAATAAAATGACAATGGAAACTTTAAGGGGAAGAAAACTGTCTGATGTATATCAAATGAGAAGTGACAATATTAATATTAAAGTGTAGCTCAATAACAAAGAATTAAGGGGAACAAAAGTAAATTTATTTCAATAAGAAGTTAATTGAAGATACACTTAATACCGGAAGTATATAGAGATCAACTTAAAGACAGTATATATTAATAACTTCAAAAATTATATTTTGAGCACTACCAATATGCAGATACTTTTCTTGTGGGAAAATAGCAGTATATAAACAAAAACAGCAATAACAACAAAAAACAGACAGAAAATTGTGACTCTCAAAGAGAAAATATACATTATTCTTAAGGCTAAGTAATTTTTTAAAAAAATTGATCTTGTAATGAGTCAAAAAGGAAAAGATTGCTAACATGGAAATAGTAGCATTGCATAATTGTTAGTGTTAATTTCTATTGTTGATAGTATTATTGAATAAAGTATTAGTTGAAAGTGTTAGTTGCTTAGTCCTGTATGACCCCATGAACTGTAGCCTACCAGGTTCCTATGTCCATGGAATTCTTCAGGCGAGAGTACTGGATTGGGTCGCCATTCCCTTCTCTAGGGGATTGTCCCTACCTACGGATAAAACCCAGATCTCTTGTATTACACACAGATTGTTCACCATCTGAGCCATCAAGGAAGACCCTATTACTGAATAAATGAACAAACAACTCATTGATTACTTGGTTCTTCATGAAAAAGAATAGAAAAATGTAGTGCTTATTAAAAATAAAGTATAAATAAACTCTGGACAAAAAAATAAGGTCAAAAACCTTGAAAATTATTTAGATTTAATGAAGAGAAATTCATTTCATGTACTTCAGTCGCTCAGTCATGTCTGACTTTGCAACCCCATAGACTGCAGCAAGCCAGGCCTCCCTCTCCATCACCAGCTCCAGGAGTTTACTCAAATTCATGTCTATTGAGTTGGTGATACAATCCAACCATCTCATCATCTGTCGTCCCCTTCTCCTCCTGCCTTCAATCTTTCCCAGTATCAGGGTCTTTTCCAATGAGTCAGTTCTTTGTGTCAGGTGCCCAAAGTATTCGAATTTCAGCACCGGTCCTTCCAATGAATCTTCAGGACTGATTTCCTTTAGGATGGACTGGTTGAATCTCCTTGCAGTCCAAGGGACTCTCAAGAATCTTCTCCGACACCACAGTTCAAAAGCATCAATTCTTCGGTGCTCAGCTTTCTTTAGAGTCCAACTCTCACATCCATACATGACCACTGGAAAAACCATAGCTTTGACTAGATGGACCTTTGAATGCAAAGTAATGTCTCTGCTTTTTAATATGCTGTCTGTGTTGGTCATAAGTTTCCTTCCAAGGAGCAAGCGTCTTTTAATTTCATGACTGCAGTCTCCATCTGCAGTGATTTTGGAATCCCCAAAAATAAAGTCTCTCACTGTTTCCATTGTTTCCACATCTATTTGCCAGGAAGTGATGGGACCAGATGCCATGATCTTAGTTTTCTGAATGTTGAGCTTAAGCCAACTTTTTCTCTCTCCTCTCTCACTTTCATCAAGAGGGTCTTTAGTTCTCTTCTTTTTCTGCCATAAGGGTGGTGTCATCTGCATATCTGAGGTTATTGATATTTCTCCCAGCAATTTTGATTCCAGCTTGTGCTTCATCCAGCCCAGCATTTCTCATGATGTACTCTGCATCTAAGTTAAATAAGCAGGGTGACAATATACAGCTTTGATGTACTCCTTTCCTGATTTGGAGCCAGTCTGTTGTTCCATGTCCAGTTCTAACTGTTACTTCCTGACCTGCATACAGGTTTCCCAGTAGGCACATCAGGTGGCCTGGTGTTCCCATCTCTTTAAGAATATTCCACAGTTTGTGGTGGGTCCACACTGTCAAAGGCTTTGGCATAGTCAATAAAGTAGAAGTAGATGTTTTTCTGAACTCTCTTGCTTTTTTGATGATCCAATGAATGTTGGCAATTTAATCTCTGGTTTCTCTGGCTTTTCTAAAACCACCTTGAACATCTGGAAATTCATGGTTCATGTACGTTGAAGCCTGGCTTGGAGAATTTTGAGCATTACTTTGCTAGTGTGTGAGAGAAGTGAAATCGTGCTTAGCTTGAACATTCTTTGGCATTGTCAAAGATTGACAATTTGGTATTGTCTTTCTTTGGGATTGGAATGAAAACTAACGTTTTCTAGTCCTGTGGCCACTGATGAATTTTTCAAATTTGCTGGCATATTGAATGCAGCACTTTCACAGCATCATCTTTTAGGATTTGAAATAGCTCCACTGGAATTCCATCACCTCCATTAGCTTTGTTTGTATGATGCCTCCTAAGGCCCACTTGACTTTGCATTCTAAGATGTCTGTCTCTAGGTGAGTGATCACACCATCATCATGATTATCTGGGTCATGAAGATCTTTTCTGTATGGTTCTTCTGTGTGTTCTTCCTACCTCTTAATATCTTCTGCTTCTGTTAGGTCCATACCTTTTCTGTCCTTTATTGTGCCCATCTTTGCATGAAATGTTCCCTTTGTATCTCTAATTTTCTTGAAGAGATCTCTATTTCCCATTCTATTGTTTCCCTCTGTTTCTTTGTATTGATCACCGAGGAAGGCTTTGTTATCACTCCTTGCTATTCTTTGGAACTCTGCATTCAAATGGGTACATCTTTCCTTTCCTCCTTTGCCTTTCACTTCTCGTCTTTTCAAAGCTATCAGTAAGGCCTCCTCAGACAACCATTTTGCCTTTTAAAATTTCTTTTTCTTGGGATGGCCTTGATCCCCGCCTCCTGTACAGTGTCACAAACCTCCATCCATAGTTCTTCAGGCACTCTTTACATATTGATCATGGAGTTCAAGGTAAGAATACTGAAGTGGTTTGCCATTCCCTTCTCCAGTGGGCCACATTTTGTCAGAACTCTCCACCATGACCCATCCGTCTTGGGTGGCCCTGCTTGGCATGGCTCATAGTTTCATTGAATTAGACAAGGCTGTGGTCCATGTGATCAGATTGGTTAATTTTCTGTCATTGAGGTTTTCAGCCTGTCTGCCCTCTGATGGAGAAGGATAAGAGGCTTATGGAAACTTCCTGATGGGAGAGACTGACTGAAGGGGAGACTGGGTCTTGTTCTGATGGGCGGGGCCATGCTCAGTAAATCTTTAATCCAATTTTCTGTTGATGGGTGGGGCTGTGTTCCCTCCCTGTTATTACTTGGGGCCACACTATGGTGGAGATAATGAAGACAATGGCGACCTCCTTCAAAAGGTCCCATGCATGCACTGCTCCACTCAGTGCCCACAGCCCTGCAGCAGGCCACTGCTGACCCACGCCTCTGCGGGAGACTCCAGGACACTCATGAGCAAGTCTGGGTCACTCTCTGTGGGGTCACTGCTCCTTTCTCCTTGGTCTTGGTGTGCACAAGGTTCTGTTTGTGCCCTCTGAGAGTCTATTTACTGGAACACAATTATAGCTGTACTTTTGAGGACAACACTAGGACTTCAGTACTCTTAAAACTTACAGGAAAGAATAGTACTATATAAGATTATAACTAAAATCTAGAAGAAAATGTAAAAATAGAATAAAACAAAAAAGGCAGAGGAAGAAATTCATTAAGATAAAACTGAAATTGTAAAACAAAATAATAGGCAAAAAAGATAAAAGTTGATTCTATGGATAGATTTCTAAAATGGAAAATTTTTGGTGAGTCTAATTTGAAATAAAAGATAAATATAATAAAAAATATTAGAACTCCTACAGATGAGGAAAAGTATATAAGCATTATTGTTGTTTTTCAGTTGCTGTCATGTCCCACTCTTTGAAACCCCATGGACTGCAATATGCCAGGCTTCCCTCTCCTCCAGTATTTCCTGGAGTTTGTTCAAGTTCATGTCCATTGAGAAGGTGATGCCATCTAGAGCCACCATAAGTATACAAATGATTAAAATTTTACATGCATTTTTCCAATATTAATTTTAATACTTAATATGAATGAATAGTTTTCTGGCAATATAGAAACTAATAAAATTGACTCAAAGAGCCAAATAACCATAGAGAATTTGGAAAACTAAAGATCTACAATTAAAAATCTGTCATGTTTAAATGGTTTTATTGCAATATTTTATTTAACTTCTAAAGTGCAGATAATCTCTTTACATAAGCTATCCCAGATAATACAAAATTTAAAAAGATTCATCAGTTTGTTTTATGAAGCTGTCATGCTCTGACATGAAAATCTGGAAAAATAATAGGAAAAGGCATTATATAATTAAGTAGTGTTAGAATATATGCTAGAATTTTAATTAGACTAATAAAATGAATATAGCAATATGCCAAAAGAGTAACATGCCAATACTAAGTAGAATTTTCTTGGAAATGGAATGACATTGAAAATCATAAAAATCCATCAATATAATTCATAATACTAATGATAAAAGCTTTACAAAATTTAATAAAACTTGGCAAAAATTTCAAGTAAAACTTTTAAAAATTCCAAGTAAAATAGGCATAGATGAACACTGATGTTTTAAAGAGTGTTTCCACTAGGAAACTGCACTAAAGGGTGAAATAATAAGTCTGAAGTACATTTGGAAGTATGTAATAACTGGTATCATTGAACACCATTTTGGAAGTACTAACTCACAAGACAAGATAGGAAAATGAAGTAATACATATAGATATTGAAAATAAAGAAGTGAAAAAGTATTCATTTTGAAGGATAGGTTTGCTTAGCTCTGAAGTATGCAAAAGAAGTAAAAACAAGATAGTGTTGGTCACTCAATCATGTCCGACTTTTGGGGTATAGCCTGCCAGGCTCTCCAGTCCATGGGGTTTCCCAGGGAAGAATACTGAAATGGGTTGCCATTTCTTTCTCCAGGGAATCTTCACAACCCAGGGATTGAACCTGGGTCTCCTGCATTGTAGGCAGATTCTTTAAGGATTGAGCCACAAGGGAAGCCCAAAAACAAGATAGGATTACTCAAATAATTGATCAGTTGATTACGTATAAGTTAAAAGTTAGAACTAAGATCATGGCATCTGGTTCCATCACTTCATGACAAATAGATGGGGAAACAATGGAAACAGTGAGAGACTTTATTTCTTTGGGCTCCAGAATCACTGCAGATGGTAACTGAAGCCATGAAATTAAAAGACACTTGCTCCTTGGAAGAAAAGTTATGACCAACCTAGCCAGCATATTAAAAAGCAGAGACATTACTTTGCCAGCAAAGGTCCATCTAGTCAAAGCTGTGGTTTTTCCAGTAGTCATGTATGGATGTGAGAGTTGTACTACAAAGATAGTTGAACACCAAAGAATTGATGCTTTTGAACTGTGGTGTTGAGGAAGACTCTTGAAGAGTCCCTTGGACTGCAAGGAGATCCAACCAGTTCATCCTGAAGGAAATCAGTCCTGAATATTCATTGGAAAGACTGATGTTGAAACTGAAACTCCAATACTTTTGCCACCTGATGCAAAGACCTGACTCTTTGGAAATGACCCTGATGCTGGGAAAGATTGAAGGTAGGAGCAGAAGGAGAGGACAGAGGGTGAGATGTTTGGATGGCATCACTAACTCAATGGACATGAATTTGAGTAAACTCCGGGAGTTGATGTTGGACAGGGAAACCTGGCGTGCTGCAGTCCATGGTGTTGCAGAGTGTCAGACACAACTGACTGAATTGAACTGAACTGAAATGTTAGAAACAACTTGTTCAAAATAAACAAAAATATTAGTATAATAGTAAAGACATTGCAAAGTGGTAAGAAATAATTTTAAAAGAAAAATTCATAAGAAAATCTCTAAAGTTTTACTGAAGTACAAAAATGGTAGAAAATGGGAAAGCCCATTACAAAATGCAATGTTGTATCTAAAATATAGAAACTATACATTTACTATTTTCATTAAAATCAAAATGGAAAAAATTAACATTATTCTACACATTGGGAAGAAAAACATTTCAGAAGAAAGTCTGAAAATGGCAATGTGTTAGGAGTGGTTGCATTATTATTATATATGAAGCTTTAAAATATCATAGTTACTAAAAAGAAATTGACATTATATTATTTTAGAAAGCAAAGATTTATTTTTAATAAAGTACTTTTTAAAGTGGCTGTTTATTCTTAAGAAAATACCTATTGAGTTCTAATTTCAGGCAGATTTTTTACCAACTGAGCTACGAGGGAATCCTTATATGATGAATGAAAATAAATTCTATATGGATAAATATCTACAGGGAAAAATATAATGAAGCCATAACATACAAAGACAAATAAAACTAATAATACCAATTTATGTAAGAAACCTTATAAATTATGTTTTAAATAGAAAGACAGCCCCATTATACAGTTCCTTGTAGATAAATGGGCACATTCAAGTAATTCAAGTAGATCAAAATGGTCAATTAACAAAGATTCTAGTTTTTGGAAAAGGAACTAAAATAGTAATACAACCAAATAATGATGTCACTTTCACTTACTCATTAAACTGGCAATATTTAAATAAATATGTATATATAGTGACCTAAAAGGTATTGTCACTAATGTACTATTAATACATTACATTTGCTTAAAAGAACTATTATGCAACTACTTTGATTTTTTTGATATCTTTATTTTACAATTCTCCAATAACACCCTAAAAATTTAATGTGTATTTATATGCTGATACCTTTGAGATATAATTCTTCTGTGTCTATTAATAATTTGTACAAGCAGATATGTCCTTCCTACATGACTCACTACTTTCTAAGAAATGAAACAGAATGGGAGAAATGACTAATTTTGATGGCAAACTTGAGGGCTATTTTCATGAAACAGGTGTTTGGTCTGTAGATGGTTTATGAGGAAAACATTATTGAAGATAAACTGCTTATTCTTTCCCTTCAATAATGACTATGGTCTGAAATAGAAATGAACAATTTTGTTGCACTTAAAAATTTATTTATGAACACAACATTATTTCTCACTTTTCTCTGGTCATATTGTGCTTTCTCCCATTTTAAATACCAATTACATTCTGATTATTGTATTGCCTGTATTGCCAGTCTGGGCCTTGCATGGCACCTCCAGGCTAATATCCAGCTGTACACAGCACATTTCTAATGTCTCTCAGCCTCTGGATTTTACATAATAACTAAAGCTGAACTGTTGGGAGAGGGAGTCCTGTGAAGGATTTAAGAATGGGCTTGTAACTTCATGTTTGCTATTTGGCTGCTATGTGATCTTGGGCAGTTTTTTAAATGTCTTTTTCTGTTAGTTTTTCTTAACTTATGAAATGTGTTATTTATGCATAAGGAAATCTCTAAATAAACTTGCCTCAAGAGGAGGAGAAATTCTTGGCCCTTTGCCATATAATAATGCTTCCTTCTGTGACTACGTGGACTTGAGAAGCTTTACTGGGAAACATTGTTCTGTTTAATATATTTATTCCATTTCCATAAGACAATGCATATATTATTCAGAAGTACAGAGAATAAAGGCAATAGATCTCATATGGCCTTTATAGAGTCTATGATGTTATGAGAATTTTTGTGTGCTTGATACCTTTTATTACTTCTTTAAGGGAAGACAGAATGATCTAACTAAAGCACCATATTGAATAAATACAAATTATAATTAGATGTGAGTAGTTGTTAGTCTTCTCAGGCCTTATCAAATAAGGCGGCACACCATCAGGGGACAGGATGGACTATGGGCAGATGACTTTCTTCCCTCTCCCCTGAGATGTGTGAATGGTGGAGTTGGGGACTGTGAGCATGGTGGAGAGATCCTCATTCTGTCTGAGCTTTTAAAACAATTCAAAAATTTATCATTATTTAACATCATCTTATTTAAAAGTAAAGGAATTTTGTTGAAAGGCACTTCTGATGTCTCTTTTCTGGCATTTTAATTATTAATTTTGCAGGGCCTCCTAAGGAAAAGAGACTCTCCACTCTGATCTGTGCTTGAATTTTGCCCTACATAGATCATTTTGTATTTAGCATGGCGCTAAGTGCAAACTAAATTCTCAGCAAACAATCGCTTTCATTGTATTCAGGGAATCTTTTGCCTGTCCTGACACATATACCATTGTTTGTACCTCGGTGAAAAATAATTACAGTGTATTCCTTCCCAGGTAGGAAACCTGAAAAATGATCTTACATTATAGTTTTCTCTTTTACGATCATCATCTCTTCATCATGTTCTGTCAATTTTACCTCCAGGTTGACACTTATTTTGTCTCCTCCTCTACTTTTTCATCATTGCTGCCATAATTGGCATCTTCACTGCTTTCCTCCTAAACTTTACAATAAGTCACCTACTTCCAGTTTTGTACCATTCTATTCTGTATACTATTAGCAAAATTCACCATAAAGATACTTAAATCTGATAAAATGCCAGTCCTGCAAGCATCCTTCCCAGACTGAAGTTATTCACTGAATAGCAAATGTTTTCAAAGATATTATTTCTCCAGTAACATATTCAGGATTCATTGTGCTCAGAATTTAATTTACCTTACCAGCTCTTCTATTACTACTCAGCAATATTGGCTACTTATACTTCTCTAAATAAATCTTATTATTTCATGTTTCTGTGCTTTATTTTATATGGTTCATACTGCCTGAAACAACAGGAAACATTATCCCCATGATCTTGCTTAGTTTTGGTTAGCAAGAATTCATTCGAAGTGAGTTGAGTACCTTTTGTCCTGAAAGGCGAGATGAAGGAGGACCAGACATTATCCTCACATAAGGTTCATTCAGACTGATAGGGTAAAAAGACTTGGATAATTAATGTAGCTCTGATATAGTGATTGAAATACCAGTTTTTGGTTTTACGGTTTTCCCTTAATTCATGATTTTTAAAGTACCAAAGCACATGCATTTTGGTGGGTATGACAGTGTTATTAAAGACACTCTTCATCACTTTGCCCATATGCAGTACCATTCTTGGATCTCTGATGACCTCAAGCCTCCAAACCCCTTTTTTAAATTCTTAGAACTCATCCTATCTCCTGTTAACTTTCTGTTCATGTAGCCTGACTCACACTTACCACAACAGAGGCAGGAAGAATCCTCTGATACCTACTTTTGTCTTTAGTGGGGAAGGGGATTCGTTTCATCATGGGCAGGACCATTCCTCCTGGATTAGTAAGGAGGAATAATTCAAAATTGCAGTTTTCAGATGTGGTATCTTAGAAGCTAAATTCAAGGACACTGAACAGAACAGAAAGTTACCAAAACAAAGAAGATCAAAGAAGCACCAGGATCAGGACCAGAAAATAGTTTATTTTATACTTGTAAAGAATCTTTATCTATTCTTATGAATTTTAGTTTTTCTTGATTTTTACATGTATAGTTTTATCTAAAATATGGCAAATATTTAACAGCACTACTTAAAATGTATTCTAAGTAGTTAAAAAAAAATAAAATCCGAGTATTATTACCTGAAGTAAATCCTGAAAGAAGAACATTGTAATTTTGCACTGAAATTACAACCATTAATTTGATCTCCAAAGTAATAGGGCATCAGGCATGAAAGTCAGAGCATCAGGGCTAAATCAGAACAATGGAAATGAATGTTGGTATAGCACTCAGAAGATTTGGTATGCCCAATAGAAGATAGATTTTTTTTTTTCTAATTCAGAGCTGCATTGCCAAGGATTCAACCAAGAAATTTAGTAGTGAGAAAGAAAATAAGCCTATCTGAATAATTTTATGTTGGAAAGGATGATGTGACTAGGGAAGCAAACAAATCAGAACTTGACCTTGGATTTTGTTTTAGGGAAAAGAGAAGATCTTAATATTGCTTCTGATAAAAATAATATTTGGCAGCTTAGAAGATATTTTGGAACAAGACCTAGATTTTTGTTTTTGTCCTACTGAATTTGTTGTGTACTTAGAACCTACAAATTGAAATACTTAAGTTGGTGAGAAAGTGCAAAAGTTTTAGAGGCAAAAAAAGAGTAATAACATTAAGTAGGATCTGAAATCTTTCTGTACTGGATAATAAGAGAAATTATGAAAGAGATAAAAGTAACTGCCAGTCTTGAGTAAATGGAAGTACATCAGGATTATATTTCTTTTTTTTTTTTTTGGGAGTGGGCGGGAGTATCAATCACATAAAGTCCACACAAAAGGAAGAGACCCAGAGGTACTTATTTGAAATATGAGACCTTTGCTATTGAATGTCAGCCCACCCAAATTAGGACCTTGTGGGCCCTGAAGGGTTAACACTCCTCCCAGAGCATCTTACATCCAGAGCCTGGTACAAGAGGAAATAGATTCAATTTCTAATATGATTCAGTCTAAAAATAATTAGCAGGCTTAGTTCAGTCCCTAAAACCCTTCCAGAGTTCATATGAGTTTGCTGGAGTGCTAATGGACTTGCCTCATCTTGAATTACAGCTTGAACTTGCTGATTCTGAATTATTTCAGTATTCACCAAAGAGAAGTTAGTGTAAAAGTTTACTGCTTGGATTTCTTCTGTCTCAGGAACACAGGCAGTGAATGATTGATCTAGTTAGTGATTCCACCCCCAGTTAGCCACACTGGGGTCAGCCCATAGATTTCCCTGAAGAGTAGCAAAATACTAATGAAAATAAGGTTTGAAAATAGGGCAAGAGAGAAAATAAAAAGAAACCCACTCAAATATTGATAGTTTAATTACTTTTTTAGAGAAACCTGAGGGACAAATAACTAACAGTAAAAAAGTTATTCTTAGTGTTACAAATGTTGGCATAAGAGAAACTCTTAGTTTAACTGACTCCCCTCTCTCCTTTTATAGAAAAAGGGAGATTATACGAAGTTCAGTGCCAAACACAGAAATAGCAAAAGGTGTATACACTGTATTTCTTGACCTCCTCTCTTCTCATTTTCTTTTTGTTGAGATCATATTGTTGAGCACAATATTCAGCTCCATTTAGCTGTCTCAATTTAACTAGATGCATAAGTGCATTGCTCTTGGGACAGCTGTTTTTCCTCACAGAGCCTCAGTTTTCTTATAACTAAAACTCTGACATAAGAACATTGCTTGCTTATTGGTCAAGATTATTATGAAGTTTAAACACATAATATGTATATATTTGTGTATGTGTGTAGGTGTATATATGTATACATACTTCCCAGTTGGTGCTAGTGATAAAGAACCCACCTGCCAATGCAGGAGATACAGGAGACAGGTTCTATCCCTGGGTCAGGAACATACCCTGGAGGAAGGCATGGCAACCCACTCCAATATTCTTTCCTGGAGAATCCCATGGACAATATATCTGTAACTGGCCTATATTAGAGTTGTAATCTTCAAGTTTTTACAAAATCAATTTTAAGATTGAGGGTACAGATAAAAAGTTATGATTTAGTTTATCTTCCCAAGGATTTGCCTCATCATTGTGATGTATTTGCACTGAAGAGAAAGGGAGACCGGTTATGTTCTTTCATGTTGGAAATGTGGGCTGGCTTGGGAGCAGCAGTGACTTTGGGCAGAGAGTCCCAGTGTGGCTCTGTAAGACACTTTCAGGAGTTCATGAGATCAAAGTAATTTCATAATAATGGTAAGATATTGTTTTTAAATTTTATTTTTTCATGTGCATATAGTGTAGTTTTCTAGAGATTACATGTCATGTGATATCACAACAATTTCAGTACAGAAGGAAATTTGAAAACCCAGCTGTCTTCCAGTACGCCAGGCATTAGACATTAAACATGTAAAGTGATGCCGTTCTTCTTAAATTGTTATTGGTAATTAGCCTCCAACTAATAAAAATAAATGGAAAAAAAATTGTTATTGGTTATTGGAAGATAGTTATTCTTCATAAAAATATGATGTTTAAGTTAACATGTAACATGTTTCTTTTAATAAACTAACTCAATACATAGTTTAGATTTTTCTATTTTAAATTAAAATATAGAAAACTTTGATATATATAGCCAATGTAGACAAAAACTCCTAGGGGTTTTCGCTAACTCTGAGTGTAAAATATTCCTAAAGTCCAAAACTCCTAAGAACCACTGACTTAGAAGTTAGCAGAGGATGGTCAATGGATTGTTAAATGCACTGATAATGAGGAATTATGCTAATAAGTAAAGTGTTTATAATATTTTAGTAATAACAGGACTTTTCACCTCTTTCGATAACTTGAATCCATGCTGTTTTACATTATAGGATAGTAATCTTTTCTATCATTTCTCTAATCCTTCCATGCCTCCAGTTCTCAACTGTGTATCGTATTGAAGTCATTGGTAAGGACTCTCCTCTGCCAAGTTCTTAGCATTAAATTGGTGTAATAGTGAAGTCCAGTTCTAAGAACGACATTTAATAGAAATGCAAAGAGTAGGTCTTTACTTCAGGCTCAGTTCCCTTGTGTGAGCCAAAGCAGCCTTCTTTAGGTGATATCTGGAGGCTTCCACTGTTCCAGTCAGCTCAGAGTCAGCTTCTGCACCTACTCCTCCCGAGGTACTGAAGGGTTTTCTGTCGTGAGTTTATTCATAGAGCTCTTCTGCCGGACCCTCCAAGACTTGAATCACTCTGACGAGTCCATTTCTTTTCTCGTATTCCATTATTTCTCGCTTTATTAAACCAATTGTTTCAAGCTGTATCATCATTTCCTGTCTATCCTGCTGAGTTGTCAATATTTCTGTTTAATCCCCTGGGCTTCCCCAGTGGCTCAGCAATAAAGAATCTGCTTGCAATGCAGGAGACGCAGATGTGGGTTGGATCCCCGGGTCAGGAAGATCCTCTGGATGAGGGCATGGCAATCCACTTCATTATTCTTACTTGGAGAATCCTATGGACAGAGGAGCCTGGTGGGCTCCAGCCCATAGGATCACAAAACGGGCGGGGGGGTGGGCAGCTGAAGAAACTGAGCACATACACACTGTTTAATCCCCTATCCTAAATTCTGTTATATTTCATTTCATCTCTTATTTGTTTTTTTCTTATTTAACACCTGGAGAATTTTACATTTATGTGAAGGAAGGACAGAATAAGAGGGGAAGAAGAAAATTTCTCATGCTGTTATATGTATGAACATATGTATATGTGCATGTATGTACATACTCAGATCATATAGGAGGGAAATGAATATGTGTCAGGTGTAAGGGGAAAGAAAAAAATGCTATCCAGAGAAAATAAGTTCAGATGGAAAGACTTGATGGAAGTTTAGATATGCTTCTCTCAGTTACCCAGCTAAACTAAAAATCTAAACTCAGATGAAAAGTTACTATATTTGAAATGACATCTCTTAGGAAGCTCAAAAGTTTGTGGAAATCATTTTATGAGAGGTTTTGGATGATTTGTTGACAGGATGGCTTATTGCTTACACAGGATTTAACTCTAGGACATTCTAAGTGATGGTAGATGGAGAAGAATACTGAAGACTGAAAAGATTTAGAAGGAAAGAGAAAAAGATGGAAAAGGAGGAGAGAGGGAGAATTAAAGGGTATGGGATTAACAGATATGAGCTACTATATGTAAACTAGATAAGCAACAAGGATATGCTTTATAGCTCAGGGTATTATATTCAATATCTTGAATGGAATATGATCTGTAAAAAAATCACTTTGCTGTTCAATATTATAAATCTACTACATTTCAATGATAATATTTTAAAAAAAGATGTGAAGTAAAACAAAACAAAAGCTAAACAGACATTTGTCAGGATCATTGTAAGTTGCTGAAAATAGGGAATAAACTTAAAAATCCAAATACTTTTGCATGGTGAAAAGACTCCAGAGAAATAAGGGGGAAATAATTTTTCTAGTAACCTGGTAAAATATTATTTACTCTTTTCTTCTTTCAGCATTCTCATTGATTTTTAGTTGTTACATTGTCTCTTAAATAGCATTTTGCAATCAAGTCCTAGAGAACTAATGATTAAATAAATGATTAATTTGCTGGCTCTTAAACATGGTTTAAAAAGTGCTATCAACCTTGAGGAAAAAAATAACTAGCAGTTAAATAAACAATTAGGTTGCAAATTGATGTGTCAACATAGACACTAATTAGTCTGCTGAGGTCACTTTTCATGAACTTTTGAAACAGATGTCATTTAGAGTGTTCATTTATATTCTAAAGAAAAAGGGTATAATTTCTTTTTCATCAGTTAAAAAACATTTCTCCTGAGGATTTGTCAGTCCAGCCAAACTAACCCCTCTGAGTCTTTGGGAAATACTGTCAATTACTTTTATGCTTGTGATTAAACAAAGCAAAAACAGAATAAACAACTTTTCTGAGGAGATTACTTGAAAAATCCTCAGTTCTGACAGAGACAAATGGTTTCAAGTTTTATTTTGTGTTTACAAAAATTTGGGTTCTATTGAATTGTTATTCTGAACACTTTAAGATGAAGGAAGAATAATATGGACTTTGGAATAATAATGGATTTTGATAAGAAAATATGTAGTTTTCAACTTGAAGAGGTGGGGGACAGGATAGCCATATATTCTGAGGATTTCTGGAAGAATCTGGAACAGAAGTGGTAAACCCCTGTAGTAAGTCACCTAGGGGTGATGCCTGGAAAGAAGTAAAATAAATGAAGCTTTCCTTAATTTTGGCCTATTCATTTCTTTGTTCTTCTAACATTCAGAAAACAATGTCACCTTTTTAGGTTTTCAAAATTTGAGTATTAATATTCAGATTTTGGATTAGAATGTGATGAAGTCAGAAGAATCTTCCTGAAGTCTCATTGTTGTGTGTCTGCATTTCTTTTAAGATACTGAGCCATACTGTATATGATTATTTGTTTGTACACATGCATTGTCTTCATCAGTACATAATAAATTCTTTGAAGTCATTTCAATATCTATTCATCCATATTCTCTTTTGTGATTATAAATGTATATTTCTAAAAGCAGGTAGTTAAGTTTTCTCAGGGAATGAATTAAAGGTACTGTCACTGGTTCTCATTTGTACTTGTATTTTCATTATTGTTGAACAAGAAATTATTAGATACATGTTTTCAGTCAACTCTCTTTATTGAGTATCTGTTGCATGCCAAAGCAAACATTGTCTTAAGCCCTGAAGATATGCAAATGAACACAAGATATTTCCTAATAAATAAATTTATACTCTTATTGCATGTTCCCTATAAAAGCACCAAAATTCATACAGCCTCTGGGTGATGACATAGATGTGTGTTTATGAAGCACAAAGGCTTTCAGGTGCCACTTAAGTGTTTGATTTTGTAAGTTAATGTGTCAGAATATATTTTGTTAAATAGAGGATGAGAATTAACATTCACTTAAAGCAAAATCTTTATATTCTATCATTTATAATTTTATAGTGCCTAGCTGAGTGACTGCCACATGGTAGGAACTTGGTAAATATAAGTTGACTTGCTTAAGTAATAAATAAAGTTGTGTTAAAATAAATCTTAGAAGAAAAGTTAGAGGTCACTGTATCTTTATTTTACTCAGAAAGAAGTTGAAGGCCAGAGGTCTGAAGACTCCTGAACATATACATAACTAATTTGTGATGAATGGAATCTAGAAGTCTATTACTTTGACTTCTAGTGCAATGTTGAGTCCTTAGAACATGCTGCGGTGCCACTTCTTAAGTAATCTTCTGAGTAAATTGAAAGTTAGAGGGGATAATGGTGTTTTTTAATGTTTATGATCAGATTCAATGCTTCCCCTAAATAATAAGGTAAGGATTAAGAAAGAGCCAAGATGGAGGAGAAGTAGGTGGACGTGGAGAACATCTCTCTCCACAGATACATCAGGAATACACCTTCAGACAAAGAAGTGCATGCAGAACACCAGCTGAGAGCAGACAGGAGGACCTGAGCAGCAGAAAAGAATATATAAACGCACGCAAAACTTGGTAGGACGAAGGAAGTAGGAGGAAAAACAGGAGTGTTCGTAGGACTGGACCTGCCCTCAGTGGGTGGGGGAACTGAAGCAGGGGTTCGATCCCCACATCAGGGCAGTTGTCTGAGTCAGAGGAGAAACATTTAAGGCTGGGAGTGAAACAGCTGATCCGTGGCAGCCTAAATGGAATGAGAATCAGACAGTCCTTGCCTCAGCCGTACATACCCTGGACAGGGATGTAGATCCCCAGGAAGGTGCAGCAGCTGGGAATTTGAGTTTAGGGATTGTGGAGCAATCCCAGGACAAGGGCTGCTGTTGACTGCAGAGAGACGGATAGAGGGGGTGTGAGGGAGGAGATTGTGGTGGGAAATGCCTGTGGAGGAAAGCTGGGCAGCCATGGAAGCAAGGCATACCGCTGAGTCACACATGGGGGGGCCCGTGTGACTCTCCCCCCCACACGCCATGATTGGCAGCTGAACAATAGAGAGGCTGGCCCATCAAACGCCCGGTGCGCTGAACTCAGAGGACCCACCCAGGGGGCCCCTTCAAGTGCCTGACACCCTGATCTACCAGGACACCAGCCAGGGGGGCCGTCTACGTGCCTGAACTGGCGGAGGGTACGGAGAAAGACTGGCCAAAGAGGCCTTCTGATCGCCAGCTGCAAGAGGCTTGAAAAAAGACTCTGATGGGGCCATAACTCCGGTGAAGGCAGTCCGTGTCCCTGCACACTTGGCGCCGCCAGGGTCCCCGCAAGCCAAGCAGCTGTGACATCTTCACGCTCCGCTCTCCCTGGGGCAGAGCTGCCACCGGCAAAAAAGGTCTTGCGTCTATGCACGCAGGGCCACTTCAGTCGTGTCCGACACTTTGCAACCCTGGAGACTGTGCCAGGCTTCTCTGTCAGGGAGGAGGGTTCTCCAGGCAAGAATACTGGAGTGTATTGGCCAAAACTGGTTGCCATACCCTTCTAGAGCACTATATTTCCTGCTGCCCTAGTAGCCAACCCCCTGAGTACCTGTTGCTGCCAGAACTCTGTGACCCAAGCAGCTGCATGGCCTCCACACACCTGGCCCTCACAGGGGCAAACCCAGGTCCTCCAGGGCAGCCTCAGGAGCAAACCCCAGTGGACGACCCACATGCAGAGGTGGGAATAAATCCACAATGGAAACCCAGGGGCAGTGTGACTAAGGAAGAAGACCCAAAACCTTCCCACCAGCTTTACAAGCAGCAGATTAAACCCACACGATCAACTAGGCAGATTCTGTCTTTATGGACTATATAAAAGGTCACTGAGAGCTCCCACAAAAGAAAACGCACTAGTTCCAATAGCTGTGGACATTGGAGGCAAGAACACACAGGAGTAGGACCAGATTAGAATCTGAGCTGCCCCCACAGCAGGTCCAGAGATCAGCAGAGTGTTATGGGGCATCCTAAGGAGGTGAGGTGGACTGTGACTCCCAGCGACGGAAAGGACTCTGACAGCTGTGACTCAAGAAAAATATTCATTATTCTTATGTTTTGACTTGTTCTGTAGATTCTTTTGGATTTTTTTTCCTTTTTCCTTCCCCCCCCGCCCCCGTTGTAGTTGTCGATTTTATTGGTACTAAGAAATCTAATTAAGCTTTTGACATTTTATTTTCTCAGTCACATTTTACACTGTTGTTATAAACCTCTGCCTCTTTGTTGGGCTTTTGCAGTTCTATGGAGTTTTCCTCTTTTCTTTTTTTCCATTTTTTTAATTAAAAAATTTTTAACCTATTATTATTTTTTTCTACATTTATTCCTTTGTTTGCTTTTCCTACTGTTCTTTTCCCCTTGCAGTTAATCTTTAGTGTATATAAATATTCTTTATCTACCTCTGTTTAATTTTGCATATCTATTCTTTCTTTCTTTTCTTTCTCTCCTTTCCTCTCCACATATTTGTTAGTTTTATTTTCATTGCTTTATCCCCCAGTTGGCACCTTGCTTTAGTTTTGTTTTCGTGTGTGCTTTAGTTAGTTTTGTTCCGGTAGACATAATTTTTGGTTTCCTTTGTTTGCCTGGTCAACCTATTTATTGTACTTTATTTTTGTTAGACTGTTTTGATTTTTCTTATGGGTGTATATGTATATGTGTATATTCAGTCACACTTTTTATTGTTGTTTATAAACCTCTGCCTCTACAGTGGGCTTTTGCAGTTCTGTGGAGTTTTCCTTCCCCCACCCCCTTTTTGCTTTCTTCTTTTTTCTTTACTTTCTTACTTTTTTTTCTCTTTTTTATAATTTTAACTTTTTAAACCTATTATATTTTTTCTACATTTATTCCTTTGTTTATCTTTCCTACTGTTCTTTTCCCCATGCAGTTAATCTTTAATGGATATAAATCTTCTTCATCTACCTCTATTTAACTTTGCATATCTATTCTTCTTTCTTTTCTTTCTTTCCTTTCCTCTCAACATATTTGTTAGTTTTGTTTTCATTGCCTTATTCCCTACTTGGCACCTTCCTTTACTTTTGCTTTCCACCTTGTGCTTTAGTTAGTTTTGTTCTTCACTGGTAAATATAATTTTTTATTTCCTTTGTTTGCTGGGTCAGTCTGCTGTATTTTATTTTTGTTGGACTGTTCTGACTTTGCTCATGGGTGTGTATGTATATGTGTATATTCCATTATTTTAATTATTATTTGCCTGATTTTGTAACTGCCATTTGTCAGGGGTTCATCTTTAGTTTACCGTTTTTGGATATTTGTTTTAATCTCACTTAATGCCATAACTTGTGGAATCTTCATTCTTGACCAGAGATAGAGCCCTGAGCCTTGGAGTGGGAGTGCTGACTCCAAGACCCTAGACAACCAGAGAACTAATATTAGGGAGTATCAAATAGTGAGAACTCACACATAGGAAACCACTTGAATACAAGACCTGGCATCACCCAACCACCAGTATCACCCTGTAGGGGACGTCTCATCTAAACAACAAACAAAACAAAAATACAACTCAATCAACAGCAAACAGGATTATCACTTCACTAAGCCTTGCCCATCAAAGGAAAAACAAACAAACAAAAACTAAGCACAAATCTCACCCTATAGGAAGCTTACGCAAACCCCTGGACCAACCATAGGAGGGCAGAAGCCTCAAGGAAGAAAGAATTCAACCTGAAGTCTGGGAAAAGGAGACCTCAAACATAAGAAGTTTTTTAAAAAAAAAAAAGAAAGGTAGAGAAATACTACACAAATGAAGCAACAAACTAGAAAACAGAAGTCCAAATAGATGAAGAAGAAATAGGCAGACTACCTGAAAAAGAATCTAGAATAATGATAGGAAAGATGATCTAAAACCTTGAAAAGAAAATGGAGAAAATACAAGAATCAATTAACAAAGACCTAGAAGAATTAAAGAATAAACATACAGAGACAAACAACACAATTACTGAAATTAAAAATACTCTTGAAGGAATCAATAGCAGAATATCTGAAGCCGAAGGACGAATCAGTGAGCTGAAAGATAAAATGGTGGAAATAACTTCTGAAGAGCAGAATAAAGTAAAAAAGAATGAAAATAACTGAGTACAGTCTAACAGACCTCTGGGACAATATCAAACACACCAACATTTGAAATACAGGGGTCCAAGAATAAGAAGAGAAAAAGAAAGGATATGAGAAAGTTTTTGAAGAGATTATAGTTGAAAATTTCCCCCAAATGGAAAAGGAAACAGTCAGTCAAGTCCAAGACTCAAGTCCAAAGAGTCCCATACAGGATAAACCCAAGAAGAAACACACCAAGACACATACTAATCAAACTAACAAAGACTAAACACAAAGAAAGAATATTAAAAGCATCAAGGGAGAAGCAACAAGTAGCGTAAAGGGAAACCCCATATGCTTAACATATGATCTTTCAGCAGAAACTCTGCAGGCCAGAAGGGAATGGCAGGATATATTTAAAGTAATGAAAGGGAAAAATCTACAGCCAAGATTACTGGACCTGGCAAGGATCTCATTCATAACTGATGGAGAAATAAACAGCTTTTCAGACAAGCAAAAGTAAGAGAATTCAGTACCAGCTTTACAACAAATGTTAAAGGGACTTATATAGTCAAGAAATACAAGATAAGAAAAAAGATCTACAAAATCAATGTCAAACAATTAAGAAAATGGCAATAGGAACATATATATCAATAATTACTTTAAATGTAAATGGATTAAGCACTCCAACCAAAAGACACAGACTGGCTGAATGGATACGAAAACAAGACCCATATATATGCTGTCTACAAGAAGCCCACTTCAGACCTAAAGACACATAGACTGAAAGAAAGAGGATGGAAGAATATATTCCATGGAAATGGGAAGCAAAATAAAGCCAGAGTAGCAATCCTCATATCAGGCAAAATAGACCTTAAAATAAAGAAGATTACAAGAGGTAAGGAAGGATAGTACATAATGATCTAGGGATCAATCCATGAGGAAGACATAACAATTGTAAATATCTATACACCCAACATAGGAGTACCTCAATACATAAGACAAACACTAACAGACATAAAAGGAGAAATTGACAGTAACACAATAATAGTAGGAGACTTCAGCACCCCACTTTACCAATGGACAGATCATCAAAACAGAAAATTAATAAGGAAACAGAAGCCTTAAATGATACATTAGATAAGAGGATTTCATTGATATCTTCAGGACATTCCATCCAAATGCAGAAGAATACACCTTCTCAAGAGCACACGGAACTTTCTCCAGGATAGATCACATCTTGGGTCACAAATCAAACCTCAGTAAATTTAAGAAAATTGAAATTGTATTAAGCATCTCTCTGACCACAATGCTATAAGACTAAATATTAATTACAAGGACAATACTGTAAGAAACACAAATGTATGGAGATTAAACAACACATTTCTAAATAACCAACAGATTACTGAAAGAAAAAAAAAGGGAAATCAATAAATTTCTAGAAACAAATGACAATGAAAGCATGACAACTCAAAACCTATGGGATGCAGCAAAAGCAGTTCTAAGATGGAAGTTTATAGCAATACAATCCTACCTCAAGAAACAAGAAAAACATCAAATAGACAACCTAACTTTACACCTAAAACAACTGGAAAAAGAAGAACAAAATAACCCCAGAAACCATAGCAGGAAAGAAATCATAAAGATCCAAGCAGAAATAAATGAAAAAGAAATGAGAGAAGCAATAGTAAAGATTAATAAAATTAAAAGCTGGTTCTATGAGAAGATGAACAAAATTGAGAAACATTTAGCCAGACTCATCAAGAAAAAAGAGAATAATCAAATTGACAAAATTAGAAATGAAAAAGGAGAGGTTACAACAGATAATGTGAAATACAGAGGATTATAAGAGACTATTATGAACAGCTATCTGACAATAAAATGGATAACCTGGAAGAAGTGGGCAGATTCTTACAAAAGTTCTATCTTCCAAGACTGAACCAGGAAGAAATAGAAATTATGAACAACCCAATTACAAGCACTGAAATTGAAGCTATGATCAAAATTCTCCCAAAAAACAAAATCCCAGGGCCAGATGGCTTTACATGAGAATTCTGTCAAACGTTTAGAGAAGAGCTAATGCCTATCCTTCTAAAACTCTTTCAAAATTGCAGAGGAAGGAACACTTTCAAACTCATTCTACGAGGCCACCATTACCCTGATATTAAAACCAGAGAAAAACAACCCAAAGAAAGAAAAATATAGGCCAATTTCACTGATGAACATACATGCAAAAATCCTCAACAAAATTTTAGCAAGCAGAATTCAACAACACATAAAAAAGCTCATACACCATGATCAGGTTGGTTTTTTTCTGGGAAAGCAAGGATTCTTCAATATATGCAAATCAACCAATGTGATGCACCATATTAACAAATTGAAAGGTAAAAACCATATGATCATCTCAATAGATGCAGAAAAAGCCTTTGGCAAAATTCAGCACCCATTTGTGATTAAAACTCTTCAAGAAATGAGCATAGAAGGAACCTACCTCAATGTAGTAAAGGCCATATATGATAAGTTTACAGCAAACATTATTCTCAATGGTGAAAAACTGAAAGCATATCCCCTAAGATCAGGAACAAGGTAAGGATGTCCACTTTCACCACTACTATTCAACATAGCTTTGGAAGTCTTAGCTTCAGGATTAGAGAAGAAAAAGAAATAAAAGGAATCCAGATTGGAAAAGAAGAAGTAAAGCTCTCACTGTTTGCTGATGACATGATCCTGTACATAGAAAACCCTAAAGATAGTATCAGAAAATTACTAGAGCTAATCAGTGAATTTGGCAAACTTGCAGGATACAAAATCAATACATAGAAATCAGTTGCATTTCTATATACTAACAATGAAAAATCAGAAAAAGAAATTAAGGAATCAATTCCATTCACCATTGTAACAAAAAGAATTAAATATCTAGAAATAATCTTACCTAAGGAAACCAAAGAAGTGTACACAGAAAATTATAAGACACTGATGAAAGAAATCAAAGATGATATAAACAGATGGAAAGATATTTCATTTTCCTGGGTAGGAAGAATTAATATTGTGAAAATGACTATACTACCAAATGCAATCTACAGATTCAGTGTGATCCCTATTGAATTACCAATGGCATTTTTCACAGAACTAAAAAAAAATTTTTTCACAATTCACATGGAAACACAAAAGACCCCCAAATAGCCAAAGTACTCTTGAGAAAGAAGAATGGAGCTGGAGGAATCAACCTTCCTGAGTTCAGATTATACTACAAAGCTACAGTCATCAGGACAGTATGGTACTGGCACAAAAACAGAAATATATACCAGTGGAACAAGATAACAAGCCCAGAAATAAGCCCATGGGCCTATGGGTACTTTATTATTGACAAAAGCGGCAAGAATATACAATGAGGCAAAGACAGCCTCTTCAATAAATCATACTGGGAAAACTGGACAGCTACGTGTAAAGAATGAAATTAGAACACTTCCTAACACCATACAGAAAAATAAACTCAAAATGGATTAAAGACTTAAATGTAAGACCAGAATCTGTGAAACTTAGGGGAAAAAAATAGGCAGAACACTTGATGACATAAATCAAAGCAAGATGCCCTATGACCCACCTTTTAGAGTAATAGAAATTAGAAACAAAAGTAAACATGTGGGACCTGATTAAACTTAAAAGCTTTTGCACAGTAAAGGAAACAGTAAGAAGGTGAAAAGACAACCATCAGAATGGGAGAAAATAATAGCAAATGAAATAACTGACCAAGGATTAATTTCCAAAATAGACAAGCGGCTCATACACCTCAATGCCAGAAAACAAACAACCCAATCAAAAAGTGGGAAAAAGACCTAAACAGACATTTCTCCAAAGAAGACATACAGATGGATAACCAATACGTGAAAAGATGCTTAACATTGCTCATTATTAGAGAAATGCTAATCAAAACCACAATGAGGTGGTTGCCTCACGCCTGTCAGAAATATCATCATCAAAAAATCTACAAACAATAAATGCTTGAGAGAGTGTGGAGAAAAGGAAATAGTCTTGCACTGTTGGTGGGAATGTAAATTGATACAGTCACTATGGAAGATGGTATGAAGATTCCTTAAAAACCTAGGAATAAAGCCACCGTATGACTCAGCAATCCCATTCCTTGGCATATACCCTGAGGAGACCAAAACTGAAAAAGACACTTGTCTTTTTAGAACTATAAATCATTTTAGAAGTATAAATATTCCATGTCAATAGCTAGAACATAGAAGCAACCTAGATATTCATCGACAGATGAATGAATAAAGAAGTTGTGGTATATATACAAAATGGAATATTACTCAGCCATAAAAGGAACACATTTGAGTCAGTTCTGATGAGGTGGATGAACCTAGAACCTATTATACAGAGTGAAGTGAGTCAGAAAGAGAAAGATAAGGCACATAGATCGTATTTTTGTGCACATATACAGAATCTAGAAAAATGGTACTGAAGGATTTGTTTAGAGAGCAGCAGTGGACAAACAGGCATAGAAAATAGACTTAGGGACATGGGGAGAGGGGAGGAGAGGGTGAGATGTACGTAAAGAGTAATGTGGAAACTTACATTACCATGTGTAAAGTAGATAGCCAACAGGAATTTGCTGTATGGCTCAGGAAACTCAAACAGGGCTCTGTATCAACCTAGAGGGGTGGGGTGGGGAGGGAGGTGGGGGGAGGTTCAAAAGGGAAGGGATATATGTATACCTGTATATGTATGGCTGATTCATGTTGAGATTTGACAGAAAACAACAAAATTCTTAAAGCAATTGCCCTTCAATAAAAAAGTAAATTAAAAGAAAAAAAAATAAGGTAAGGGTTAGCTAAGACTTACTAAGTCTTTTTATGGAACTGTATACTCTATAAAATGATTATCTCCCCCAGAAAATTAAATTGTTTAGCTTAATCAAAATCAGCTAGTATTCTATTATTTAATTAGTCACCGGCTTTGAAGCTAAATATGTACTCTTATGAAGTTTTAAATGTAATCTGAGGTCATCATGTTTTGTTTAGTGTTAACATATGCTAAGAACTCACACTTCTATTTATGATCCAGTTTCTACTATAATCATTTATTAATATAAAATATTTTGTTCTTGTCTTGAAGTAAAGGCCTTTTATGGTAGAGAGTGTTAATATAATCATAATAATTAGGGTGTACTAATGATTGTTGGCTGTATAATTTCTACTGTAGAAAATTATTCAACATTAGGACATTATTATTTTATTTATATACCTCTTTCCATAACCAGTGTCCATTAATAATTTGTACTTGATTGAGTTACACATTGTTTATGAAAACATCTGAATAATTGCTTTTCATGATTAGAGTGGGGATAATGTTGATTGATAAAGTTCCAGAAAAGATCAGAATCCTTTTCTTGAGATGATCTAGTACAAAATAATTGGTTCTGAATTATTTTAAGACTGTCATCTGGTTTCTTTTAGATATAAAGGTCAATTGAAACCCTTTTCAAAAAGTTCTCAAAATATTTATTGGTTATAAGAGTCTCCTGTCCCTGTTGAAAATTCAAATTTTAATAAGATATAGTTTCAAGTATAAGGATTTTTACTGTAGCATCAATTGTAAAAGAGGAAACTTAGAAATAGCTTAAATATTTCAATAGGAGAATGGGAAATTGTAGCAGTTAAAAAATTTAATAAAGTGAGGCAAGTCTCTTTATGTTAATAACTCCCAAGATCTAATGTAGAAAGAAAAATTATCAAATTACAGATATAATTAGTTACAATATACAGATGGTAGAAAATATGCAAAGTAATAGTGAATATTTATGGAATTTTTGATCATATACATTAAAACATTTTTGAGCAGTTTTAAGATCACTGGAAAATTGATACAAAAATGTAGAGATTTTCTGTATACACACACGTATCCTTCCCCTAATCAACATCACTCACCAGAGTGGTGCATTTGTTACAGCTGGTCATGGTGGACATTAATGAACCTATGTTGACACGTAATCACCCAAAGTGCATGGTTTACATTTTTGTTCATGCTTGGCTTGTTCATATTGTGTTTTGGGTGAATATATTAATATAATGACATATATTAATCATTATGATATCTTGCAGGTTATTTCTGCTGCCCTAAAAATCCTCTGTACTTTGCCTATTCACCCATTCCTACCACCTGACAGTCAGTGATCCTTCTATTGTCTCCATGTTATTGTTGTTGATTGCTAAATTGTGTCCAACTGTTTTGAGATTGCATGGACCCCTCTGTCCAGGGGATTTTCCAGGCAGGAATACTGGAGTGGGTTGCCATTTCCTTCTCCAGGGGATTTTCCCAACCCAGGGGTGGAACCCACAGCTCCTGCATTGGTAGGTGGATTCTTTACAACTGAGGCTCCAGGGAAGCCCTTACTGTCTCCATTAGAAAGTATTAGCCATTCAGTCAGGTCAGACTCTTTGCAACCCCATGGACTGTAGCCCACCAGGCTCCTCTGTCCATGGAATTCTCCAGGCAAGAATATTGGAGTGGGCAGCCATTCCCTTCTCCAGGAGATCTCCCCATCCCTAGTGTCAAACCTGTGTCTTCTACATTGCAGGCAGATTCTTCACCTTCTGAGCCACCAAGGAAGCCTATAATTTTGCTTTTTACAGAATGTAATATAGTAGTAATTATGCAGTATGTAACCTTTTCAGAATAGCTTATTTCATTTAGTACCATGTATTTGAGGTTCCTCTGTGTCTGGGGCATTTTTCCATATATTTTGTGTGCTTAGTCAATCAGTCATGTCCAAGTCTTGCAGCCCCATGACTTTAGACCCACAGGCTCCTCTGTCCATTGGGATTGCCCCAGCAAGAATACTGGATTGGCTCATCATTTCCTTTTCCAGGGGATCTTCTTGACCCAGGTACCGAACCCATGTCTCCTGTATTGGCAGATGCAGTCTTTACTGCTGACCTACCAGGGAAGTCTCTTTACATATTTAAATGTATAGAAAAAGTGTCTAAAGAGACTTACATCAAATTAGTCATAGTGGTAATTTCTGGGAAGAGAGTAGAGCAATATACTTGGTAATAGGGGAGAGTCAAAAAGGAGATTTTCTTATTGGTAATATTTTATTTACTTATAATGAGAATGTATCCCTGTGCTGTATGTACATATATATATATATATGTATATATATAATTTCAAAGTATTTTAAATGTAAATAAAGAGAAGTATTATTCTAACTTATGCTTTGATAGGTAAATGGATTGGAAGTAATCCCTCCAGTTATCACAAGGAAAAGCTGAAAAACTGCAAATCAAAAATTCTTCTTAGACCCATCAGAGAAATGAGATAAAAGCTGCAAAAATAGTAGATACTAATTCAACTATACTAATAATCTCTGTATATGTAAATAATACACCAATAAAAAAACAGTAGATGTAAGAATGGATAAAAAAGCAAGACCCAACTATAGTTTGTCTACAAGAAATTTGCTTTAAAGACTCAGATAGGTTAAAATCAAAAGACTGGAGAAAGGTATTAACGCTAAACAAAAGAAAGCTGAAGAACCTATATTAATTTCAAGCAATGTGCAGTTCAGAACAAAAGAAAATTAAAAGATAAAAGGGCACATTACATAATTCCACATTGTTTATTCCATTCTCTAAGATATCAGAGAAACCTTAAATTTAGCATGTATTTAGTGTATTTTGCACTAGAGCACAAAAGTACGTGAGGTACAATGTATAGAACTACAAGGACAGATAAATCCATTGTTATAGTTGGAGATGCCAACATCCTTCTTTCAGTAATTAATACATTACAACAGTCAGAAGATCTGGGTGGATATAGATGACCTGAATAGCACTGTCAATCAGCTTGATCTAATTGACATTTATAGACTACTCCATCCAATGACAACAGAATACACATTTCTCTCAAATTCATGTGGGGCAGTATGAAAGTAAACCACATTCTGAGCCATAAAACACACCTAAACAAATTTAAAATAATAGACATCATACAAAGTATGCTGTCATATCCCAGTGAAATTCAACTAGAAATTAATAACAGAATGAGAGCTGGAAAATTCCCCAATACTTGGAAATTACATGAAACACTTCCAAATAACGTATTGATTAAAGAAGTCTCAAGATAAATTTCAAAATATTTGAACTAAATGAAAATGAAAATACAATTTAGTAAGTTTGAAGGTGAAAAGAATGCTTAAAGGGAAATTTATAGCATTAAAAGCATACATTAGAAAGTCGGAAAGCCTGAAATCAATAGCCTAAGCTTTCACCTTAATAGAAACAATAAAAATTAGAACAGAAGTTGTCAAAATTGAAAACTGTAAGCAGTAGAGAAAATCAGCATAATCGAAAGCTATTTCTTTGTGAAGATCAGTAAAATTGATAGATCTCTGGTAATTTTAACCAAAAACAAAAATAAAAAGAAGAGTCACATTACAAATATCAGAAATAAAAAAGCAGTAATTACTACTGATCTTTTGAGCATGAAAAGGAAAATAAGGAAATATTATGAATAATTCTCTGCCTACAAATTTGATAACCTTCATAAAATGGACCATTTGGGGAACAAACCCCCAAAACTCATACAAGGAGGAAGAAATGTCTTGAAATAGTTCTAATACCATTAAAAACTTGAGTTAATAATAAATAGCTTTTTTGTAAAGCACAAGATTCAAATGTTTTTATTTATGAAATTTGACAAACATTTAATTAAGAACTGATACCAATTTTCCACAAACTAGTACAAAAATAAAAGTAGAGGAAACATTTCCTAGTTAATTCTATAAGGTCAGGATTATTTTAATCCTAAAATAAGATTAAGAGATTACAGGAAAGAAAATCTACAGACTGATCTCATTAATGAACAGGCAAAAATTCTCAACAAAATACAAGCAAATCAAACCTAACAATGTGTAAAAAGAAAAGTGCACCTTAGCCAAGGATGATATATTCTAGCTATGATAGGTTATTTCAAAAATGAAAATGATGTAATCTGAGAAAGAAAAAATACCTAAATAGCATTTACAGAAATACATCTGTATTAGTGGTTACTTTCTCGTTGGTGGAAGAAATACAAATTATTTTCTTCATAATTTTTAAAAAATCAGTTTAACTGGGATAACTATTAATTGCTATTCTAAAAAAAATTGAAAACACAAGTTAAACTTGTTGCTATTCAAGTTATTTGTATTATATCTTATTCAATAATGATGGTCTTCCTATAACTAGATAAATATATAGTATTGTTTTATATATATATATATATTTATTACATATATATTGTTAACAAGGTGTTTCTGAATAATTTCCAGTCCTGTCAAAAATGTTCATAAGATATTTGGACCATAGGAGATTTGATTCACTCCCAAAGGTCCTTGAAATTTGGTCCTATCCAAAATGTCTGTGAGCATGCTTGTTCCATGCAAATAGTTTTGGACACTACCAAATACCAAAGACCTTTTGGTGTGGACCAACTGTCTAGTGGACATTTGGGCAGGATAAATGTCCTGCAAGGAAAGCTATAAATAAGATATATATGGCTCTGACTTTACCTAAGGACTCTTGGGCTTCCTTGGTCGCTCAGATGGTAAAGTGTCTGCCTACAATGCGGGAGACCTGGGTTCGATCCCTGGGTCGGGAAGATCCCCTGGAGAAGGAAATGGCAACCCACTTCAGTATTCTTGCCTGGAGAATCCCATGGACTGAGGATCCTGGTAGGCTATAGTCCATGGTGTCGCAAAGGGTCAGACACGACTGAGCGACTTCACTTATACTATAAGGACTCTTACTTTACATTGTCTTTAATTTAGTAAATAACCTCACAGAGATTTGGACATAATAGAAATCTTGAATAAAAAAATTTTATGAGCAAATAAGTGCTAAAAATTGGACAGTCTTTTGTATTACTCATTTATCATAACATCTCTTTTGTTTATAAATTGAAATGAGATCTGTAACTCTCTGTTTATTGAAAATCTGTCAATTATAATTGTGTCTTAATTAAATGTCTGTGTGAAAGAATCAAAATATTAGCACTATTTGATTCATTCATGTTTGAAAACTAAGAGATTGCATATTCTAACCTTTGAAAAAGATGCCTGAAAAACTATAATTTTGAAAGCAACAAATATACAAAAAGTATGATGGAAATTATGAAAAACAAAAAGTATTTTGTTAATCTGCAGCAAGAAAAAATATTTGGCAAATATGCACAGGGATTCTTACATTAAAGAATGTCTTGTATATGTAATTGCATGAACAATAATTTAAAAAAACAAACAATTTTTGGAATCACCTGATGTCAAAATGTTCATTTTGGAATTTAAGAGTAAAAAAGTAAGCAGCTCACTGACATACTTTTTACTCCTAAAGTCTTCAGTTTTATGTTTATATCATATTTCTCATTTCCTTTCTCTTCAAACTTTTTGGTTCTTCTTTGCCTACTATTTGTTTTTAATCCCTTAGTTTTCTATCATTTTGTATATTTTCTGTTTTGTATTGCTCATAGTCTGTTGTCAAATTTATTTTTTTTTTAAATTTCAAACTTAGAGTCAAGCAAGCATTTTAAACCAGTTCATTTAGCCTTTTTATATTTATTGTACTTTATAATATTTTTGTTTTTATTTCTAACAGTTTATTTTGATTTTTATTTCCCATGATCTTTACTTTTCTTCTTTTTTGTCTTTCAGATTATTGTTTTCACTAGATTTTTTTTTTTTACATTTTTATTTCATAAGCTTGGATTTTATTCTTTCAGTTCTATGTTTTAAATATAATTGGTATCTACTGTTATAAAGGTCAAGTTTATTTAGTTGATTTCCTAGATAACTATTTTTTTCTGATTGTTTTTAAGACGATCTTTCTTTAGTACAGATAATATCATAACAAAGTACTACAGTGCATCTGCGTTACATTTACTTTATTTATCCATTTCAAGAATTGCATTGGTTTACTACAAATATTCAGTCTTTCATCAGTTTTGATTTTCAGTTTCTTTTAATTTCTGACACTGGGGATATTTTTAAATGTGCTCAACAATGTATGTAAAAGAGAGTTTTGTTATATTTTTGCTGTCATTTCTAGGTGTTTATATGTCTTTGGAGTTTTGTCATTAATAACTTATTTTGAGTCATCCCATGGAATACATTGGAAGACTGTAACTAAGCTCTTGCCTTGTTCATTTGTATGTGAATAATCCCAATTTGTACTCATTCAGTCATCACAGGAAGGCACAGAATTTCCATATGGCATAGTGAGCTGCTTTCTGTCCTTGTCACAAGGAGAATGTATTTGTTTCATATAATAGATAATCTCCAGGAAATGTCAGAATTCACTAAATTTGCCTTCAATTGTCTGGCTTTTTCATTTCCACACCATGCCCAATGCCCCAGTTTCATTTGTTGTTAACTTGCTGCCTTTGTTGTCTTACTCATTCTGCTCCACAGGTTTTTTTCTGACTTCAAAATGGGCCTCAATCCTGCGTACGTTTTTCTGATACATGTTATAACACGAGTGAACCTCAAAACATTAGAATCAGTGAATGAAATGAAACAGAATAAATGCAGTATTGTGTAATTTCATGTATTTAAAATGTTCAGAAAAGGCAAATGTATAGATATAGAAAATATCACATTAGTGGGTGCATGGGGTCTGGGGATGATAATGAGTATTGTTTGAAAAAGCATGAAGGATCTTTCTGGAATGAAGTAAATGTTTTAAATGTAGTGATGATTGAACAGTATTCCTTAGAGATGCTGAATTCTACAATTACAATGGTTAAGTTTTAAGATATGTGTTATAAATTATAATTCAAAAAATCTATCTAAGGGAAAAAAAGCAAAGATTTCCCAAATATTCTCTTTTCTCTGACCTGAAATGTGGAGTTGAAACTTGGAACTGCAGCATCTAAGGGCTTCCCTGGTGGCTCAGTGGTAAAGTATCTGCCTGCAATGCTGAAGTGCCTCATCTTTATAGCATCTATGAAAAGAAAAACTACATGTTAACTGGGATCAAAGAGAAGAGAAGGACTCTTGCTCTTTATTGGCATAATCTCCATCAGGACTTTATGTGTAAAAACCAGTATATATTTTTCATTTCATTTTCTAGTATATATTGTTTGTGTATCCCTATTTCTTTTTAAACATCTGAGTAGTATTCCATTGCTTGCGTATCTCACAGTGTATCATTCACCAGTTGAAGAACAAGCTGTTTCCTCTTTTGGCAATTATGAACAAAGCCACTAGAAACATTTGCAAACAGATTTGCTGTGAATATAAATTTTAATTTCTCTTGAAGTGGGATTCCTAGTAAATGTATTTTTAACTTTGCAAGAAACTGCTTTTTTTTTTTTTCGAAGTAGTTGTTTAGTTTACCATTTCCTCAGCAGTGTATGAACATTCCAGTTATCCTACATCCTTTCCACAACTTGGTATTTTTTTTCAAAGCCATTTTATTAGATATGTGGTGGTATTTTAATGGATTTTATTTCTAATTTTCTAGTGATAAATGATGTTGAGTGTCATTTCCAGTCTTTAGCAACTCTAAATGATGCTGCAGTATTAAGATAATATTCAAAATAGTTAACACATACCAGTATGACTTGGGCACCAACCAGTAATGATAGACACAGGGCAGACCAATCATGTTAGTTATCAGTAAACAATAGTTTGGGGATAACTGGATCTACTTGTCAGCACCAGCCCAGCATATATCATTTCATAGGGTTGTGAACATAATTATGGAATAATTTCCAGATGTAGAATTTAGAGGGAAAATGACAATTGCATTTATTATTTGGCTACTTTGTTTTGCTAAATTTCATTTTATGGTTGGATCAAATTAAATTAAATTATCAATTAAACCCAGATTTCACAGAAGAGACTATCCGCTCCCTTAATGCTTGGTATCACAGTGAGATCAAACTTTTGATTCTTTTACAATCTGTCAGGTGAAGACTAATCAGAGAAATTTTAATTTGTATTTTTCTTATTATGATTGAGATTTCCTTCGCATACAATTAGGATCATTTAAATTGTATTTTTTGCAAGTTATCAGTTCATTTTTTGTCTGTTTTTTCTCTAATAAACTCATAGTATTTATGTTAGGGATTGTAACAAGTCTATAATGCATGTATAAAAATGAGCTCATAGTGATGTGATTTGTAAGCTGTTGTTTATTGTGAATTTTCCATGAAAACTTTAAAAAATGCAGTCAAGTTAGTCACTCTTTTCTTTTGTAGCTTCTGGAGTTATTTTATAATTAGAAAAAATTTCCACATTCTGAGATTAAAATTTTAATCACCCTAAATTTTCATTAGATGCTATTATGGTTTCTTTTATTGACCTTTTTGATATTTAAATATCTAATTCATATAAAATTTATCCTTATGTAAGTGTGAAGTGTGGATTAAACTATTTTGCCCATAGAGATATTATGAAACACTCTTCCCTGACTACATTGAAGTATCATCTTTATCATAATAAGAATCATAATCATATGTATTTAAGTCAGTTGGCCTATTGATTTTGTTCCATTGCTCTTTTATCTACAAATGTGGTGATAATGCACGTTTTAACTGTTGTAGCTTTAAATATATATTTTGACTGATAGGAACATTTCCTCTCATTTCTTTCTGTCTCTTTCTCTCTCTGTCTTTCTCTCAAGAACACACACACACACATTTTTCTGGCTATTCTTATATACCTTCATAATCAGCTTTTCCAGTTCTGAAACCAATCATCACTGATTTTCATTAGGATACCATTAAATTTGTTGTTTATGGTGAATTGGCATCTTTATAAGGTTGAGGTTTTCTGCCTAGAAAATGATATAACTTTCAATTTGTTCAAGGCTTCTTTTGTCTCTTTAGACACTGTTTTTCTATTTATGTGAATTTATATCAGTTTATTCCTAAGAATTTTATTTTTTCTATTATAAATTAGGTCATTACTTGTTGTATTACTTCTTTAGGATTGATGATTTTTCTGTTCATGAAGTTTATTATTTTCTGTGTCCTGGCATTCATTATATTCTGTCGCCTCATTGAATTACTTTTTATTTATGATGCTTTTGAAGTTGGTTTTCTTGGGTATCCTAAGTAGCTGGAATTTTATCTGTAAGTAATTGATTTTCCTCTTCCTTTTCAACTAATTTTCTGTGTTGTTTCTTTTCCTAATTTAATTGTGTTAGTTAGATCACTCAGAGCAACATTAAACGGTGGCCATTTTAATGGAGGTTCTTGTACAAATGAGCATACAGCTAGTGTTTTCCTATTTAAGAATGATGATGTCCTTGGAATTTTATTCACTGTTAAATAATATGCATGTTTCTATTTATTAATAAGTTATTATTTGTGAAGATGTGGACTTTTATCAAGTGGTCATTTAACATTAATGGACATGAATAAACAGTTATTTTTTTCCTTAGATGTAGTCATATTGTAATTTATATTAATAGGTATTCTATTCTAATATTGAATCATGTTTGATTTATGGAATATGTTTCTATTGATCATAGCAGGTTATTATTATTTTAATGTGCTCTGGATTTCTTTGTCAATGTTTTATTTAGTTTACATTTTCATTGATATTCATGTGTGGCATCAGTTTTGTATTTTTATATTTTTTTGCTGGACATTGGTAACAATATTATATTTTACTTATAATAATCCTTTAGAAGAAAATTTTCTTCTGTGGTACTAAGCATTTAAAATGGGATTAACTCTTATTTTATGGTTTAATAGAATTCTGTTGTGAATCTTCTTTGACCTGATGTTTTCTATAATTTGCTTTCTGAAAACCTTATTTGTTTCTGTTCACCCCTACTCCAACGTTCAATGTTAATTGGATTGTTTAGATCTTCCGTTACTCTAGAGTCTGTTTTGATGCATTTTGAATTATTTCTCATATTAATATGCATCCAAGTTTTAAAATTAATTTGCATAGATTAATCATTTCTTCTATGGCTCTTTTAATTTCCTCAGTTTCCTTAGTTATTTTCTGTTCAGTGGTTTTTATTCTTTCACTTTCCTATCTATTCTCTAATAATTTGCATATTAAGATTCAATAATAAATAATTTTTACCTTTAAAATAACTAGCTTTAAGATTTAAGGTTTTTAACTGTTTATGCTTTTTGCTGAGTTTTGTTTTTATTATATTTTGTATGTTTTTTTTTAATTTTTATGTTAAATAGCTACATAACTTACTTTCATTATTTAATAACATAAATATTTAGCACTATAAATTTTCCTCTGAGCACTGCTTCATGTATAGTCCATGAGTATTAATGACAGTTTTCTTTTTTTTTTAACAGTACTTGTTTAAAGACATACCTGGAAAATTTCCAGGTGACAGAGATTTAAATTTCTAGTGTCTAAATTTTCTATCTTGTAATTGTCAGCATATAACGTCATTTGTACTCTGTTATATTTATTTTATGACCCAATGTAAGTCAGTTTTTATGAATGTTTCATGAGTTCTTGTATAATTATATCTATAACATATCTATCTATATCTCAATAAAATATACTTCACTGATTATATGGTAGCTTTAATGCCATTTACAAAAATTTCAGAGTTGCCCTGTGTCTGGACACACTGTAGAATTGCATTTCTCTGCCCCCACCTTGTGGTTGAGTGGGTGATGAAATGAATTGTAAGCAAAAGTGACATGTGTCATGAAATTGCTGCCAAGATATTCCAGATTGTTCTTTTCTCTTCAAACACAGTAATTGGCAATGTTAGAGATCATTGCTAATCTGCTGTCCTGTGTCCCTTAGTGAGTACTCTGAACAGACACCTATTCTAATCCTTGAAGACATGTGATAAAAGCAAGAAATAAATATTTATTGTTTTAAGATATTGAGACTGGGGTATTGCTTGCTAAATCAAGCCAATGTTGGTTGAATCATCTTGCATAATGTTACTTGCTTTTTAAAAAAGTATTTTATATATAGATGGCATCTAGAAACATGGTATTTCATAATAAATCTATTTGCAGGGAAAGAATGCAGACTCATGTATAGAGAATGGACTTGTGGTCACAGTGGGGGAAGGATAAGTAACATCAACATATATACACTACCATGGCACTTGCTTTTTTTCACTTGTTTGATCATTGTTATGAGAATTGCAGTCTTTGTCTACTGATGTGTTCCTGTCAGTTTTTACTTGAATCTTGAACCTCCTATAGTTTTTGTTTTATTAAGATTGATGCCAAAGTAACTAGCATCTAAGTTTTAATAATTGGTATATTATAATAATTAATTGCACTATTTAGCATTCTGAAATCGCCTCTTTTGTTTCACTTAATGTCTCTTTGCATGATTTTAAATTTCATTAAGATAGAAACACATAATTTATATTTGTTTTTATTTGTTAGATTCCTTTGGCCCTCTTTGTTTTCAGCATTACTAGGTCACAAATACCTTAGGTATGTTTTTTTCCATAAGGCAAAGGATATGGGGAATTTAGAGCATTTTTTACATACATGTCCGAAAGAGCAATATTACTTTTAGTTCAGTCTTATGGTATTTTGAGATTTCCATGTTTTAAACTGATTTTAAAGTATTGTTCAATGTATGGCCATTCTGTTTTTTTTTTCCTGATAGTTAAGAAAATTTTTATATTCTTCTAGTTGTTAACTTTATATTATATTCTTAAGAATATACACACACACATACACAAAATACAAGATGTGTGTTTGTGTGTGTGTGTATATATATATATATTTTTTTTCTTTTCTGTGAGAAAGTTATTGAATTTGCATTTTTTCCTTCTCACCTTCTTCTTTTTCTCCTCCACCATCTATTTCTTGTTTGTCATATTTTCTTTCACAGTACTTTAGTGTTTAACTTTATAATTACGTAAAAGCATAATTCTATTAGTTACTTTGTAGGCTTGTGAATTTTGTTTTGACTTTTAGCAGCATACTATCACTATGTCCATACCTTGACTCCCAGTTTTCCTTAGTGTACTGTTTCTTAGCATAACTTCTCTTTTTATTAGTATTAAACTTAAACAGATGTTCACTAACATTGACTTGGAAATGTTTTGAGTTCTTTCATGGTTGGCTCTATTCTGTCATTTAAGAAGAGTTCATGAGAACATTGTTTCCTCAGTTCTTGCATGTGTGCATTTAAGACTGTTGATTTGTATTAGAATGAAAATTAGCCAAGAGGAAATTCTCCTTTTTTTTTCATTGTAGATATTACCTCAATCACTTCTGCCTTTTAATGTTGCTGTCTTTAATTCATAGGACAGAATGATTTTTGTCTTATAAATGCCTTTATTGTTATTATATTTAGAATCCTTAAAATATAAAAGATTGCTTCATTGGATGTGACAAATTTATTAGGCTAGGGGAAAAGCCATTAGAATTCATTAGTTTGATCATTCTGGATTAATTTTCTCAGTGTCATGGTGACCTCTGCAATATATAATCAGTTCTTCTTTTGAAGACCATTTTCTTTTCCTTTTTTTTTTTTTTTGTTTGTTTTTGGACAAGCTTCACAGCTTGCTGAAGCATAGTTACCTGACTAGGGATTGAACCTGGGGCCATGGCAGTGAAGTGCTAAATCCTAACCACTAGTGCTATGCTTAGTTGCTCAGTCATATCCAACTCTTCGGGACCCCATGGATTGTAGCGCCAGGCTCCTCTGTCCATGGGATTCTCCAGGCAAGAATATTAGAGCCGGTTGCCATTTCCTTCTCCAGGGGATCTTCCCGACCCAGGGATCGAACCTGCATTGCAGGCAGATTCTTTGTCATCTGAGCCACCAGGGAAGCCCCCTAACCACCAGACCATCAGGGAATTCCCAGATCGTTTTCTTGAATGACATCTTTAAACATTTGGTTATTATTCCCATTTTGTGTGTGTGTGAATTCTAATTAAACACTTAAAGATTCTACTTTGGCATCTTTAAAGCCTATCATTTTCTCTCATTTTTAGATTCTCTATTTTTGTTTCATTTTCAAAACCCATTTTCTTTATTATGCATTCATTATACTGTTAAAACTATTCTTTTGCTTTTACTAATTTAATCTTAAAATCTGACATTTCATTTTTCCATTATTTCTCAAAGTCTACTAGTTCTATTTTTATCATTATGTCATATTCTATATCTTCCTTGAGTTCTTTTAATTCTGATTTCTGCTTTCTGTTCTTGTTCCATAGTGACTATTGTTATTACAAATTATTTGTTTTCTCCACTTAATGGCAAAAACTTTCTCTGAAATTTCTTCACTAGGTGTTTGATTTTACTCGTTTCTTTTTTTATGAAGAAAATCTTTGCTGAAGGAGTTAAGTTGTCTTACACCAGCCATTTTTAAAGGTGTTTATGTAGGAAGAGACTAGGGGCAAATTTTAAGCCAATGAAATTTTCTTTGAGATCTGGATTGCTTATTGGCTCTTTTAGTCTTTCCTTTCCCACTAATCCTGAGGGTGAGTAGCTGGTGGATTTTATGCACTTAAAAAAAAATCAATAAGCTATTTTAGGTTAACAGGAAAATGGAACAGAAACTACAAGGACTTCCCATATATTCCCTGTCCTACCTGCACAGCCTCCCCCACCATTATCAGCAACCCCACCAGAATGGTCCATTTGTCACCACTGATGAACCCACATTAGCACATCGTTATCAACAAAAGTGTAGAGTTTATAATAGGGTTCACTCTTGGTGTACATTTTGTGATTTTTGAATGAATAATAACATATATCTATCATTTTAGTATCATACAGAATAGTTTCAGCACCCTAAAAATCCTGTGTGCTCTGTCTGTCTCTCCCTCTCTCAAACTGCTTGGAACCACCCATCTTTTTACCAGTCTATTTACTGTCTCCATAGTTTTGCCTTTCCAGATTGGCTTCTTTCATTTAGTAATACACATTTAAGTTTCCTCCATGTTTTTTCCATAGCTTCATAGTTCATTTCTTTTGGGCAGTGAATAATATCCCATTTTCTGGATGTACACAGTTTATTCTTTTGTCTAATGAAGGACATCTTGGTTGTTTCTAAGTTTTGCCAATGTTTAATAAAATTCCTATATACATTTATATCCAGATTTTCATATGAACATAAGTTCTTAACTCCCATGACTGAATACCAAGGAATGCAAGTGCAGAATTGATAATAGGAGTATGTATGGCTTTCTAACAAACTGTCAAACTGACTTCCAAAGTGGCTGAGAAATAATGAATTCAATTAAAAAGAAAAAAAAGACTATCAAAATGTATTTTCAAGCTATAGAAAAATATCCATTATTCAAAGAAGAATAGTATTTATACATATTTCATCCTATTTTCTTGAAACACTCAGAAAGATAAATTATTTATCCTGCATACTCAGTCTGTGGGAGAAATTAATTTGAAAATTGAAGAACATAGAGACACAAACATTTAGTTCCATTTTAAGGGTAATTTATTTGTAGAGATTTAGCTTTTCCAAACATTAGTATTAATTAATCTTTTTATATTTAAAAAGTACTTCATCAATTTTTATAACTTATTTCTCATCCAAAACATATGGACCACCCAAAAACAACTGGAAAAAAAACTCCTTTTATTTTAGGCTTTATCTGTGCCAGTTCTGCAAATAATTTTGTAAGGCTAACAAGACTCCCATAATTCTATTAGGCATGTGATATTGTATTAAACCTCTCCACATTTAATAATGTCAAAATTCCATTGAAATGTTTAACTCTTACTTAATCTCATGGCCCCAAGCTGATGGAAAACTTGCAAACTTATATGGAGAGTAATGAAGGTGAGATTTCTAAACACGTTTTATATGCCAGGAATTATTCTTGCTTGCAAATACTGTATATCCTTCTTCCAACAGTTCTGCAAGGATGGGACCCTATTTTGTGAGTGAGAAAGTAGAAGTTCGAGGTATTTGGTAAAACTATAACTGTCTGACTTCAGTGGGTGGTCTTGCCAACTTCAATATACTGTATTTCCAACAGCAGCAAAATGCATTCCAAATACCTTCACTAACTAGGAACATCAGACAAAATGGCCCTGAAATATGTTCTAAAATGCTTTGGGCCCACTGATCAGTGGTAGTGTTGGGAAGTAGGTAAAACATGGTCTTTCATCCAAGGTGAACACTTGTTAAGAAACAGGATCTGCCTCTTACAAGATGTATGTATGACCTAGGCAAATTACATAATATCTTTGTGCCTCAGTTTCCTATTTTACAAAATGCAGGTAGTAATAACTACCATGCACTGTTCTTATGAAAGTTGTCAACAATTAACATTAATCATGTAACACTTTTATTGACACACTATGGTTTCACTAAATGCTATCTTTTAATATATTAGAAGAAATTATATCAGTTTCAACTGTACAAATTTATATTTGTTCTGTGCTACTAATTTGTCTGGCTGTTAAAACACAAAGGTGTTGTAAAATATGCAGTTAGATTTATTAATTCTGTATTTATTGAAGAAGTAAATGCCAAAGAATGTTGAAACTGCTACACAGTTGCACTCATTTCACATGCTGACAAGGTAATGCTCAAAATCCTTCAAGCTAGGCTTCAGCAGTACATGAATCGAGAAATTCCAGGTGTACAAGGTGGATTTAGAAAAGACAGAGGACTTACTTCACTCTGTATAATGGGCTCCAGTTTCATCCATCTCATTAGAACTGATTCAAATGAATTCTTTTTAATGGGGTGCACTGGGAAGACCCAGAGGAATTGGGTGGAGAGGGAGGTGGGAGGGGGGATCAGGATGTGGAATACATGTAAATCCATGGCTGATTCATGTCAATGTATGACAAAAACCACTACAATATTGTAAAGTAATTAGCCTCCAACTAATAAAAATAAATGAAAAAAAAAAAAAAGAAAAGACAGAGGAGTCAGAGATCAAATTTCCAACATCCATTGGATCATAGAAAAAGCAAGAGAATTCCAAGAAAACAACTACTTCTGCTTCATTACTATTCTAAAGCCTTTGACTGTGTGGATCACAACAAATTGTAGAAAATTCTTAAAGAGATGGGAATACAAGACCACCTTATCTGCCTCCTGAGAAACCTGTACACAGGTCAAGAAGCAACAGTTTGAACTGGACATGGAACAATGGACTGGTTCCAAATTGGAAAGGAGTATGTCAAGTATTGTCACCCTGTTTATGTAACTTATATGCAAGAGTACTTCATGCAAAATGCCAGGCTGGATGAAGCACAAACTGGAATCAGTATTCCCAGGAGAAATATCAACAACCTCGGATATACAGATGACACCATCCTTAGGGCAGAAAGCGAAGTGGAACTAAAGAGTCTTTTGATTAAGGTCAAAGATGAGAGTGAAAAAGCTGGCTTAAAACTATTCCTTCAAAAAACTAAGATCATAGCATCTGGTCCCATCACTTCATGGCAAATAGAAGGGGAAAAAGTGGAAACAGTAACAGAATTTATTTTCCTGGGCTCCAAAATCACTGTGGATGGTTACTGCAGCCATGAAATTAAAAGACACTTGCTCTTTGGAAGGAAAGCTATGATAAATCTAGACAGAGTATTAAAAGGCAGAGACTTCACTTTGCCAACAAAGGTCAATATAGTCAAAACTGCTTTTCCAGTAGTCATGCATGGATGTGAGAGTTGGACCATAAAGAAGACTGGGCACCAAAGAATTGATGCTTTTGAACTGTGGTGTTGGAGAAGATTTGAGAGTCCCTTGGGCAACAAGGGAAGGAGTGGCTGCTGCGTGAGAAGATACCCCTCATCCAAGGTAAGAGAAACCCACGTAAGATGGTCGGTGTTGCGAGAGGGCATCAGAGGGCAGATATACTAAAACCATCATCACAGAACACTAGCCAATCTGATCACAGGACCACAGTCTTGTCTAACTCAATGAAACCAAGCCATGCCATGTGGGGCCACCCAAGACGGTCAGGTCATGGTGGAGAGGTCTGACAGAATGCGGTCCACTGGAGAAGGGAATGGCAAACCACTTCAGTATTCTTGCCTTGAGAACGCCATGAACAGTATGAGAAGGCAAAAGGATAGGATACTGAAAGAGGAACTCCCCAGGTCGGTAGGCACCCAATATGCTACTGGAGATCAGTGGAGAAATAACTCCAGAAAGAATGAAGGGATGGAGCCAAAGCAAAACAATACCCAGTTGTGGATGGGACTGGTAATAGAAGCAAGGTCCGATGCTATAAAGAGCAATATTGCATAGGAACCTGGAATGTTAGGTCCATGAATCAAGGCAAATTGGAAGTGGTCAAACAGGAGATGGCAAGAGTGAATGTCGACATTCTAGGAATCAGCGAACTAAAATGGACTGGAATGGGTGAATTTAACTCAGATGACCATTATATCTACTACTGTGGGCAGGAATCCCTTAGAAGAAATGGAGTAGCCATCATAGTCAACAAAAGAGTCCGAAATGCAGTACTTGGATGCAATCTCAAAAACGACCAGGATGATCTCTGTTTGTTTCCAAGACAAACCATTCAACATCACGGTAATCCAAGCCTATGCCCCAAACAGAAATGCTGAAGAAGCTGAAGTTGAACGGTTCTATGAAGACCTACAAGACCTTTTAGAACTAACACCCAAAAAAGATGTCCTTTTCATTATAGGGGACTGGAATGCAAAAGTAGGAATTCAAGAAACACCTGGAGTAACAAGCAAATTTGGCCTTGGAGTACGGAATGAAGCAGGGCAAAGGCTAATAGAGTTTTGCCAAGAGAACGCACTGGTCATAGCAAACACGCCCTTCCAACAACACAAGAGAAGACTCTACACAAGGACATCACCAGATGGTCAACATCAAAATCAGATTGATTATATTCTTTGCCGCCAAAGATGGAGAAGCTCTATACAATCAGCAAAAACAAGACCAGGAGCTGACTGTGGCTCAGATCATGAACTGCTTATTGCCAAATTCAGACTTAAACTGAAGAAAATAGGGATAACCACTAGACCATTCAGGTATGACCTAAATCAAATCCCTTATGACTATACAGTGGAAGTGAGAAATAGATTTAAGGGACTAGATCTAATAGACAGAGAGCCTGATGAACTATGGACGGAGGTTTGTAACATTGTACAGGAGACAAGGATCAAGACCATCCCCATGGAAAAGAAATGCAAAAAGGCAAAACGGTTTTCAATGGTTGTCTGTGAAATGAAGAGAAGCGAAAAGCAAAGAAGGAAAGGAAAGATACTCCCATTTGAATGCAGAGTTCCAAAGAATAGCCAGGAGAGATAAGAAACCCTTCCTCAGTGATCAATGCAAAGAAATAGAGGAAAACAGTAGATGGGAAAGACTAGAGATCTTCTCAAGAAAATTAGAGATACCAAGGGAACATTTCATACAAAAATGGGCTCAATAAAGGACAGAAATGGTATGGACCTAACAGAAGCAGAAGATATTAAGAAGAGGTGGCAAGAATACACAGAAGAACTGTACAAAAAAAACCTTCATGCCCCAGATAATCACAATGGTGTAATCACTCACCTAGAGCACGACATCCTGGAATGTGAAGTCAAGTGGGCCTTAGAAAGCATCACTATGAACAAAGCTAGTGGATGTGATGGAATTCCAGTTGAGCTATTTCAAATCCTGAAAGATGATACTGTGAAAGTGCTGCACTCAATATGCCAGCAAATTTGGAAAACTCAGCGGTGGCCACAGGACTGGAAAAGGCCAGTTTTCATTCCAATCTCAAAGAAAGGCAATGCCAAAGAATGCTCAAACTACTGCACAATTGCACTCATCTCACATGCTGGTAAAGTAATGCTCAAAATTCTTCAAGCTGGGCTTCAGCAATACGTGAACCGTGAACTTCCAGATGTTCAAGCTGGTTTTAGAAAAGGCAGAGGAACCAGAGATCAAATTGCCAATATCTGCTGGATCATAGAAAAAGCAAAAGAGTTCCAGAAAAACATCTTTTTCTGCTTTATTGACTACACCAAAGCCTTCGACTGTGTGGATCACAATTATCTGTGGAAAATTCTGAAAGAGATGGGAATACCAGACCACCTGACCTGCCTCTTGAGAGACCTGTATGCAGGTCAGGAAGCAACAGTTAGAACTGGACATGGAACAACAGCCTGGTTCCAAATAGGAAAAGGAGTACGTCAAGGCTGTATATTGTCACCCTGCTTATTTAACTTATATGCAGAGTACATCATGAGAAACGCTGAGCTGGAAGAAGCACAAGCTGGAATCAAGATTGCCGGGAGAAATATCAATAACCTCAAATATGCAGATGACACCACCCTTATGGCAAAAAGTGAAGAGGAACTAAAGAGCCTCTTGATGAAAGTGAAAGAGGAGAGTGAAGAAGTTGGCTTAAAGCTCAACATTCAGAAAACTAAGATCATGGCATCTCGTGTCATCACCTCATGGGAAATAGATGGGGAGACAGTGGAAACAGTGTCAGAATTTATTTTTTTGGGCTCCAAAATCACTGCAGATGGTGACTGCAGCCATGAAATTAAAAGATGCTTACTCCTTGGAAGGAAAGTTATGACCAACCTTGACAGCATAATAAAAAGCAGAGACATTACTTTGCCAACAACGGTCCGTCTGGTCAAGGCTCTGGTTTTTCCAGTGGTCATGTATGGCTGTGAGAGTCGTACTGTGAAGAAAGCTGAGCACCGAAAAAGTGATGCTTTTGAAGTGTGGTGTTGGAGAAGACTCTTGAGAGGCCCTTGGACTGCAAGGAGATTCAACCAGTCCATCCTAAAGGAGATCAGTCCTGGGTGTTCATTGGAAGGACTGATGCTGAAGCTGAAACTCCAATACTTTGGCCACTTCATGCAAAGAGTTGACTCATTGGAAAAGACCCTGATGCTGGGAGGGGTTGGGGGCATGAGGAGAAGGGGACGACAGAGGATGAGATGGCTGGATGGCATCACTGACTCGATGGACATGAGTTTGAGTAAACTCTAGGAGTTTGTGATGGACAGGGAACCCTGGCGTGCTGCAATTCATGGTTTCGCAAAGAGTTGGACACGACTGAGTGACTGAACTGAAGTGAACTGGGCAACAAGGAGATTAATCCAGTCAATCCTAAAGGAAATCAACCCTGAATATTCATTGGAAAAACTGATTCATTGGAAATTGAAGCTCCAATAGTTTGGCCACATGATGCAAAGAACTGACTCCTTAGAAAAGACCCTGATACTGGGAAAGAATGAAGGCAGAAGGAAGGGAATGGCATAGGATGAGATGGATGGAGGGCATCACCAACTCAATGGATATGAGTCTGAGGAAGCTCCAGGAGATGGTGAAGGACAGGAAACCCTAGCATGCTGAAGTCCAAAGGGTTGGACCTGACTGAGTGACTGAACAAAAACAATGCAAGGGGCCATTTTACTCCCAAGAACAGTTCCTTTTTACTTTCTTTACCCCCAGCCTATTTTTTTTGAAGTCAAAAGAGGAGAGAACGAGTGAACTAACCATGCTCCGTGTCTTTCATATTGAGTTTATAAATTTTTCTTTTTAGCTATTTTATTAAATGGGATTTCATGATATTTTGTTTGAATAAAGAGCTCTTTAACCAAGACACAAACAACAAACATACTCTTTGTCAAACCTTCTTTGTTTATGGTTAGATAAAATGAGGACCAGTGAAAAATGGCACCCAAATATAGAAACTATGGCCCAGGGTCATACAGAATCAGGTCTGAGGTGTCTTTATGTATAGGAAATTTCAGTTGTGTTTTAATCCAAATTTTTGGTATAGAGTTGGATCATTTATGGATAACAGGCTTGAATGGTAAATAAGTTGTTTCTCCTGCTTACCCACTAAATGCCTTCCCTACAATATCTGAAATTGCTGAAATTTGAGATTTATATATATGAACAACCTCTCTTTCAATATTCAAATCCTCTGTAGGAATAATCAAAGTTGTGAATGAAATCATAAAATTAATATGAGATTGTTTTCCTCCTACAACCACTCTGGAGGAAATGGATCTTCAATTGATTAAGGTCAGAAGTGGTAAAGGTAAATTTGAAGTACATAGAACTAGTGTAGAAGAAAAGCTTAGATGGATCCTTACATTGAGAAGCTCTAAAACATTCGAGAGCAGCCAGTGACACTAGGGCCTTTGTCTAGGTTTGAGGAAAGATGCTGGACAGCAAAGAGAAAGTCAAAGATGAATTTCTTTCACTGAAGTTTGAGCACCGAAAAACTGATGCTTTCAAACTGTGGTGCTGGAGAAGACTCTTGAGCAATGTCTTGGACAGCAAGGAGATCCAACCAGTCAATCCTAAAGAGACTCAACCCTGAATATTCATTAGAAGGACTGACGCTGAAGCTGAGGCTCCAATTCTTTGGCCACCTGATGCAAAGAGCTGACCTATTGGAAAATATCCTGATGATGGGAAAGATAGAGGGTAGGAGGAGAAGGGGACAACAGAGGATGAGATGGTTGGATGGCATCACCAACTGAGTAGATGTGAGTTTGGTCAGACTTCAGGAGATAGTGGAAGTTGGGGAAACCTGGTGTGCTGTAGTCCATGGGATCTATGGGATCTCAAAGAGTTGGACACAACTGAGTGACTGAACAACAACAATGAATTAGAGAAGTGCTTTCCTGGAAAAGGTATTAGTCTCAGTTCTTGAGCCCAGCCTATGGAGGTGATGTACATGTGATTGTGGGTGATGTGAATGACCATGCCCTGAGTGCCAGTGAATTAGAGCATAGGCAGAAAACTCTAGAAGTGTACTTCTCAAAACTGAGTGTGTATTAGAATCACCCAAGGAGCTTAGAAAACATCTTCGGACCACTTCATCAGAGATTCTGATTTAATTATTCATGATGGATGATGGGAATTCATACTTTGAAAAGTTCCACCAGATGATTAGCATGTGCACCAAGTTTGAAAACTACTGGAAGGACAATACCAGAATGGCACATAGTGTTTCAGTATAAATGACTGAAGTTGGCCCTTTAGAGTGAAACGAACTGTAGAGTGCTAACAGGCGGGCACTACCTTATTCCAGCTGATTATTTCTATGAGAGTAGGTAGGGCCTGTGCTGATCTTTATATTGTTTTGAAAGGAGATTAAAATCAATTATTCTGAGAAATCTTTAAGTATTCATGTATTGACAGTCATTTCAAATAAACTTTAAACTACCATATGGGTAAAAGATAAAATGTTTATGGCCAAATATAGCCCACAGGACACAAGTTGTAAACTTTTGATTCAGAAAATTTTCAAGAAAATGATCTGTTGGTTCTAACTAGTGTACAAATAGAGTGTGACTTTTTTTCATGTAGAGTGACTTCTAGTTCTTAAAAACAATTACAATTAAGTTGAGAGAATGTTCACTTCTATAGTTGATTGAAGGAGGTAACCTAGATTAAAATGGCTTGAAAATATTAAATGACTATCCAATTGTGACGAATTATTTTGAAATAGTTCGTTCCAATATTTGAAAAATATTTGAAAATAAAGCATATTGTCCTAATGATTTAGGCTCTAACAATATATCTCACCAGTATAGGTAAAGCTTTATTAAATCAGATCATTCAACAACTTATTTTGCCTTTGTATCTATCCAGAATTTTATTTTATTTTTTCATTTATTTTTATTAGTAGAGGGATGGGATGGGGAGGGAGGTGGGAGGGGGGATCAGGATGGGGAACACATGTAAACCCACGGCTGATTCATGCCAATGTATGGTAAAAACCACTACAATATTGTAAAGTAATTATCCAGAATTTTAGGTTGTACTCTAACTGTAGGATATATTCTGTACCACAACTAATCAATTCATGGATAACTGTGCCCTGAAATACTATATACTTCATAATTATAAAAATTTCATGCTGTGTGTGTTTAAATTTGTAGTGCTATAAATGATGATAACTCAACAAAAATATTATTAAAATTAAATATGTAAAGTTAAAAAGAACTCTAAACAAACGTTTTGTTTATACTGTTAGAGCATCTGTTAGTCTAACAGACCCTTCTGTGTAATTATTGATGAGGTCTATATAACAGCTCTCTTACTACTAAATTAACTGAATTTTTAAAAAATACAGCAAATCTGTAATTGAAATATGTTTCAGAATTTTCACACACATGTGATGCAAAATGAATGTATCATTCAAACATAAGCATAAAATGAAATGAGTCAGAAGTCATTCCATATCATAATGAATACATCAAAAATATCTTCTTCCTTTCTACCTAGAATCACATTATGAATCTAATACAGTAGGTGAAATGGAGACTCAAGTATTTCCAAGGTGGATGGATTATAAAATGCGTTTACATAGCATTAAAACACATTTTATACTATTTTCATACATTTTACATATCCTCTAGATCCCTTGGTTTTAATAGGGATATTATAACAGAGACTCCATTTCTTTAATTAGCAGACATATGACCTTGACAGTTACCAGACTTTTGTGTACATTCTCAAAATGCAAATCAAAGCAAAAAGGAAGCTACAACTACCAACAGTGACTTAACATCAGGGATCAAAAAGTCAAATGCCTACAGGGCACAAGCAGGTGACAGAAGTGAGGGGAGCAGTCGGGAAACACATGCCCAATCTGTAGGTAGAGCAGCTCTTCAGATATAACTAATGACCATCGCGATAAATTGTAGGTCCTGTGTTGTAATTTCAGATTATTCAACAGAAGCCAGAAATCTGGACTTTTCAGAGAAATATCTTGTTTCTTAAATGTTTTCAATCTATAGAAATGCCTTTATGACCTTGTGTAAACCAACCAAAATATCTGTGTGCAGCATCAAACTCTGGTATAAAGGGGCAGAGATGACAACTAAGAAAACTGAGATAAAATTCTTACCATGGTTGTATTACAGAAAACACATGTTGGAAAAGTAGTATACACACAAGTGCCTGTGTGCACAGACATAGGTTCCCTGCTAAAAATTTTTCAGCAAAATGTAGCTTAAGTGAAAACGAGTACTGGGGACTGGGGGCTGTGACAATAAGGAACTTTTCATTCATTCATTCTGCAACTATTTACCTCGTTCTTTGTTGTGCTGGAAATATGGTCTTTTTTCCTTGGAGTTTATACCCCAGGGAGGATATAGCCAAACAAATAAATATATGATAAGTATTAAAAATAAACCATTATGCAGTAAGTGCTATCAAAACTATTTAGCTATGTAAGTTATAGGGTTGTCATTTGTAAGATTTATGAAAAAGAATGCTTAGTTCTTCTTCCCCTTGTTCAGTAAAAAAAAGACAAAAAGAATTCTTAATTATTTTAGCCTGTTTATTTCATGAGTAAAAAATAGACTTATTAAATCATACAGACAAAGTAGAATGGGGAATTATTATTTAATGTCTAGTATTTCAGTTTTCTAAGATGAAAAAAGTTCTTGAGATGGATGGTGGTAATGGTTCCACAACAACATAAATGTGCTTAAACTATAAATTTAAAAAATAGTTAACATGGTAAGCTTTATATGTATTTTACCACAGTTAAAAAAACAAAAGATAGAAAGGAGAACAAATCAAGAAAACAGGTGAGGGCTAAAATTTGACCTTCAGGCTATAGTTCACTAACCTCTGACTTACTGAATGCCCTTCTGGGTTATCTGATTCTGATCTGGCATTGTTTTTGAGCTATTTTACAGTCCATAAGTTGTAAATAACTGATAGCAGTGCAAAAAATTATTTCCCAAACACAGAAAATAAATTATTCCAATGGGGATTCAGTTGATTTCCTTCCCTGCCCCGCCCCACCATGGATAAATTCATTTTCATGTCCCTTTGCAAATTTCAATATTCCTTTACTTCTATAAGCTTGCATTTCTTTAACTTTTCATTTGAATTGCTTATAATGGCCCAGATAATCACGATGGTGTGAGCCAGACATCCGGAATGTGAAGTCAAGTAAGTGGTCCTTAGGAAGCATCACTATGAACAAAGCTAGTAGAAATGATGGAATTCCAGTTGAGCTATTTCAAATCCTGAAAGATGATGCTGTGAAAGTGCTGCACTCAATATGCCAGCAAATATGGAAAACTCAGCAGTGGCCACAGGACTGGAAAAGGTCAGTTTTCATTCCAATCCCACAGAAAGGCTAACCATCAGATAATTGCACTCACCTCCCATGCTAGGAAGGTCATGCTTAAAAACTTGCATGCTAGGCTTTTGCATTATGTGAACCAAGAACTTCCAGATGTCCAAGTTGGGTTCAGAAAAGGCAGCCAACATTTGATGGATCATAGAGAAAGCAAGGGAATTCCAAAAAAACAACTACCTCTGTTTCATTGATTACACTAAAGCCTTTGACTGTGTGGATCATAACAAACTCTTAAAGAGATGGGAATCACACCATTTTACCTGTCTCCTGAGAAACCTGTATGTGGATCAAGAAGCAACAGTTAGAACCCTGTTTGGAACAATTGACTGCTTCAGGAATGACAAAGGAGGACGTCAAGGCTGTCTGCTGTCACCCTGTTTGTTTAAACTATACACTGAGCAAATCATAAGAAATGCTTGGCTGGATGGGTTACAAGCTGGAATCAAGGTAGGCGGGAGAAACATTAACAGCTTCAGATATGTGAATGATACCATGCTAATGGCAGAAAGCAAAGAGGAATTGAAGAGTCTCTTGATGAGGCTGAAGAAGGTCAAGTGAAAGAGCCAGCTTAAAACTAAATATTAAAAAAAAAACCCAAAACTAAAATCATGACATCTGGCCCCATTACTTTATGGCAAATAGAAAAGAAAAATATGGAAGTAGTGACAGATTTCCTTTTCTTTGTCTCTAAAATCACTGTGGATAGTGACTACAGCCATGAAATCTGAAGACAATCGCTTCTTGGCAGGAAAGCTGTGACATCTAGACAATGTGTTGAAAAGCAGAGACGTTACTCTACCAACAAAGTGTCCATATAGTCGAGGCTATGGTCTTGCCAGTGGTCACGTATGATTGTGAGAGCTGGACCTTAAAGAAAGCAGAGCACCAAAGCATTGATGCCTTTGGACTGTGATGCTGGAGAAGACTCCTGAGAGTCCCTTGGACAGCAAAGAGATCAAACCAGTCAATCTTAATGGAAATCAACCCTGAATACTCATTGGAAGGACTGATGCTGAAGCTGAAACTCCAGTATTTTGGTCACCTGATAACAGCTGACTCATTGGAAAAGTAACCGATGCCATAGACATGTACTTGGGCAAACTTCGGGAGATGGTGAAGGACAGGGAAGCCTGGCGTGCTGCACTCCATGGGGTTGCAAAGAGTCAGCCACGACTGGGCGACTAAACAACAACAACATTTGATTTTTAGAAGGTAATGGAATTGTTCCATTTTTCTAAGTTCTATTTCTGAGCAGAGTTGTTCACATTTCCTTATTATTCTTTTAATATCCATGGGATCAGTAGTGACAACCCATTTTTTCATTTCTGATACTAGTAATTTGTTTCTTCTTTTTCTCTTAGTAACCCTGTCTAGAACTTTATCAATTTATTGATCTTTTTAAAGATTAAGTTCTTGGTTTCATTGGTTTTCTCTATTGGTTTCCTGTCTTCAGTTTCATTGATTTCTATATTAATTTTGTTTCCTGTTTGCTTTAGTCTTAGATTTAATATATTTTTCTCTAGATTCCTAAGGTAAACACTTAGATTGTTGATTTTAGGTCTCTTCTTTTCTAATATATGTATTAAATGTTATACAGCTTCTTATATTTCACTTCTTTAGATGAATATATTAAAAAATTAAAGTCCAATTTAAACATGCCTATATCAGTTGCACATTTATCTAAAGTGCAGATATGTATAGTAGGCACTATCACTGTCACTTTAGAATGTGCACTTTTAATCTTTGACATGGATACATATCAGTTCAATAAAACTACATAATTTATTTCATCAGAGATTTTTTTGTCTTTGCCTGTTAGATAATCAGAATTTTTCAGATTATACAATGGCTATTCTCACAAGGATATTTAAACTTTTGACTATCCAAAAACCAGTCACTAGATAAAAAATTCACACAAAATCATTCTGTGGCTGCTTTCTCAATATTATAGAATGGTATACAATCATTTCTAAAATAGTTCTTTCCTATTTTAGTTATGCTAGTTAAATATTATGTCTTCAGCTTTCAATTAAATGTTTATTATTAAATTTATTATTAAATGTCAATTAATGTTTCAATTAAACATTACTATATGTACTTATAAATTTTAATATCTAATTAAATTTTTACAGTCAAAGCTTTGTTATTCATTTCTGAGATCTATGAATCAGAGAGAACTTGTTAACAGTACCAAAAAAGAAAATAGTATTAGTAGAATCAGTAACATAGATGTAAATGCTTATTTGTACACGTATTCAAATATATTGAACTACATTTTCTTCTTGTAAGCCTCATAGAACCAAAGTGTTGTTTTCTCACTTGGTGTGTTACAGCATGTGTGCGTTCGTGCTTCAGTCGCTCAGTTGTGTCCAACGCCTTGCAACCCCAGGAACCCCCAGGCTCCTCTCTCCATGGAATTTTCCAGGCAAGAATACCAAAGCGGGTTGCCATTTCTTCCTCCATGGTACCTTCTTGACCCAGGGATCAAACTCTCGTCTTCTGCGTCTCTGCATTGGCAGGTGGGATTCTTTACTATTGAGCCATCAGGGAAGCCGATGCATTATAGCAGTTGTTCTTAATAGCGGGGATAAGGGATGGAATTTTGTTCTCAAGGTTATGTTTGGCAGTGTCTGGAGAAGTTTTTGGTTGTTGCAACTGGGGTGGGAGGTGCTACCAGCATCTAGTAGGTGAAGGATAAGAATGTTGCTGAACATTTTACAATACACTCCCACTTCCCCAACAAAAAATTATGCAGTCCAAAATGTAAATATTTTCAGGATTGAGAAACACTATCTTACAGTCTATTACAGAAGATATAGATACATAACAGAAGATATAGATACATAAGTAATTACAGTGAAATTAATAGTAATAACTAGCTGATTCTAGGCATCATGAGGATTATTCTATTTAGCTCTCCTAATTTAGTTTTCAAACAATGCAAGTACTATTGTAATCACTTTATAGAAATATAAGGAAATCTACCTCATATAGAAAGTAATCATTGTCAATCATTTAATTCACAACATATATTATACTAATAACAAAACTCCTGGAGTTTCAACTATGTACTATGAGTGATGGTAATATCAAACTAATCTTATTTCTTATGCAACCAGATATAAATATTATAGAAAAACAAATAATTTACCAATTACCTATGTTTCACAAGGGAAAAAAGGATCACAAATTTTCATGTTCAATTAAGTTTGACATTCAATACTTTATTATTCAATTCTGAGATCTCTGAATCAATAACAACTTGCTGCTGCTGCTGCTGCTGCTAAGTCACTTCAGTCATGTTCGACTCTTAGCGACCCCATGGACTGCAGCCCACCAGGCTCCTCCGTCCATGGGATTTTGCAGGCAAGAGTACTGGAGTGGGGTGCCATTGCCTTCTCCCAACAACTTGCTAACAGTGCCAAAAAAGACAATAGTATTAGTAGACTCAATTTAGTGATTCTGTTTTCCTAAAGGATCATTATTAGCTTAGAAAGCATTTAACTTTTTGAGCATTTACTTTGCTTCATCTATTTTTAATGCTTTTTTTTTTTTTTTTTTGGTAAATGCTATCTTATTTAACTCTAGCTACTATCCTGTGAAATGGATATTATACAGATTGCATTTCATACTGAAAAAATAAAGCTTAAGAAATATGGCAAAATATCACAGAACGAATCAGTAGAAGACTGAGTTTATATCCTAAATGTGTCTGGCCACAAAGCAATGTTCTTTCTAACACTGTGTGGTCTCTTCCTATTTTTTTTTTTTTCTGAGAAATGAGATATTTTGCCACCTAAGCTGGTGGAAGATAACTCAGATTAGTAATGATTACAAAGTTCAACCAATGAATAAGTAATTCCCAAGGTGGTGGTTTTAGTAGCTAAGTCGTGTCTGACTCTTGTGACCCCATAGACTGTAGCCTGCCAGGCTCCTCTGTCCGTGGGATTCTCCAGGCAAGGCTACTGGAGTAGGTTGCCATTTCCTTCTCCAGGGAATCTTCCCAACCCACGAATCAAACCTGGGTCTCCTGCATTGCAGGCAGATTCTTTACTGACTGAGCTATGAGACTTACTAATTTCTAAGGACTAATTCCCAAGGACTAGTATATAAATTGTAAGCTTTGAAGGCTAAGTTCCATCATTATTAAGATGTTGTACCTGTTAGGAAAGGCTTTGACTCGATTAATAGAAAACCTTACTTATAGTGTCCTGTCCAATAGGGATTCCTCCATAAAGAGAAAACGTAAGGTGGCTACCTACTCTAGTATTCTTACCTGAAGAACCCCTGGACAGAGGAGTCTTGAGGAGTACAGTCCCTGGGGTCACAAAGTGTTGGACATGACTGAGCGACTAGCATTTTCATACTTCTTTCAGGTCTTCTCATTATAGTAGGAGTGTTTCAGTGAGGTCTGGGTCCTTGGCCAGGACCTCGTTTATTCTCCTGAACTTTTTCTCATGATAACAATTTGTTTGGAGCATTTCAAGCATTATTTTGTCACACTACAGAGAACAAGGAAGAGGGAAGCAGAAAGGCTTTATTTTCATACTTTGGGAGGGGGATGTGGGGAAGATAAGACAAAAGCTTTTCCAGAAACTCTAAGTAGACTTCCTTTACATTTTATTGGTCAGAACTAGATCACACAGGCACCTCTAGTTGCAAAGGAGTTAATTTTTCCTTCCCATTCAAGGACAAGGTTGGGAAGTCTCTTAATGAGACAAAGTAGCACTGCAGATTTTATAGTTAACAAAGCAATTTCTCATGTTTTATCTCATTTGTTGTATCCATAATAAATAAAAATAACAGAATGTTATATAAATATCCTAAATTGTAATGCATTTATTAGTTATCAAAAGCATTGATTTTTTAGAGCTTTATTTATTTAAAATATTCATTATTTGGCTGCATCAGGTCTTAGTTGTAGCTTGCAGCATCTTTATTACAGCATACAGGATCTTTCCTTGTGGTGCACAGGCATCTCTACTTGTGGCTTGCAGTCTCTCTAGTTTGGTACAAGGGCTCAGTGGTTGCCCCATAGCAAGTGGGATCTTAGTTCCCTGCCCAGGGATTGTACCCATGCCCCCTGCATTGGAAGGCAGATTCTTAAGCACTGGACCACTAGGAAGTCCCACAGAAAATTATTGAAGATTATTTGACCATATATATGGGTTTATTTCTGGGGTCTCTGTTTCATTGCCTTATTTGTCTTTATGCCAATATCATACTGTTATGATTACTATAACTTTGTAGTATGTTTTTAAGTCAGGAAATGTGAACTCTTCAACTCTGTTGTTCTTTAACAACAGAATTATTAACAACAAAATTATTATGACATTTTTTATTCCCTTGAAATTCAATATTAATTTTATGATGGACTTTTAAATTCTGGGGAATATGTAGGTCACTGGGTGGTATAGACATCCTAATAGTTTTATATTTTTCAACCCATGAACACTGGATGTCTTTCCATCTGTGTCTTCTTTAATTTCTTTCAGCAATGTTTTGTAATTTTCTGGGTACAAGTCTCTCATCTCATTAGTTAGGGTTATTTCTATATGTTTTATTCTTTTTGGTGTTATATAAATGGAATTATTTTCTTAATATCCTTTTTGGATTGTTTATTGTTAGTGTATGAAATTACAACTGATTTCTTTGTGTGTGTTAATTATAATTTATCAATCGTATGAAATACTATTTAATAGCACCACCATTTTCATGTGAAAAAAGAAAAAAAAAAAGAGATATTATTTACATGACTGAGTCAGAGTTCAGAACCATATCTCAACTGATTGAAACTGATTCAAGACATACAAAATCCATTTAGCAGAAAAGATTATGATTTTTCCTTTATAGACTCAAAATACATGCTCAGTCTTTGCATATATGTATAACTGAGGTGACAGATTAACAGCAGTTCTGGAAAAAATAGCATTTCATTTTCATTGTGTGTGATGCTTTCTAAAAGAAAACAAAGGCAATGGAGAGTGCCTTTTTAAAAGTAAGGCATACATTAATTAAGGATAAAATAGGTATGCAGTTCTACATGTTGGCAAGACCACTTTTGGAATATTTCATTCAGTTCTGAGACTTGTTTCAAGAAGGACCATGAGAAACTGTGGGAAGTCTTCTTGAGTGCATTTTTAAGAGTTGAGGGTAGAGGGGATGAAATGAGTGGGAGGTCTACCATCTATATCTTGCAACTGTAATATTAAAGGCAAAAGTCATGCTGAACAAAACAGACATGTATGAATTGTCCCTCCGTGTGTGAATAGTCTGTGCTTTAATGATTTTGAAGAAGAGCCTTATGAGTTGAAGTTTATGTTGAACTAGATCAGCTCTCACTAAGAAATTCTAACCAATTTTTTGCCCTTTTAACAAATTAAATGGACAATATAAAACATTTCCATTATCTGATTAAATAATTTATTTAAAATACTATAACAGTTTAAAATAGAATAAAATATATCCATATCTTTTATAGAGGTATGAAAAGACTTAGAAGTCCTCAAGAAAATTAAGAAAGATGACACTAGAACTGTAGAGGTAGGAAGGTAATATGAAAACTTGGAATCACTTTTGTAAAGAGATAACTCAGAAAAGGAAGAAAATATATAACTCAAGAGAAAATACAGTCTATAAAATTTAGTCACAGAAACCAATTCTGAAAACATGGTCTCTGAAGTTGAAAGACAAACATGTGATAAATTAGCAATTTACAATTTATAAAAATTTAAATTTTACATCAAACTTAAAAGTAATAACATCTATATTAGAATTCAGTTTACTTTTGTTTAGTTCATTTTTCTAATTAAATCCTGGTACTAGTTATGTTGATATATGTATTTTAATTCATGTGTCTCACACATAAATGTATTAAAGTTATTATGTATGTTAGATCAAAATTGGCATTTTGGATTTTTAAAAATGCAATGATTCTGTGACGACTGGACATTTATTTTCAATTATATGAAATCTGTAGAAAGACCACTCTGAACTTCGTAGACTTAGACAGAAAAGAGACTCAAAATGTGTGTATTTGTCTGTGTGCGCACACATTTTTTATTTCAGCCATCAGTAGTTACCCAGCATCACTTTGATTCTTTCTTCTTCGTATTGAAACACAGCTCAAAGCACCAAACCCATTCTCCAGTGATTGGGACAAAAGTAGGTTAGTAGAGTGGGTTGCTAGGAGACCAATGTCAGCGTCATCTATGACCTTGCAGGATGGAAAAAATAAGTATAGATTTATCGAACTCGGTGGCACGTTGTTTGAGTTCTCCGCTCCGGCTGTCTTGTTTCATTTCTGTCTACCTCAGTGTTTTGCCCTTCTCTTTTCTCTCTTTTTCTCAAACACAAATGTGAACATATAAAGCCATACAACTCCCTTTCTTGATACCTCCTAATTCCTCAAAGTTATTACTGTGCTGAGTTTAACCACAGCATTGTCTCTCAGCTAACAAGGCACTCCAACAGCAGCGTCAGCAAATTCTGATCTTTTTAAAAGGCTGATTCTTCATACTATCGCTGTAAGAAATGTAGAAATCAGTTCTATTGGGAACAGCATTATGAAAAATGTATAAACATCACAAAGTAATTTTGCTGTCACATTCAAAATGTTTTCTCAAAGTTGCATCCACAGTTTTCACAGTTGAGGTGGCTTAGGTTAAATAATCTCATGAAGGCGAGAACTCTAACATTCTTGTCATCTTCTTGGCATATCTTTTTAAAAAATATTGTTTACAATATGGATTTACCAGAGAAAAGAATGCCTATAGACAAAGCTAAATTAAAAAAAAAAATCTCAGATCCCAAACCATTTTTGTTTTCATATTTCTAGATCTACTTCTTTTTAAAGAAATTATAAATTATACTATAAATAAATGGTTGGGAGTGGGATAGAGAGCTGTGTGCATGCACACACTTGCATATACATGATTCTTTTCACCAGAGATGGAACCTTAACTGAATTCTTTTGAGAAAGCAGCCCTCATTCCAATTATAGCAAAAGTCCTGCAGTTCAGACTTCATATTATTATACATTTATATAGTTTAATCAGAAAAAAACTGAAATAAATGGGATGTACAGATATATACTACCAGTACAAATATTTAGACTTTTGGTAACTATTGACTAGAAAAAATTAGTTCAGTTAAGCTAAAGTATACTGTATTTCCAAAATCAATTGAATAGCTGTTATTAAACAGAGCCAGGCTACTCAAATGAATTGTAAAATTTTATGTCAGAGTGTGATTACCTTGTGATCACACAAAGAGAATTTTATGCATATCTTAATGTATGTGATGGCCTAGATAATGGAATTTGAAATAATTTTTTTTGTATTTTATTTTTTAAAGTCTTAATAATGATCAGAAAATAGAAAATAGTTACTTAAGGTTGTTGTGTACATACTTACTGGATGTCTAAGAAAGAAAATAGAATTCACCAAATTTTTGAAATATGAGAGAACAGAAAAATGTTCATAATTATTATTCTATCAGTGTATAAATTAGTCCTTAGAAATGCATCAGTCTTATTTTTTCTGTGTTTAAGTCTTTAATGATTTTCATAACCACTGATATATCACTTAGATAGCAAAGTTTTACTGTTCTATATAAAAATATAGTGATTTATCCATGAGTTTGGCAAAACGTATTTAGAGATTATTGGAAGGAATGAATACATTGAGAATACTAATATATTAACTAAAAATGGTGAGGTCTAAGAGCTAAAACAAAAACCATTGTATGATATGTATTAAAATTCAAATAAGAGAAGTAAGGCAGAATTTTTTTAAAGCTATTGGAAGCAGCTCATGGAATATATTTTTAAGTGCAATCATTGTGGTGTTGCTTGTGAAAATTAAGCAGAAAATGGCCACCCTAAGACCACTCTAGGATTGTGGATGCAAGTTCTTGGGCAAAAAGCAAATGTATGATCACACTGAAGAGAATAAGAATTAAGCAGATGAAGTAGGGGAAGAATGAAGAGTCAAGTATTGGGTGAAGCAGCAGTGGCAAAGCCTTTTGCCAAGTAATCTTATCTCTGAGTATATGTATGCCTTCCTTACTTCCAGAAGTCACTAGGGGAGAAAATACAAATTGTATTTCAATATGATGTATTAATAAATACAATGTGGAAATCAATATCACATGCAATAAATGCAAATTTTATTTCATGCATACACTTGATATTCCATTTATTCATTAACCAGAGAAACACCTGAATACCTATTATGTGTTACATCTTTTTACATATGATTTTTGAGCCTAAGTTAGACAAGTATGTAAAAACATAATTACAACACAAAGTAATAAAAAAGTTCTAACAAGTGTAGCAAAGATTGCTGTGATGGTAGGGTGAATTTGCTTGTAATTGGCATATATGTTATTATTATAGTGGTCCCAGGACATGTTTGAGATATTCTGTAGAAACTAATGTGGTACTTGGGATTTTGCACATTATAAAATTCTGCACATAGTCATTTGGTTCTGGTGACTCATTTATTTTCCAAAACAAAAGCAGAAAATAATATTAGAGGACCCGCCATTATATTAAAAATCATATCTGCTTCAAAAATCTTTTGGTTTTTCCCTCATAATTCATTTATGGAAATTTCAACATAATTAAAATAAAATAATTGTATTTCTGACCAAGCATTGACATACGGAAAATCAGTTAGAGGTAATACTGAGAAAAAGAAAATTCCAAAGATGCAAAGTTTTATCGACAAGAAATATCCATAAGCACAACATATAGCAAAATACTATAGCTTTTACCTTGAAGGCATGTACTTACTTTACAGGTTGATTCAGTGAGTCTCGAAGGTCTCAAGGGCTATGCAGAACATAAAACACAACTGTTCTAGTTCAGATTTTTATCTCCAATGTACAAGTTAAGCTGAAATTTTGTGAATAATGGCTTACTATTACTTTTGTTTTCTTGAGGTTTGGAAGAAAAATTTGGAAAAAAAATGCCGGGTTGCCATGGATGCAGAGAGATAAATGGAGGATTTTTCCCCTCCTAATTTATTTCACTAGCAACTAATCATTCAAATATGCTTTTCTGACACAAAATATGAGCATGCTGTATCATGGAGAATGCTCTCTCTATAGTGTTTTCTCAGTAGAAAATTATTTATAAAAGCAAAATCTAAGAGTAAGAATTTCCCCCGCCATCTCTTCTGACTCTCAGGTGCAGCTTCTTAGAATCAGAGCAAATAAAGTACATTAGGGAGAAATGTATGCTATTAACGCATTCTTTGATTATTCTCTGCTTCAGGACTGACAATGCTTTTCAGTTAACAGAGTTTTTTGGTATTTCTCTGGAAAGCCATAAAGAAATACAGAATCAATAAGATGAGCATTTAAAATTAAGCTTGAGAAAATTTCTGACAAAGTAGTATGATCTTTAGTAGATGCATTAGTTGTAAAAAATAAAAGTGTTTTTGATCCATAAATTTTACTGACTCATAAGTTAATGCTTAGAAAATTGACATAGGGCACTAAGCTAAGAATGTTTAGGTAAGTAGAAAGGTATAATTTAAGGCAGTGAAAGGAAGTGGCCATCATATAAAGAAAATATCTCCCAATTTTGTACAATTATTTCTTGCTGAATTAGCAGACCCACAACTATCATCTCCTGTGACTTCCTGATTGGTCTCTAGGTATGTCAACTCTTGGAAAGGCTGCTGGTCTGCAATCTCAGAGCTAAAGTGGGTCTTGTATGTAATTGAAACATTTAAGGATGTCTTAAATGGCTGCCTTTGAGCCTACAGGGAAAGCATACCAAATATAGGAATGGTGTGGGATAGCCCCAATGGTCTGGTTAATAAAACAAAGGCCACTGCAGAAAGTTAGTTATCAGAGACCTCGAAAGCTTTGTACAACATTGCATTACATAGAACAGCCATTTTAACTTTAAAACTGCAGGATTAACAACGCTGGGAGGTGTAAGAAACTAAAAACACCCCAAGGTAACAAACAGAAATTCACAGGGGCCTCTTTCGGTGCCCTATTGATTCTGTTAATTCAACAAGGGATAATTGCAGAAAGTTACTGGAGACATTTAAAACTCCCTGAAGCACAGGTTTCTAATACTGGCCTGTGGGCAGAAGGTCTCCAAAAGGCTCTCACAACTGACGCAGCAAAGTGAGCACTGAAGTTTTAACCCTCAAAGTGCTATGTGCAGCACCTTCAATTACCCAAAGGGAAAGAAAATAATTGTACTTTTATACCAAGGAATATTTGCCTATCACAAGTCTGTAAAGGGATGATCTTGGTTTACCTGTACTAATTCAATTAAGGGGCAATCCTGTGACTCAACGATTCTTCTAAACATAAGCAGCTGTAATTTTAATAGTATTTTCTGAAAATTAAAATTGAATAGAGTATTTGCCTATTTTTGATGATATGGGCTTGCAGTTAAAATGCGTTTTTAATGTAGAAGAGTTCTGTATTTTTTCCTTTCTGAATTTGCAAAGGATCTTTGTCAACACTGATTATTTTTTTTCTTACTGATTGATTGGGATTGGTAAGATACTAACATTAATATTTATCCTCACTTCTGCCTTCTGAGCTCTAATCAAATTGAGAACAATTGCCAAAAATGATAATGAAGATTAAAGTATAATACCCCTCATGCAAAATGCTGGGATGGATGAATTACAAGCTGGAATCAAGATTGCCAGAAGAAATTTCAACAACCTCAGATATACAGATGATACCATCCTAAAGGCAGAAAGTGTAGAGGAACTAAAGAGCCGCTTGATGAAGGTGAAACAGGAGAGTGAAAAAGCCGACTTGAAATTCAACATTCAAACATTCTTGGACTCCAAAATGACTGCAGATGGAGACTGCAGCCAGGAAATTAAAATACTCTTGCTCCTTGGAAGAAAAGCTATGACAAACCTAGACAGCAACAGCATATTACAAAGCAGAGACATCGCTGCTGACAAAGGTCCATACAGTCTAAGCTATGGTTTTTCTGGTAGCCCTGTATGGATCTGCGAGTTGGACCATAGAGAAGGTTGAGTGCTGAAGAATTGATGCTCTTGAATTGTGGTGCTGGAGAAGACTCTTGAGAGTCCCTTGGACAACAAGGAGATCAAACCAGTCAATCCTAAAGGAAATCAACTCTGTAAAGAGTGTTGCTGAAGCTGAACCTGCAATACTTTGGCCATCTGATGTGGAGAGCTGATTCACTGGAAAAGACTGAAGGCAAAAGGGGAAGTAGTAGTAGAGAATGAAATGGTGGATAACATCACTGACTTAACGGACATGAATTTGAGCAAACTCCAGGAGACAGTGAAGGACAGAGAAGCCTGGCCTGCTGCTGCCCATGGAGTCGCAAAGAGTTGGACACAGCTTAGCAACTGAACAGCAACAGTGATCCCTCTTAATATTGTTAATATAGTAGTAGAAAAAGTGTGGACTTTGAAAACAAAGTGAGACTTCCTAAATCATCCTGCTTTCTCAACTAGCCCTTGGGTTGTGTTTGTTAGGAATGTTGGATGTTTTGAAAGGTAAGCCACCTTTTCAACTGCATGGAGAATAATAACCTTTAATATACCCCAGCACTAGGGCTGAGAGAGTCTTGACCTTATTTGTCTTTCTTTTTAATTAATTTCAATGGCATGTATTTACTTTATAATGTTCTGTTAGTTTCTACTGTACAGAAAAGTGAATCAGCTTCATGTATACAATACCCGCTCTTTGTTTATTTCCTTCTCATTTGGGTCACAACAGAGCCCCGAGTAGAGTTCCTTGAGCTAGATAGTTCTTGTTGTTTAGTGGCTGTCATAGTCACCTCTTTTGCAACCCTGTGGACTGTAGCCTGCCAGGCCTCTCTGTTCATGGGATTTCCCACTCAAGAATACAGGACTGGGTTGCCACTTCCTTCTCCAGAGATCCTCCTGACCCAAAGATCGAAGCCCACATCTCCTGCAATGGCAGGTAAATTCTTTACCACCTAAGTCACCAGGGAAGCCCTGGGCTATACAGTAAGAAACCTACATATCCATCAACAGGAAGGATAAAGAAGATGTGGTACACATATGCAATGGAATATTACTCTTGACTTTATTTGAATTAACGTGGGCCTCAGGCGATAGAGTAGGACTGGTGGAAGACCATGCGCATCTCTGGTGGAGACATCAGTGACGGAGGGGGTGAGAAAAAAGAAAGAAAGCTGAGACTGAGAATGTGGGCCATCTGTGAGCTTTAACTTTGGCCCCAGTTAGTAAAGTCACTGCTCTTCTCATGGGGAGGAGAGAGTAAGAATGGAGAAAACAGTGGACGTTTCCTCCCCATTGCTTCCCTGACAGAATGGAAGTGTTGGGAAAGATTCCTGTTACATGGGACAAGGCAGGAATGTGGAAAAACATTTCTCCTAGTTCTTCTAAATCAAATAATGAATGGGCTATAATGAATGAATGAATAATGAATGCCTATAATGAATGGGCTATTTTAAATCAGGAAGAGCTGAGGACTGTGTCTTTGGCTTAGTATGAAACCTGGCTCCTAGTTTCTGTCACATATGATTCATATAGTACAATTAAAAAAGAAATTTTTAGGAAAAATCAGCCTTTGTTTACCCTGCAGTTTAAATTATGGGGTATTACCTATATTTATTGTCACACCAACCATTTTTTTTCCCCAGATATCTTGACAAGTATATTTTAGGGCAAGCCTCTTAGTATTAGGTATGACTGTATAAGAACAAAAGAAAATGCATAAAACTCAGTTTAAGGTATATGATACAGTAACAATACATAAACTTGAAAATTACCTCAGAATAGGTATGTTATTGTAAGTTAAAGCTAACTTTATCTAACTATGTGTAAGTACATGTGTAAGTACATTCATCTATTTAAGTCACCTGAGGTGACCTGTGAGAAAATCTTGGGGATATCTTTGAGTCTTATTCTATGGCTTAGTGAGAGACATTAGTTAAAAAAAAAAACAAAAAACTTACAGTTTGAACATCTAAGTATTTTCTGTATTTTCAAAGACATAGGGTCCATGGAATTATGTTATCTTCTAGGAGAGCTTTCAATCCCTGGTTGAGAAGGGAATGGTATTGCCTCACTTCAGTTTCTTACTTGCTATCAATTAGTGTAGTAAAACAGCTTTTGTGACTAATATATTCTACAAAATGCTCAGAAACCAGTGATAACAAAAGAGTGGATGAAAATTGTTGTGCAACGTTGCCTAAATCAACAGCAACTCCTGGTGTTTTCTTATTTTTGCATGAACTAAACCTTTATGTGCACACAATTCTGTACATCCACGTGGAGTACTTGAATTTCTAGACAGGAAGAACTTAATTGGCCTTTTTTCTATCATAGTTTATATTTTTATAAATTTTATATGGCATATTTCTACCATAATTTATATTTTTGAATTTTTTTTTCCTAAATAGGGAAAACAAACTAAAAAATGTTGGTCATTTTTGGGATTGAATTTAATGCATATGGAATAACACGATCCTTCTATAGCTTTGTTTCTTTCTCTTCCTTTCCCTATTAAATTTTGCTTAATGTTCTAGGGTTACTCAGGATATCTCTGTTAAAAATAAATGTTTTTATACTATCTTCCCCCTTAATTTTGTCTTTGCTTTGATCTGATCACCTTGATTTACATACTCCCTTGTTTAAAGTGATATGTAAAATAAGATAATGACTAATAAGATTGAAAATTCTGTCCCTAATGCAGTTATCCAATCTGAATAATATTATCTGTTTCAATCCAATACTATCATTATTCAAGGAAAATTCACTTAGTAACACAAATTATTTCAAATGTTCTATAACATATATGCATATGTACATGTATGTGTATCTATATACAATATGTATATGTATGTGTATATATATATATACACGGATCAAACTATTTAGAACCCTTATCCATTTACAATTTTTCTTACCACATCAATGATGTGATTAGAAGGATTTTTTTTTCCCCAAGAAACAATTCATGTCAGCTCCGAAAACCCTCTAACAGTTACTAGCTGTAGATGGCATATTTTGAAAAATGTTTGAAAGGCAGAAAAGGTAAGGCTGTATTGATGGCTATAGGAAAGCAAAGATTAAACACCCAGGTAAGAAGGCTGCAAGCAGAGGTAAGCCCTTGGTTCTGAAAATGCACCGTTCAGAGTGAGCAAATGCTATCAGAGTCGTAGGGGGTTGTGTGGAAGACAGCAATCAGAAGAGGTAATTGGAGTACTGCCCGAGGTATAAGAGAACCCTCGGAAGGTAAATCCTTCTGCATTATCTGAGGCTACAGAGCCCTGGGTGTAGCACTTGTTCTGACTTGAATAAGACAGCAGAAAGCTGCTTTCTAAAGAGAGTGGTGGACAAGTGATATGGATGTTGGGCCTGGAGAAAGAAGTGTAGCAGTGTTCACATAGAAAGATAAATCAATAAAGGCAGCTTCATAGCTCCACTGAGAGTAAAGCACAGCAAAGCTAATTCCCTTGGAATGAAGTCCTTCTTAACTTTGGGAATTACAGGAGCCCCAGGCCAAGAGCCTGCTTTCTCTTAGCCCATGCTCCCTCCATAAAGGGACGCCCAAGTCACAGTAGAAATCACTCTTATGTGATGGTCTTCTGCACCTTCTATTTGGTAGAAAGACATTTTGAGTAAAGAGTTGAAAGAGATAAATATAAGAAAATAAAATAATTGACTAGAAGAAATACAGGAAATGAACAAAAAAAATAAGATATTACAAATAACAATGAATATCCTTTGACATAGTTAAGAGACTATTATATCTATAATGCAAGACCATGCTACCATGAATCAGGAGCAATCATAGAACCAAGAAGAAATAATTCTTGATAATTAAAAATATGATTGCCAAAGCAAGTAAGCAGTAAATGCAAAGTGTGGTTGATACAATAAAAAGCAAGGTCTATCTAAATTCCATATATATGTGTTAGTATGCTGTAATGTTCTTTATCTTTCTGGCTTACTTTAGAAAGAAGGTAACGATAACCCTATATGCAAAACGGAAAAAGAGACACAGAAATACAGAACAGACTTTTGAACTCTGTGGGAGAATGTGAGGGTGGGATATTTCAAAAGAACAGCATGTATACTATTTATGGTGAAACAGATCACCAGCCCAGGTGGGATGCATGAGACAAATGCTCGGGCCTGGTGCACTGGGAAGACCCAGAGGAATCGGGTGGAGAGGGAGGTGGGAGGGGGGATCGGGATGGGGAATACGTGTAAATCTATGGCTGATTCATATCAATGTATGACAAAAAAATAAATAAATAAAAATTAAAAAAAAAAAAAAGCAAGGTCTATTGTAGAATGTATGAAGAAAAGAATCAGTGAATACATGAAGAAAAATCCACAATTAGATACATTATCCTGAAATTTCTGAGCTTCAAGTGTAAATAGGTATTTCAAAATCTTCTAGAGAAAAAAAGAGGTACCTAGAAAGACAAATTTTTTCTCATTGAAATCAGGATTAGAAGAATGATACTAAATGCCAGAGCTTAATGAAGCAGCGCAAGTACTAGAGTTTGAATCTGGAAACTATGAATCATTCATGAGGCCAAATATATAATATATATTTAGTTAGTTATTAGTTAGGCAAAGACAGAGCATTTAGTCCTGTCTTTAGCATTAATCTTGAAATTATCTAAGATTCTGGTCCAGCAAAACAAGAGAAACCTAACAAATGGGCAGTATCAGATCCAAAGCAGTAGAAGTAACCCAAAATTTTGTTTGAAAAAAAAATCCAGAAAGGCAGATGTGCAGCTGACATCTGCACATCTATCTGTCCAGTTTAGACCAGGAAGTTGAAACCATTTTTGGACCCAGGTTTGGGGGCAGTATTACGGAATGGCAGTCAAGAGATTTAGAAGCCCTCAATAAGAAGATGAAGCTGTGGTTCTTTTCGGTTCAGAGAAAATGAATGACAATTCTATCTTCCAGGAGAAGGAAAACAAGAACATCATGATTCAAATACAAAGCAAACCAAAATGTGGCATAAGGAAATGTAAGGGAAAGGGATTTATTTGTGCCTGATGCTTGAATAATTCTATGTTAATTGTCATCAATTTATAAACCTAGAATTACGTGTGTTCCTGAGCCCATTCATTCTACTTGACTCTTTAGTGACCAAAATTCGTATCACCAAATGTAAATAATTCATAGTTTTCAACATTTTTAAGTTACCTTAGAAAAATTCCAGAAGATTTAATATACCTGTTTTGAACTTTGGCAAGATAAAGAGATCACAGAAATTGAGTGAGAGACATGAAAGCTGAAAAACAGTAAAAATCTGGAGTTAGATGAGTGAAAGGGAAATTAAAGGTGTTTAAGGGGGGTAACAATTGCATGTTACAGCTAGAAATCAAAAGATATTGTCTAAAATTTATCAATCAATAAATGTTAAGAACCTTGCTTAGAATTATAATAATGACCATCAAAACAATTAAAACAGAAAGAGTAAAAAGTAGTTGCATCTCAAGAATAGTAAATGAAGTAGGGGGTGGGATGAAAGTAAATATTTTACTCTCATAAAAACATATTTATGTCTGCTATGATGTATAATTTTAGGTTGTAAACAGATACAAAGGAGTCCCAATAAGTCAGTGTTAAAAGTTCCTGTATCAAGGATGTTTTCAAAAGTCAGTAATAGGAATACTGATTCATAATGGCATAAACCGTAAAAAACACTGTCACTAATAACTTAAAGTCCATAGGGAGGATGGCTGTCAGGAAAGGCACCTATTTATTTTATTGTCTGTTTCAGGTTGTTTCAGCATCAGTGATACCATAGGTGTTATGCTTTTTATACTTAATATTTTTTAGTAACATTATCAGTAGTTTGGATTTGGCCTCAGGAAAAATACAGTTATAAAATGGCTATAGGTGTTCTAGGTGTCCTACGCAAAATATCAGTGATATAAGAAGAAGAGGCAATTCTTGGTCTCATAATTCCTTTTCAGGAGTGAGAAAATCTTTCTCAGATTTAACTCATTGACCAGAATTTGGTTACATAACCTTCTGTATACCAGTCAATAACAAAGACAATAATACCATGATATATTTGGCAGTTAAGATCTGTCACAAGAGCTAAGAAAAAAATGAATTTCCTCTTGATCCATATAAAGAGAGTGGATCCTTTCATTGAACCATTTTTCTGATTGGAATAAAGACGTGAATAGATGCTGGGTAGGCAAACATCCATGTCCACACGAGGGCTCCAGGCAGAATTACTGAAGCAGTGGAGACTGGTGGTGAGCAAACCTTAGTTTTAATTCATACTCCCAAATCACCTCCTAATCTGCATCTGAATTTCTTCACTTGAGAGGTTAGAATGATGACCTCAGTCACTAGTTCTAATGAATCAAAATCACCTAGGAGGCCCATTATAATGCAGATTGCTAGGTATGACCCTCAGATTTTCTGACTCAGTAAATATAGGTGTTGCTTAAAAATTTGCATTTTGACCCTTTCCCAAGTGATTCTGAAGCTGCTAGTCTGAGAACTGTATCCTGAGAACCCCTGACCTAGTTGATGATCTTCCTGAAGGCTCATATTGGTATTCCTGGTGCCTGACAGAGTGAATGAAAATAGTTAAGTGTAAAATGTTTTATTTTTAAATACATTTCCTCTAACATTTAGTAAGTCTTAGCTTTTCTCTAGGTCTGGATTTATCACAATTACAAAATCTATTCTTCATTACAATTAAGAATGTACTGTTGCCAATAATCCCTGAATGCACATATATTAGAAAATAATTTAATGTTAATTAATTCTTTGGTTTGATATCTCTGTTCATCTACCTGTATGCATTATGCAAGTGCCTTGCAACAATATGTCTGATTTCTTTTTTAATGTTTTGGAAATCAAACACTTAATACTAACAAAATTCTATCCCTGAGTTATTCCAGTGCTCCTGTGTGGTGACCAACACATAGCCAAAATCCCATAACTATGCCCCAGGCTTCATACTGTGGGGAATCATTTTCTAAGCCTATTTGACTACAGAACACATTTAAACATTGGCAGACTATCAAGCAAAGCTCATGAGATGTGATGTCCATTTGGATTAAAATGGACAGCAAAAATGATCTCACAGATGAATTATTTGCTATAAGAAATAACTGAACCCTGATTTATACGCTTTTTAAGAAAGATTATAAACATCAAATTAGAACAATTAAGTCATTGTCATTATAAATAAAAAGGACAAAATAAAGTGAAGTAATTTACTGTGTATATTGATATGAAACATAACACAGAAGACATTTTAATGAGGCCAGTGTTTTTGAGTCATTGCTTCCTTTTATACTGAATATTATGAATAATTTTATTGCATTAAGTTTTTATTCTGCATGGAATTTTGGTATGATTTCTTTCAATTTTAATGTTGTTTGACAATTTTGTTTGCACAATAACTACATATGTTTAATACTGGCAGCATTGGACAGAAGTATAAATATCAAACATTTCCATCATCACAGAATCATCAATTGGAGAGCGCTTATAGTCTATGATGTGTAATTTAGTACCTCTCTTCTACTTTGTTGCAGTTCTTAGTATTTTTTCTTTTACATCCTTAGGAATTCATAACAGTGTTTGTCCCCTCATAGGTGTTCAGTATTTGGAATCTCATTATATTTTCACAACTGCAATTGAATATGATCTATCCTTCAGATTATAATTACTCAGTAAATACTCAGATTTTTTTTGTTTGTTTCCTCCTCTTGGAAAAAAAATTAGAGAAGCTCTAATTTCCATATATCAAGAAATATTTCCATTTCATATAGAAGACAAATATGCTCAATTAATTAAATTGCAATCTCATTCTTGTCTAATTAATCAATGCAATATTGAATAAAGTTGATCTTTGCTCCAACAAGATTAGGTATATCCTATTGATTTTGAAAACTTATTGCCTCCTTAAATGCTCCTGGACAATATTACCATGCTGGATTGTCTTACACACTTAGAGAGGCAGTTGTAATATGCTAAATTTTATAAAATGCCAGGTAAGATAGCGAAGCTTGCTTTTGTATGTATGCTGCTCTGCTATGAAAATATAAGGTGGACCTCAAGGGAAATAATAAACCCCAAGTGATACTGATAGTCTGAAAGTTACTTTCATTCTACTGCTTCTTCTATCTTATGCTCAACTTCTAAGACATTGAAAAAGATAGAAAAAAAATTGGTTTGGGTGGCATGGGAAGGGGAAAATGGAGATTTCATATTACAGTGAGACACAATGAGTATCTAATGAGTATAATAGGGTGATTTTTTGGTAAATATCCATTCTAGAAAAGTAATTTATTTTAATTTGGGCAACACTATTAAAGCAGAATTTTCTGAGTATGAGTATTATAAGGAAAACTTGCTGATGAAAAATACTCAAAATGACAAACCGAGGTGAGAAAGCGACATGCTCACCTCTAGCATGATTTAACGTTTGGCTAAGAGGTTTTCAACATAATGAAAAGATATTTACAATTCAAGCAGGTGACTCTACAAAGTGATGTGAAGTTTTGAAAAGATCAAGTGCTTACTCTACTCTCAGTTATAGTACAAGTTTTACCTATATAAATGATTTTTCCCTTTCCTTGTTAATCTTCCCACTAGCTTGCATTCTAGAAATATCTGCCTTAAATAGCCCTCCTTTAATGGTAATAGCTGAGTTTTAGTCAATTTTAAAGAGAATTTGCAGCCATATTGCAAAAACTGACTATATACCACCACATCGCATAAAAAAGTGCCTTAGATAAAGGTCCTGAGATTTTATATTAACTGTTTTATGGAAGCACAAACGGTACAGGGAAACTTTGCTATCACTGGTGATTTCTTCCTATGAATGATAGAGAAGTATCCACATACTTATTGCTTATATCTGCTCATTAAGACACTGCTAGTTTAACCACATATGGTATTCTCCATAATTTATCATAATATGTAGAAATGTTACCTTCAGGCAACTGATATCGTGAGAAACAATTAAATAAAATGCTATGGTGCTATCTGTGTCTGTAGGAAACAACTCAGGAATTAAAATATCTGTCCTACCCAGAGGGGCAGCCAGAATCTGCCTCTCCATCCTTATGTCTGAATTTATAGGATTTTTTTTCTTTAAATTGTAAATTTCACTTGCAATGGGATAGATGTGAATGCAATGACCTAGCCCTCTACTCATCAATAAAGATTTTTCTGCATCTTTCTCTTACTGAAACATTATTCATGTGGTTTATATTTCCATACGATTCAATCCTGTAAGATTCTGGAAACAAGACAGACACAGCAGGAACTTTTCTATCCTTCTGTGCTTCCATTTTTGAAACTGACATTAAGTAACACTACCTGGAATAATGAGGGAAAGCGGCATCGGCTTTTGAAGCCTGGAAAAGTGGCAATGTTAGAGGAAAAGCCAAAACATAATGATCACAAAGTGAATTAAAAGAATTAAAATAAACAACATTAATTATGAATAGTGACCAGTGACTTGAAGATTCTGTGTGATGTTTGTTGGAGACTGCTGTTTTAATCAAAAAGAGGAAGATTTTTTTACCAGTCACTTTGGATTTCAACTTCATAGTATTCACTGGATGAAATTTGCCAGCCATCTTTCTCATGTGAATGTTCTAATATTATTATTTTTTTCTGAGATTTTTCTCCTGAAAGAACCTGTGCAGAATCCTCTGACCTGTGCATATTGGAAGAATTTAAGTTAAATTCCTCCTGCACCTCAAATCATTTTCTATTTTGATGGTCATTTGGGAGCTATTACTACTTCCCTTAAGTCCACCAGTGTTGAAGTTTCTCTTAGCCTGTTATCCTGCATAATAATAAGCATCACAGAATATTGAAGCATGAGAACTATGATTTGAGAAATCAGTTCAGGCCTGAAATCTGGGCCAGTGCATTTAATTGAGACCACATTTAAATTTCTTTGATATTTCTTTATAGAAAAGTATAATGCCTCAAAGGGGAAACAAATTTTCATCTTAGTTACATTAGCTTTGTTAAATAAGCAAATAACCACTTACCTGTAAGCACAAGAAACGGACATAATTTAAGTCACTGCCTTCCAGAATAAGCAACTGCTTTTCTATAGAAGTATTTTCAATCGGCAATTAGTCATGCTGAATAAATATTTCATAAAGAAGTTATAAGAAACAATTCAGCTTTCTTAAAAAAGTAATTGACTATTGTCTGTTTGTAGCTCTTGAAACATTTTCCTTGGCTTCCTTTAATTGGTCAGGATGGGTCAAGACAAGGTCAGCACAAATCCCACCATTTTCCTGTTTTCTGAATTGTGGATGTGCGTGGCCTATAACAGGCTTCCTTGGTGGCTCAGATGGTAAAGAATCTGCCTGTAATGCAGGAGACCCAGGTTCAGCCCCTGAGTCAGGAAGATCCTTGGAGAAGGAAATGGGTACCCACTCCAGTATTCTTGCCAGGAGAATTCCATGGACAGAGGAGCCTGGCAGGCTATAGTCCATGGGGTCACAAAAGAGCTGGACATGGTTTGAGTGACTAACACACGCATGACCTGTAATAGAATTATAATAGTCATAAAGTTCAATGTGAATTCTGTATCTGAATTTGCTGAGCCTAGTATTTTCAACATGTAGGGAATTAATTTAAAGGGTCTTTTTCTTCTCTCTTTGAAAATGTAGTTTGCATAGTAATATGTACAGACACACATGTAAACCACACCATAGGAGAAACAGATCCACAGAGTCTTAGTCTGACAGAAGCATCTTTGTTTTAACAGTCCGAAATACACCATCATTGAAGGAGGGGAAATGTGGGTCATGATACAATGTGACTATAATGAGACAGATTAATATAAAGTGGGTGCATGGTACTCATCTGGGTTGTTCTAAAAAAAAAAACCTGATTTTTATACTTTCTTATAGATTTTATGACAGGCTTGTGCAGTTTCCTTAGTATGCATTGGAGAGTTAAGAATGACACACCCATTCATTTGAAAAATCATTTATTTATTTAATGTCCAACTTGTTCAAATAGTATTTGTGATAATAAAACTAAATTCAATGAAAAATTTTTTGAAAAGATTAATAAATGGAAAGGTAAAGATCAATGAGTTAACATAAAAATAAACTGAGGTTATTTGCCTTATTTACAATTCTTTTCTCCCATTCTGAAGGTTGTCTTTTCATCCTTTTTATAGTTTCCTTTGCTGTGCAAAAGCTTTTAAGTTTAATTAGATACCATTTGTTTATTTTTGTTTTTATTTCCATTACTCTGGGAAGTGAGTCAAAGAGGATCTTGCTGTGACTTATGTCAAAGACTGTTCTGCCTATGTCTTCCTCTAAGCGTTTATAGTGTCTGACCTTACAGTTATATCTTTAATCCATTTTGAGTTTATTTTTGTGTATGGTGTTAGGAAGTGTCCTAATTTCATTCTTTTACATGTATCTGTCCAGTTTTCCAAGCACCACTTATTGAAGAGTTTGCCTTTTATTCACTGTATATTCTTGCCTCCTTTGTCAAAGGTAAGGTCCCATGTAGGTGTGTTGGTTTATCTCCGAGCTTTCTATTTTGTTCCATTGATCTATTTGTTCCATTGATTTCTGTTTTTGTGCCAGTACCTTACTGTCTCAATGACTGAAGCTTTGTAGTATAGTCTGAAGTCAGGAAGGTTGATTTCAGCAACTCATGCAGTTCAATGTCAGAAAAAAAATCAACCCAATTTTTAAAAAAATGGGTGGAAGACCTAAACAGACATTTCTCCAAAGAAGACATAAGATGTCCAATAAACACATGAAGAAAAATGTTCAACATCACTCATTATTAGAGAAATGCAAATCAAAATTATAATGGGATATCACCTTACACTGGTCAGAATTGCCATCATCAAAAAAATCTGCAAACCATTAATGCTGGAGAGGATGTGAAGAAAAGGGAACCCTCTTGAATTGGTGTGAATATAAATTTATACAACCACAATGGAGAGCAATATGGAGATTCCTTAAAATACTAGGACTAAAACAACTATATGACCCAGCAGTCTTACTATTGGGCATGTACTCTGGGAAAACTATAATTCAAAAAGGCACACATACACCAGTGTTCATTGCAGCACTATTTACAATAGCCAGGACATGGAAGCAACCTAGATGTCCATCAACAGTTGAACAGATAAAGATATGGTACATATATACATTGGAAAATTACTCAGCAATAAAAAGGAATGAACGCAACTTAGTTGCACTGAGGTGGATGAACCTAGAGCCTGTCATACAGAGTGAAGTCAGAAAAAGAAAAACAAAAATTGTATATTAGTGCATATATATGAAATCTAGAAAAATGGTACTCATGAATCTATTTGGAGGGCAAGAATAGAGACACAGCTGTAGAGAATGGATGTGTGGACACTAAGGAGGAAAGAGAGGATGAGATGAATTGAGAGAGTTGCATTGACACATATAAACTGCCGTGTGTAAAACAGACAGCTACTGGGAAGCTGCTATTTAACACAGGGAACCCAGCCTGACACTCTGTGATGACCTAGAGCTGTGGGATGAGGGGGTGATGGGGGAAGGCTCAAGAGGGAATGGATATGTATGTACACTTATTGTTGATTCATGTTGTTGTATGGCAGAAGCAAACACAACATTGTAAAGCAACTATTCTCCAATAAAAATAAATAATAATTAATGTAAAAAAAGAGATATCCAGTATTAAATGTTAGAGCTTCCCAGATGGCTCGGTGGTAGAGAATCTGCCTGCCAATGCAGGAGATGCTAGAGACACAGGTTGGATCCCTGGATTGGGAAGATCCCCAAGAATAGGAAATGGCAAACTGCTCCAGTATTCTTGCTTGGAAAATTCCAGGGATGGAAGAGCCTGGTGGGCTACAGTCCATGGGGTCGCAAAGAGTAGGACACGACTGAACCACTGACCACACATACACACATTAAATGTTATCAAATTCTATCTTCAAAGTACAAACTGACCCACCCTGGAGTGTGCAGAAGAATTTTCTACTCACTATCACATGACAGGATTTACTGCAACAGTTGTTGTGTAGTATCATACTAGGGTAGGATTCTGGCCAGTGAACCAAAGTGAATTTTGAAACAAAGAAAAAAATAGAGGAAAATACAATAAAGGCTCTAAGAATTAGAAGAAAAAAGATAGACTAAGGTGATATCTAAAATGGTCATTATGACTAATGGGTCACTAATTTGTCTCTGAGATTTTTAGTAGTCAGTGGAAAAGGAAAAATATAAATCAAACATTCTTATCATCTATTCATTAAAAAAAAAAAACCAGAGCATTACCAAAGATGAAGTATAACCATGTTGTAAAGATTGAGATCGGAGAAAAATTTATCCCATGGATCATAATAAAAATAGTCCCTATGAAATAATAATTGATGCCTTTGTTGGACGTCCTTCCTTACAACAAATGTAATGAATTACATCAGGCTATGACCCTCTAGGGTCCTAGGCTGAGAGTGTCATGCCTAAAACACAACTTATTGAAACAGGTTCTTTTTCAGCAAAAAAGAAAAGGAGCAGGAGAAGGAGGAGGAGGAGAAGAAATTGTTCACAAATTGCCATCTGCATATCTTCTTCTATACACTTTGAAAGGATTCAAGCATGCACATGCATGCTCCACACATATAATTCATTGTGAAATTAAAATGCATAATCATACAGGAAATCTGCTTAGGAAAAGATATATGTAAAGATCCCTATCTATAGTAACAGTATTCTGCCCATTTTTATCTTACAACATAATAGAGCATGACCAAGAATAACACATAATAATTATAGGAGATACAATTATCCAGATGTTATTGTCAGAAGAGCAGAGAATGTTAACACCCAATGGAGCCTATGAAAGGCTACCCTCCATTGTTTTCTACTACTCTATCTAGTCTTAATCCATACAATGAGGATTTTAGGATTTTTGTGGTTAGTTAATGGGTGCTTTGTGAAATTTACCACATCTTCCATGTCAATATAGGCATTCTTTCTAGAGTTTTCAACAATGTCTTCTTGAGCACATTCCCTTCACTGTTTGATTTTTTTTTCCAGTGCCACAATTCACTACATTTTTTTCCTGGAAACAGAGGGGAAGGGAAAAGGAGCAACACATGTGTTATAAAATGATGGCAAATGGTAAAGGAAGTCCCCATCACAGCAAAATCAACCATCCCGTAAACACCCCAGTGATCGGCTCACCAAAGCACATGGGGACTCAGTCTCCTGCAGTCAGGAAAGAGGGGAAGGGATAAGACAAAGGACAGATAGGTACACATTTTTCCTACCCTTCTTCCTCATAAATTCAAGATTTCACACAAGTTTTGATTTCTAGCAGTAAATATGAAGCTGTATTCATCTGTCTTCTGTTAAACTATCTTGTGATATTTTGACGTAAGTTTATTAACCTGCATGAAAGTTCCTGAGTGACATGTATATATACTTCTTTTCACTTCTTTGATCTTCTGACCCCAGTTTCTGTATGAAAGGCCTGCTCATTGCTTCTCTCTGCCCTAGGATTTGAGATTTAAGGAGGTGTGTTCTGCCCAGTGTATTTGGCATGAATCATCCAGAAATACACATGATCCAGAAGGTTGGGAACAAGGGATGGAGTGTTTCTAGATTTTTCAGAGTTGTTACTCAAATTGCTTAAATGTTGCAAAGACATCCCACAAGTTAAATGTGTAGTGCATAGGTGTGTGGGCTTTTGGGGAAGTATGAAAGGAGTGTGATATAAGTTAGTTTTTTAGAATCTAGATTTGGTCCAAAATAGAAAATAGAAGAAGGGAAAGGCAAAAAATAGGATGGCTTAAGGTCCTCACTTTGAGACGAAGGATACCCAAACTTATATTTCAATTTCTTTTTCCTGGTGCAGAGCTTTTTGTCAAAGATGTTTTGGCTATTTTCCTCTTGATTACAGAAAGAAGTTTGTAAACAATAAATCCACAAAAGAACATGGAGAAAAACCAACACATTATATTTACACAAGCTAGGTCACTTGGCAATCACCAAATCAGTGACTTGTGGAGTCCTTACACTCCCCGGCAAGCACAACAACTACAGGGGTGTAGCAATTAGGGGAGGCAAGAACCCTGGATCAGACACACAGCACCCAATGTGTCCTTTTATATTCACCCCATCTTGACACAGTGAGGTAGGTCTGTGATGATCTCACAGCACATAAACAAAACCCCTTTTCTCCTTTAGCTATGATACCACTATTAATCACTGATTCTAGATAAGGCATTAGCTTCAGGCACCACAAAAAAGCTCTCATGTACGAGTTGATCTGGAAACCAAGGAGGAAAAGCTTAGAATTTTTAAAGGCTAATTTTTAGTCATTGCTTTATATATACATCCCTGGGCAGCACAAGATGGGTACAGAGGTATTCTTAAAACCCATCCATGCAAATCCACATTTGTTACCAAAATACATACAACCTGTTGTACATGGTATGTCCAGCAGCTCAGTCCAGTGAAGGATGGATCTGGTATGTAGAGTGAGTCTGATACTCTGGGATTAGAGGTCTGGAACAGTTTTCAGATTATTTTAATCAGCCTCAGACCTCAGATACCTGTGTAAAGTGAAGTGGAAGCAGGTATTCATATATTCAAAACAAAAATATTCAGAATAATTTTTGACTCACTGTTTGAATGGTCCATCCAAACTTATTTTGATATCAAGCAGTTTGATAATTACTTGGTTCCTCATCTTAGTTTATACGTGTAGACATAGCTTTGAGAAATATTATTTTTTGAAATTTTATGTCATTTTTATAGCAAAATTAGACCCTATACAAGGTTTGTGGGATTAGAATGGAACTCTGTAACTGATTTTCTGAGAAAGGATCTTCTTGAAGTTTCATGCATGTTAATGGAACATCCCAGCAGAACCTTGGACTAAATTGTGAGAGAAGAGAAAATGATGGCAATTGTATTGAGAAGAGTTGCAGTAACAACCCCCATGCAGCCTCCTTATACTTTAGTGGAAGTGAAGTATCATTAAACTTTAATACTTAAGAGAGAAAATGCAGACTTCGGTGGGGCAAGAAGAGCAACTGGATTGATGAAAGGAGTCAAAAATTTGGTATTTACCAGGAAACTGAGGTGAGACAATGTTTTAATTTCTGATCTTAAGCAAAAAGCATACTTGGTGCTTTTTCTCTCCAAGGCCAGTATATTTTAATATGTTACTTTCAGAAGTTATTCTCTTACTCAGTGCCTTGAATTGACTGAATTTTTATTTACTACTTTTGAAATATACAATAGCAAAATGAAATTTCCTCTTTACTGCGAGCTTGATGTCACTTTTATTTTCAGAAAGAAATATTGGGTTAAGCGAATTAACATGTTCACTGAACTGATGCAGGGCAGGGGGAAGAGTTAGGAAAGGTTAAGCAGAAGGAAGGAAAAACTAGGCAATGGGATCCCTTTGATTTTAATGTGAATGAACTGATCCCTCATTCTAATAGTTTAAAATGAAACCATTAGGAGCTGAAAAACTCTTCTTGTTCTATTCTTTAGGCATCTGTGCCTTCAAAAAATGTTAGAATTAAATAATAAGTTTTCCAAGCAGCATATGTAAACTATCTTTGCAAATATGTCAGTACTTAGAGATTTTGATCATGTAACCTGAAAGAACAGATTACTTCCAACAGCACAAGAGAAGATTCTACACATGGACATCACCAGATGGTCAATACTGAAATTGGATTGATTATATTCTTTGCAGCCAAAGATGGAGAAACTCTATACAGTCAGCAAAAACAGGACAGGGAGCTGACTGTGGCTCAGATCATGAACTCCTTATTGACAAATTCAGACTGAAATTGAAGAAAGGGAAAACCACTAGACCATTCAGGTATGACCTAAATTAAATCCCTTATGATTATACAGTAGAAGTGAGAAATATATTCAAGGGATTAGAACTGACAGAGTGCCTAAAGAACTATGGACAGAGATTCATGAGGCAGTGATCAAGACCATCCCCAAGAAAAAGAAATGCAAAAAGGCAAAATGGTTGTCTGAGGAGGCCTTACAAATAGCTGAGAAAAGAAGAGAAACTAAAGGCAAAGGAGAAAAGGAAAATATACCCATTTGAATGCAGACCTTCAAAGAATAGTAAGGACAGATAAGAAAGCCTTCCTCAGTGATCAGGGTGAAGAAATAGATGAAAACAATAGAATGGGAAAGACTAGAGATCTGTTCAAGGAAATTAGAAATACCAAGGGAACATTTCATGCAAAGATGGGCACAATAAAGAACAGTAGAAGATAAAGAACAGTAGAATATATTAAGAAGAGGTGGCAAGAATACACAGAAGAACTATACAAAAAGATCTATATGACCCAGGTAACCACGATCACTCACCTAGAGCCAGACATGCTGGAATGCGAAATCAAGTGGGCCTTAGGAAGCTTCACTGCAAACAAAGCTAGTAGAGATGATGAAATTCCAGTTGAGCTATTTCAGATCCTAAAAGATGGTGCTGTGAAAGTGCTGCACTCAATATGCCAGCAAATTTGGAAAACTCAGCAATGTCCACAGGACTGAAAAAGGTCAGTTTTCATTCCAATCCCAAAGAAAGGCAATGCCAAAGAATGTTCAAACTACTGCATGATTGCACTTATCTCACACACTAGCAAAGTAAAGCTCAAAATTCTCCAGACAGTCTTCAACAGTACGTGAACCATGAAATTCCAGATGTTCAACTTGGATTTAGAAAAGGCAGAGGAACCAGAGATCAAATTGCCAACATCCGCTGGATCCTCGAAAAAGCTTGAGAGTTCCAGAAAAACATCTACTTCTGTTAATTAACTTATATGCAGAGTACACCATGTGAAATGCCGGGCTGGATAAAGCACAAGCTGGAATCAAGATTGCTGGGGAAAATATCAGTAACCTCAGATATGCAGATTATACCACCCTTCTGAAAGAAAGCAAAGAACTAAAGAGTCTCTTGATGAAAGTAAAAGAGGAGAGTGAAAAAGTTGGCTTAAAACTCAATATTCAGAAAACTAAGATCATGGCTTCTGGTCCCATCACTTCATGGCAGATAGATGGGGCAACAGTGGAAACAGTGACTGACTTTATTTTTTGGGGCTCCAAAATCACTGCAGATGGTGATTACAGCCATGAAATTAAAAGACACTTACTCCTTGGAAGAAAAGTTATGACCAACCTAGACAGCATATTAAAAAGCACAGACATTACCTTGCCAGCATAGGTCTGTGTAGGCCACGCTGTGATTTTTCCAGTAGTCATGTTTGGATGTGAGTGTTGGACTATAAAGAAAGCTGAGTGACAAAGAATTGATGCTTTTGAACTATGGTGTGGAGAGGACTCTTGAGAGCCACTTGAACAGCACCGAGATCCAACCAGTCCATCCTAGAAGAAATCAGTCCTGAATATTCACTGGAAGGACTGATATTGAATATGAAACTCCAATACTTTGGCCACCTGATGTGAAGAACTGACTCCTTGGAAAAGACCCGGATGTTGTTAAAGACTGAAAGCAGGAGGAGAAAGGGATGGCAGAGGATGAGATTGTTCTATGACATCACTGACTTGATGGAGAAGAGTTTGAGCAAGCGCCAGGTGTTGGTGATGGACAGGGAAGCCTGGCGTGCTGCAGTCCATGGGGTTGCAACGAGTCAGACACAACTGAGTCACTGATCTGTACTGAACTGAACCTGAAAGAGTCAAAGCAACTTCTTCATGTGTTTAACTAACTTTGAGAAAATTGCTTGGTTGGTAGGACACTTTATCTTAGAATATTTTAGCTGAAAACTCATTTTGACCCTGCCCAGGTAAGACCAAGTAGAAATATTTCACAAGATACAATATTTAACTAAGATTGCAATTGCCAAAAGATAAAATCTGAAATTTACTAAATTGTGCAATATGATGTTGTTTGAATAAAGTTCTGACATTGTAGGACATCCTCTGAAAGTTCAGAGTTGCACAGTGAAAGGTTTGTAAAGGAAGAACTAAAAGCATTTTTCACTAATTCATACAGAGTCTCAAGTATACATATATTATAATTAAAGCTATTGATGAGGAGGTGACAAATAATGGTTTTGTTAATAACTTGAGCATCTTTAAAGCAACTGTTTGGAGACCTAACAAATAGAGAAATGTAAAATAATACTCATTACCCAGATTTCAAAATTTTTGAATTTTATTCATTTAAGAAGATATGGTCCACCTGAAAGCTCTGTTGAAGTAAATGGAAAAAAGAAAGGTATCTACACATGCAGAAACTTCAGCCATTTGGAGTATATACATCACAGTTGGCAGCATGGATGATGCTGATTTCAGAAGAAGAAATTGATAAAATGAACATTTTTTAAAATAATATTTTAATTCAAATTGTCATCATAAGTGGGTTTCACAGAACTGGCAGATTAGAAAAAACTAACACGTATTCCTTGGTTTGCGCCCTCATGGTAAGGCCTTTGTTCATTTTCTGTATTTATATTTAATATGTATTAATTTTTATGCTTTTAATTAATGCTTAAAGATTAAACCACTTTAATAGTTATACCTCTGAGCAATCAAGATCTTAGTTTTACAACCAACCTTTGTATTACAAAAAGATGAGTGATGTGCAGGTAAATACACGTTTAGATTGCATTAAACCCAAGTTTTATTTTTGAGGAATAAAACAGTTCTTGAACAGCTGCACATCTCTCAGTTGGCATTGAATTTTGTTATTGATTTTTCCAAGGCACATGGTCTCTCTCAGCCGTCCTTTCACCAGCTTGTTTTCTGGAAACATGGCTACTCAAGCTCCAGGGTGAGTGCGTGGAAGTCTGAGGACCCAGGTGGCATCTAGGCAGCCCAGACCACACACACACAAGTGGCCATGGGTCCTTCAGTTGCCAAGCTCTCTTTTTCCTTTCCCCTGTTTGAGTGACCAGAGCACTTGGCAGGCCTTGCTCTCTGTAGCCCTTTTGGGTTGTTCTTTGGCAGGAAGCATCATCTGTGACTGGGTCTGGCTCCTGCTGGCTCTGATACTGGCTATTCTATAACCAGAGCTGTTCTAAAGTTATCAGATTGGACTGATGCTAAATCATCAAAGGAAAAGAAATATAAGTTTATGCATAAATTTTACTTTAAACCAGTCCCGCTTGTTTTAGATATGACTTCACTAAAAGGCACAGAAGTCATCCTTCTTCAACCGTTATCTTTCCTGTTACTATATTATGTATGTATCTTCCAAACCATTCTACAATAGTCCACGCACAGTGCTAGGCACTTAGGGATATTATTCCTGATCCTCGTAGAAAACATGCAAGTTAGGCAAATGTCTTCCCATTTTGCAGAAATGGCAGCAGTTGAGTTCTTATTCAAGGAGACAATGAATGATGAACCTTGAAACAGTGTTTCAGGTTCTGAAACACAGGCCTCTTTAACTTCATTAGCCCACGCTACTTCTGACTATTCATGTAGAGCCATATTGCTAAGACAGCATGGCTCTGTCTACCAGCTCTCAGCCAAAGAAGTACTTGGTGTTCCCAGTAGCAAAAACCCTGAAAACCACCGTTAACTGAGTCCTAGTATTTTAATAAGTGTGATTCTCTTATTTCTTTACAGTAGATTGGTTCTGCTGCCATACCCAGGAAAGCATACCATTTTTCATTTTCCCATTTCTGTGTTATATATTCCATTTACCTCCTCCCTGTCCTTTTTTGCCACTATTACCATACATTTTATGTCTCCATATTTTGGAACACCACAAGATATTATCCTCTTTCAGCAAATAGCTTTTTTAAAAACTCAAGAAAAGTGGTCACATACTGTAAATTAATATAAAATATGAATACCAGTTTAATATATTTATGTAATATAGTTAGCATATTTGATAGTTTTATATACATATATATATAATGCTCAGGACTCTTGAGTTTTCCTGAACAGTCTAGAGTCTATTGTTTATATCACTTTCCTTTTAGAGAAATTTTTGTTAGTATTTGTTTTTGTGAAGTCATTCAGTTGTATCCAACTCTTTGCATGGTATGTAGCCTGCCAGGCTCCTTCATCCATGGGATTTTCCAGGTAATAATACTGGAGTGGGTTGCCATTTCCTTCTCCAGGAGACCTTTCCGATCCAGGGGTCGAACCCAGGTCTTCTGTATTGCGGATATTCTTTACCATCTGAGCCACCATGGAATCCCTTTGTTTTTGTGTGGGCTATGCCAATTAAAAGCCAAATCTCTTAAATTTTATTCAGCTGAATATCATCATTTTGCCTTTATCTCTGATAAAGCAAATTTCTGGTTGTGGAATTTCAGGTGGATATATTTATCTTCTAGCACTTTAAAATTGCTAAACCTTTGCTTTCTGACATCCGTTGTGTCTGATGACAAATTATCCATTGTTCATATATTGTCCTGCATATAGTGTATTACTTTTCTTAAGATTTCATGATGTCCTATCTTTGTTTCTCAAAAGTAGGACTATGGTATGATTAGGTATAGTTATTTCATGTTATTTTTATTGTTACTTTTTACTTATATTTTGAAAAAAGAAAAATTACCAAGTAGCTCGTTGACTTTTTTAATCTCTCTACCTGCTATGTCTCCCAATGTCATTCATTCTGTCTTTCTTGTTCTTTCTGCCTCATGCCACATTTCTTGGGCATCATTTACCTTTGCACGGTTTCCTCTCACTCACCATATATCTTGGCCTTGCATTCCTTGCCTTTGATACCTCTCAGTCATGCTCTCTGTTTGGCAGATTACACCCCCATACCATTATATTATCTGAGCATCCTCTGATTAGGAATATTAGACAGAGTAGTTGTCCTAATTGTGAAGATTAGTGATAAATGTGGCCACATATGTTTCTGAGAGCAAGTGGTTTTCCTCTCAGACACTTTGAAGACCCACAAATAATTGCTTTATTAACTTGGCTTTTGTTGAACATTTTTTTTCTTTGTTTACTTAATGTCTTTTTTTTTTTTTTTTTTTTAATTGGATAGAAGTATCCTGGAACACAAGGATGAGTAGCTCAGTCTCTTGAGAACCTTACATTCTATTTGGAAAGAAAGACCAGGAGACAAACATTACAATCTAATGTTATAAACTTCCCAGGAGAGTTTAAACAAAGCATTATGATAAGGAACAACTTGCTTGTGACTGAGAATTCCATGTGGGAGTATATCATTTTACAAAGAGATGCCATTTGTGCTGTCTTGAAAAACTGAGTTGGAGTTCAACAGATGGAGAAGTGGGGGAGGATTTCAGAGGCAAAAGAAACAGAATGTTAAAAGATGTAAAGACCTGAAAAATAATGTTATTTGACAAAGTTCATTGCTGAAAGGATCCTGGCATGACTTCCTGGGGCTTGAGAAGAGGCAGGAGATAGGCTAGGGAACAGGAAATAGTGCAGTGGTTTGTCTGGCATGCTAAAGCAATTTTAGTTACTTCTTGTAGTAGAAAGATAATGTACACTTCAAACAATGTCCATGTCTTAATCACCTAAACCTGTGAATATATCACCTAACATGGCAAACAAAACTTTTAGATGTGATTAATTTATGGACCTTGAGATGGAAATATCCTGGATTAACCAGATGACAAGGAACACATTCTCCCTTAAAACCCAATATATAACAATAAATTTGTGTTTTTTTAAAGTAATTAAACTTGTGATAATTTACCAATGCACTCCTCTATGTAGTATGCAGTAGTTTAATGGAGGTTTTAAGTGACATCGCGTTGGTCAGTGGAAATATGAGTGATAGCTTGACCTGGAATTAGAGGCAAAGAACAGCAGTGGAGAGACTCATTATAAGGTAATTTTCATAGCCCTGTTGAGAAATGAAATGGGATAAACACAATATTGGAGGTAATAGGAAGGGAGTCATGGTTTTCATCTTTCCAGAGGGAGATGTTTATGTCAGCGATGATACAATTGTCAAATAAGCACAATATTCTATGACAGTATAAAAATTACAAACATTTTTTCAAGAATACCTTGAATGATTTAGTGTAGATCAATTAAGATGTTATAAGCATAACAGAAAAAATGATAGAAAAAAGAAAAACTATGTATATGCACACCCATATGTATTTGATACACAGGTCAGTTCAGTTCAGTTCAGTCGCTCAGTCATGTCCAACTCTTGGCGACCCCATGAGCCGCAGCACACCAGGCCTCCCTGTCCATCACCAGCACCCAGAGTTTATCCAAACTCATGTCCAATGAGTTGGTGATGCCATCCAATCATCTCATCCTCTGTCATCCCCTTCTCCTCCTGCCCTCAATCTTTCCCAGCATCATAGGCTTTTCAAATGAGTCAGCTCTTTGCATCAGGTGGCCAAAGTATTGGAGTTTCAGCTTCATCAGTCCTTCCAATGAACACCCAGGACTGATCTTTAGGATGGACTGGTTGGATCTCCTTGCAGTCTAAGGAACTCTCAAGAGTCTTCTCCAACACCACACTTCAAAAGCACATATTCTTCAGCACTCAGCTTTCTTTATAGTCCAACTCTCACATCCATACATGACCACTGGAAAAACCATAGCCTTGACTAGACAGACCTTTGTAGGCAAAGTAATGTCTCTGCTTTTTAATATGCTGTCTAGGTTGGTCATAACTTTCCTTCCAAAGAGTAAGCGTCTTTTAATTTCATGGCTGTAATTACCATCTGCAGTGATTTTGGAGCCCAGAAAAATAAAGTCAGCCACTGTTTCCACTGTTTCCCCATCTATCTGCCATGAAGTGATGGGACCGGATGCCATGATCTTAGTTTTCTGAATATTGAGTATTAAGCCAACTTTTTCACTCTCCTCTTTCACTTTCTTCAAGAGGCTCTTCAGTTCTTCCTCACTTTCTGCCATAAGGGTAGTGTCATTTGCATATCTGAGGTTATTGATATTTCTCCCGGCAATCTTGATTCCAGCTTGTGCTTCCTCCAGCCCAGCATTTCTCATGATGTACTCTGCATGTAAGTTAAATAAGCAGGGTGACAATATACAGTCTTAATGTGCTCCTTTTTCTATTTGGAACCAGTCTGTTGTTCCATGTCCAGCTCTAACTGTTGCTTCCTGACCTGCATACAGGTTTCTCAAGAGGCAGGTCAGGTGGTCTGGTATTCCCATCCCTTTCAGAATTTCCCACAGTTTATTGTGATCCACACAGTCAAAGGCTTTGGCATAGGCAATAAAGCAGAAATAGATGTTTTTCTGGAGTTCTCTTGCTTTTTCAATGATCCATCGGATGTTGGCAATTTGATCTCTAGTTCCTCTGCCTTTTCTTAAACCAGCTTGAACATCTGGACATTCACGGTTCACGTATTGCTAAAGCCTGGCTTGGAGAATTTTAAGCATTACTTTACTAGCATGCTAGATGAGTGCAATTGTGTGGTAGTTTGAGCATTCTTTGGCATTACCTTTTTTTGATACACAACTGTAGCTTAACTCTTGATGTCAGTACTTTCTTAGTCCCACATCACCTGATTCATAGACTTAATCTTCTTCTTCAGTATTCTTCTTGACTTAGTCATAGTGTCCTGTGGGAAAAATACACTTCTCTTGTATCCTTTAGTCCTCTTTTTTATTTAAAATTCTGGACCATTGATCATTAGTTGGTGGTAAAATCAATTTTTATAATGAAATAGAACATAATAGAAAATATAAAAATATTTCACATGTAGAAAATACATGTTCATGAAACTTACCATTTGATACCTATACATAAGTATGTATAAGTATATGTGTATTAGTGCTTGGTCACAAGGAAAATAGTTTATATACAGTTATACACATAAAATGCTTGGAACATACTAGTGACATGTCTATATTTCATCAGAATTTAAACATACTACACCTATGATTTAGGGTCCACCTAAGGCTCTAGTCCAACCTAGATAGCATATTAAAAAGCAGAGACATTACTTTGCCAACAAAGGTCCATCTGGTCAAGGCTATGGTTTTTCCAGTGGTCATGTATGGATGTGAGAGTTGGACTGTGAAGAAAGCTGAGCACTGAAAAATTGATGCTTTTGAACTGTGGTGTTGAAGACTCTTGAGAGTCCCTTGGACTGCAAGGAGATCCAACCAGTCCATCCTAAAGGAGAGCAGTCCTGGGTGTTCATTGGAAGGACTGATGCTGAAGCTGAAACTCCGATACTTTGGCCACCTCATACAAAGAGTTAACTCATTGGAAAAGACCCTGATGCTGGGAGGGATTGGGGGCAGGAGGAGAAGGGGATGACAGAGGATGAAATGGCTGGATAGCATCATCGACTCTATGGATATGAGTTTGAGTAAATTCCAGGAGTTGGTGATGGACAGGGAGGCCTGGCATGCTGCGATTCATGGGGTTGCAAAGATTTGGACACGACTGAGCGACTGAACTCAATTGAACTGAAGGCTCTAGTCCTAGAGCCAGGGAAGAAGTAAGTATTTGAGAAAATTTTGTCAGCAGAGTGAAAATGAGTCTAGTTAACAATACATTGATGGAAGTAAAAGAATCAACACTAAGAAATTATAATAGCATACAAAGGAGCATTTGGTACCATAAATTTGTTGCATGCATTTTAAGAGTTGCAGATAGTTTTGTTTGTTTTATTGGTGTTTTCAAAGTGAGTCCTTTAATATCTGGGACCCACTTAATACAAATTGAGTACAAAATATTTGTGCCAGGAAACAAGGACTGCTCCAAAACAAATGCAACTCTGTTGAATGGAACTGATGTGAAGGGGTACCACAGGCCAATTTGCAACAATTTTAGCATCAGAAATGCAATAATTAATTATAATATACTACATATTTAAATCTTTACAATCCATAACGGCATTTAAACAGAGAGAGAGGCCATATGGGGTCTGGGTGAAGAGAAAAACTTCTTAAAGATGAATTACAGTTAAGAAATGTAGAAGGAAATATAAAGAGCGCATGTCATTTTTCAATACCCAATGTAAAAAATTGGATCAGATACAGCCCATTAACCACTGATCAGACTGTTGGCTGAGATATTGTTGAGGAATAATATTTTTTAATTGATGTATAATTGACTTATGATATTATTTTAGTTTCAGATGTATAGCATAGTGATTTGATACTGGTATAGATTATATACTATCTACAGTAACTGCAAAATAATGGCTATATTCCCCTGTGCTGTACAATATATTATATTCTTGTTGCTTTTTTCTAGTTTGTATCTCCTAATCCCAAACTACTATCCTCCCCTTTCCCTCTTCTCTCTCCTTACCTAGATACTAGTTGTTTGTTTTCTTTTTTTAATTAACTTTTTTTGGAGTATAGTTGCTTTAAAATGTTGCATTTGTTTCTGTTGCACAGCAAAGTGAATCAGCTATATGTGAATATATATATCCCCTCTGTTTTGGATTTCCTTCCCATGTAGCTCACCACAGAGCGTTGAACAGATTTCCCTGTGCTATATGATAGGTTTTTATTAGTTATCCATTTTATGCCATGGTAGTGTATAGTTTGTTTTCTATGTCTGTGAGTCTGTTTTTGTTTTATTATATACATTCATTTATATTGTTTCTATATTCCACATATAAGTGATAACATAGGGTGTTTGTCTTTCTTTGTCTAACATTTCACTAAGCAAAATACGTTTTAGATCCACACACATTGTTGCAAATGGCAGATTTTCATTCTTTTTTTTTTTTTTGGCTGAGAAATCCTGTTTTAACACCACATTTCCTTTATCCATTCATCTGTCAATGGGCACTTTGGTTGCTCTCATATCTTGGTATTGTAAATAATGCTGCTACGGACACTGGTTTGCATACATCTTTTCCAGTTAGTCTTTTTGCTTTTTTTGGATATATATCCAGGACGGGAATTGCTGGGTCATATGATTGTTTTCTTTATTTTTTTTTGAAGAACCTATATATTGTTTTCCATCGTGGCTACACTGATTTACATTCCCACCCACAGTGTATAAGGATTTCGTTTTCTCCATATCTTCTCCAACATTTGCTATTTTTAAACTTTTTTTGACCATGCAGTGCAGCATGTGGGGTCTTAGTTCCCTGACCAGGGATCAAACTCACAGCTCTTACAGTGGAAGCATGGAGTCAACCTCTGAACCACCAGGGGAGTCCCTATTTGTAGACTTTTTGATGTCCATCATTCTGGCAGGTGTGAGGTGATGTCTCATGGTTGTTTTGATTTTCATTTCTCTAATATTAGTGATAGGTGATTTTCCATGTTCCCCTTAGCCATCTGTATGTCTTCTTTGGAAAAATGTCTATTCAGGTCTTTGACTCATTTTCAAAATCAGTTTATTTATTTATTTTTTTTGATGTTGAGTAGTATGAGCTATTTATATATTTTGGGTATTAACCACTTATTCAGTAGCCTGTATTTTCATTTTGTCAATGATTTCTGTGCAAAATATTTCACGTCTAATTAGGACCCTTGTTTATTTTTACTTTGATTTCTTTTGATTTAGGAGAAAAACCCCAAAATTTTTGCTATGATTTATATCAAAGTGTGTCATGTTTATGTTCTCTTCTATAAGTTATGGTTTCAGGCCTTCCATTTAGATATTTAATCCATTTTGAGATTGTTTTTGTATTTATTGTGTGTTAATATCCTAATCTTATTCTTTAAATGTGGCCGTCCAGCTTTCCCAACACCTCTTACTGAGAGACTTGTCTTTTTTTCGTGGTATATTCTTGCCCTCTTTGTTGTAGACTAAATGACAATGGGTGCATGAGTTTATTTGTGAGTGAGCTCCCTATTATTCTGTTCTGTTGATCTATTTTTGTGTCTGTCCTTGTGTTAGTACCAAGTTGTTTTGGTTACTGCAACTTTGTAATGTAGTGTGAAGTCAGGGATACCTCCAGCCTTGTTCTTTTTTTTTTTTCAAGAATGCTTTAGGTCTTTTGTGGTTCCATATAAATATTTGAATTATGTTTCCTAGTTCTGTGAAAAATGTCATGGGTATTTGGTAAGGATTGCATTAAATTTATAGATTTCTTTGGGTAGTAAGGACATTTTACCAATATTATTTCTTCCAATGCCAGAATATCTTTCCATTTCTTTGTATGTATCATTTTCAATTGAGAAATGATATATTTACCCTGTGCCAAAGTATCAGCCCACATCTAACTGATTACAAATGCTTACCTGACTTTTGCAACAGAGATCTGGTGCTTAACAACTTAACCAAAAAAAAAAATCTTGTCATCACTTGTATGTAGCACTTATGAAATACATGATATAACTAGAAATTATTATAGCCAAAAATGTTTAATGTGAAACAAATTATATTTTTAGATCTAATTTCAATTTACAGAAAATTCAGGAGAGAGGAATGTATTGAGAAAAAACAATAAGCCAAACTCAAAGCGCAGAACATTCCACAAGAAAAGTAGCTTGGATTCTTTAAAGTCAACATCACTAAAAATATTCTAGATTTAAAGAAACTAAAAAACATAATGATTGAAGGCATTCATTATGTGATTCTTGATTTGGATTCTAGATTTAAAAACCAAAATATTTAGCTCTCCCTGCCCTTTGCCATGGGACGTTACAAGGAGAAGTTGGTACTTGCAACCCAGAGGAAGCTTCTCACCAGAACTCAACCACGTTGCCACCCTGATCTCAGAATTCTAGCCTGTAGAAGTATGAGAAATAAAGTTCTGTTGTTTATGGGCCAAAAAAGAAGAACAAAGTCCCAAACAAAACACTTATAAAAGGCATTTTGGAGACTATTTAGGAAGATAGAATATGGACTTGATGGTAGATATCATGGAGTTATTGCTGATTTTCTAGGTATGAACATATACATGTTATGTAAGAGAATACACTCAAAAGCTAATACTTTAATCTTTGGCAGTGAGATTTTCTGTCTGGATCTCACTTCCAAACAGTTCAGCCTAAATAAAATAGATTAATTGTTGAATTGTAGTGAAGGGCATGTGGTTTTCCTTTTTAAACTATTTTAAAAAAAATTTATAGATTTGACTATTCTGTAATTAAAAGGTATTAGGCCTAAGTTTTCACCTTAAATATGTATCTTTCAACTCTGAAGTGCTTGCTAAAGCTTTAAAAAAAATACCTTTCATGATTTATTCTGTCGATGATATTCAGCTGCCATTTTTTTTCAATTTTTATTGATATATGCTTCACATATCACAGTGCCATCTTTTAAAAGTGTACAGTTAGTGGTTCTTACTGTATTCCCAAGTTTGTGTGACAGTCACAACTAGAGTAAGTGTCCTGCATGCAAGTCTTCAAGCTGTGAACTTTCAAAGGTGCAAACGTGCTTTCACATGTCGAGTTACCTAAGTCAGTTCATGTGCCTCAGTACATTGTCACGTGTGCACATCTTGTATACGTGGTCATGCCTTAGTGCACTTTGCTCTACAATACTGTGTTCTGTACAGTAGTACAGTATCTTTATTTCAAGTCCGGGATGTCCAGAAGCAGGTGTCAAAGCAGCGGTAATACAGCTGGATCTGCTAAGAAGAGATTCATACGTCAGTGGATCATTTTTTCAAGAGAGTGGATAGAGTTGAATCCATCAAAGAATCAAAATCTGTGCCCTCAATGGCAGACAGGAGCGAAATTGCAGGTCACCTGTCATTTTCTTTGCTGACGATCCTTCATCCCTGCCGTCTCCCACCTCCTCGCCCTCCTACGGTCAGTAACTCTTCTTGCCTGTTGACTTGATGCCAGCCCCCGTGTGCCAGCTATTGTACTGTACTACAGTACTTTTCAAGGTACTGAAAGTTTCAAAATGTTTTCTTGATTTTTTGTGTTTTTTTTTTAAAAAGCATCATTTGTGTGAGAAGTATTTTAAGCTTATTATAGTAGTACTAGATAGCCGATTGTCTTAATTGGGTATCTAGGCTAACCTTGTGGGACTTAACAAATTGGACTTAGGAACATGGTCTCAGAACAGAACTCATTTGTATGTGGGGAGCTTACCATATCTAATTCTAGAATACTAAAGAAACTCCATGCTCTTTAGCATTTACTCACTATTTGTACCTCCACATAGAAACCTGTAATCTACTTTATGGTTCTATAGATTTTCTATTCTGGAAATTTCAAATTGTTGGAATAATACATGCAGGTGGCCTCTTTTGTCTGACTTTTTAAACTTTATGCTTTCAAGGGTAATTGTATTATAGTGTTTCAGTACTTCATTCCTTTTTATGGCTGAATAACATGCCATTGTAGGACTTACCACATTTTATTTATCTATTCATCAGTTATTGGACATTTGAGTTATTTACACATTTTGGCTGTTATGAATAATGATGTTAGAGTTTTTGTATAAGGCTTAATGTTTTCAGTTTTCTTGGGTATGTATCTAAGAGTTGGGTTAGAATTGTTGTGTTATATGGTAATTGTTTAACATTTTTAGGTTTAAATGCCTAAAATGTGTTAGGCAAATTTGAAATCATTGTTTAACTGCTCAAACTTTTTTCCAAAAGAACTACATCATTTTACATTCCCACCAGCAATATACGAGGATTCCAATTTCTTTACTTCTTCATCAAAACTTGTTATGGTTCATCTCTTACTCTTTAAAAGTTTTGTTGAAGTATACGATTATGTGATTTTGTTTTCTGAAAATAGTGCTAGTGCATGGGTGATGATACTTCAAGGCTTGTCAGAAAGTATTTTACTTTTTCTCAGCACAGGTGGATCTTTTTTCATTTTGTTTTTTAATTTTAAATTAATTAATTTATTTTAATTGGAGGCCCATTACTTTACAATATTGTAGTGATTTTTGCCATACCTTCACATGAATCAGCCCTGGGTGTACATGTGTTCCCCATCCTGAACCCCCCCTCCCACCTCCCTCCCCACCCCATCCCTCTGGGTCATCCCAGTGCACCAGCCCTGAGCACCCTGTCTCAGGCATTGAACCTGGCCTGGAGCTCTATTTCACATATGATAATATATATGTTTCAGTGCTATTCTCTCAAGTCATCCCACCCTCACTTTCTCCCACAGAGTCCAAAATTCTGTTCTTTACATCTGTGTCTCTTTTGCTGTCTCACATATAGGGTCATCGTTACCATCTTTCTAAATTCCATATATATGTGTTAATATACTGTATTGGTGTTTTCCTTTCTGACTTACTTCACTCTGTATAACAGGCTCCAGTTTCATCCACCTTACTAAAACTGATTCAAATGCATTCTTTTTAATAGCTGAATCATATTCCACTGTGTATATGCACCATAGCTTTCCTATCCATTTGTCTGCTAATGGACATCTATGTTGCCAAGTGGTTCTATATATGACTGTTCAAAATAATTTTTGATCAGAATTCTTAAGGGACCATCTTCTAATCTTCAATAAGGATATAAAATTAGGATGACTCTCATCACTTTTCTGATAGTGTTGTGTATATGTGAGTTTGTGTGTATATGCACATGCATATGTGTGTGTGTTACACATACATATTTGTTTCTCTTTAGGAGCTTTCAGAATATTCTCTTTATACTTGCAATTTTAGAATTATTCAAGGTTGTATCTTACTATGAGTTGTCTTTATTTATCTTTATTGGCCCTCAATAGGCTTTTTCCATTTTAAAACTTTCCATTTAAAAATTAAAACACAGGGGGGGGAGGAAAAAAAAAATTAAAACACAGGAGAATATTGTTCTATCAATTTTGTTTGTTTCTTCCATTCCATTGTGACTCTTCTATGAACTCCTATTAGATAAAACTTGAAGTTCAAAATCTACTGTATGTGTGCCTATTTTTTCCTGATCTCTTCTTTATATTTGTTTTTTAAATACAATTTAGGAATAAATTTTTCAGTTTTTCTTTCTGATTATAGGTTAATCTTTAGACTAGCAATTTCTTCAGATGACTCTATTACTCAATATCTATATTTTTAAAATCAAATATTATTTCTTCTTGTTTTCACAACAACTTCTATATACTTGATGAAGATTAAAGTGTCTTGTTAGAAATATATTCTAAATTTCTACTTAATGAATTATATATTTTTCCTCTAGGCTAAATTCTTTTTGTTTGTTCATCTTTTACATCCTTGCTATGAGATTCCTGAAATATTTGGCCCTTTGAAGTTCTTGTCTCATAGGTTGATAATTGCACTCAGCTGAAATGGAATTCCTGTGTAGTAGTGTGGTTCTATGAGCAGGGCGTTCACAGACAGGTCTCTTTTTTAATTTCATGAACATGGATGGAGCTGACAGGCAAAGGAATCAAAATAAGGAGAAATATAAACTGACTCCTGGGCATAACTTCCTTTTTTCTCAAGTTTTTAAACGAGGTTCTAAACTAAGCTGGGAGTTGGATGGTCTAGCATGGCCTTAGTGAGGATGACTCCTCTCTCCTCTATGGGAGCTCCCATCTTTCAGAAGGACTTTCTGAGATTTTCATGGAGGAGGCAGTACTCTCAGAGTGAAAGCAGAAGCACATAAGACTTTTGAGACCTAGGCTTGAGATGAGCACTCTGCCTTTTCTAGCATATTCTTTTCGTCAAAGTAAATCTCAAGACCAGACACTATTAAAGAGTAAAGATTTAAACTTCATATCTTGATAAGAGCAGTGAAACATATGAAAATGTTAGTTGCTCAGTCGCGTCTGACTCTTTGTGACCCTGTGGACCGGAGTCCACCAGGCTACCCACTCATGGGATTCTCCATGCAAGAATACTGCAGTGGGTAGCCGTTCCCTTCTCCAGGGCATCTTCCCAACCCAGGGATTGAACCAGGTCTCCTGCATTACAGGCAGATTCTTTACAGTCTGAGCCACCAGGAAATGAGGTCTTTTGCAAGGGATATGAATAAAAGGAAGAATGAAAACTTGGGCCATTTTAATCAACCTACCACAGCATCTTCCCGAAGCTCCTCAAATTTCTCTTCCTACTCTTGTCACTGTGCTAATTCTTTACCTATTTCCCCTCACCTGCAAGCCCTCTCTTTAAATTTTTTTTTTCTTATGTTGGAGATGAGATTCTGCAACTAAATATTTTATGCATGTTATAGTCAGCTGGTTTCCAAAGGTTGTGCAAATGGGGAGCAAAGGAAGCAGAGAGTGGAAGGCAGAAGAAAGGAAGAAAAACTTGCCTTTTGTTTTCAGCTCTGGGCATTTTCCCTCCGCCAGGGACAACGGACAGCTATAGGCTCTAACTTTGTTATTTCTCTGCCACTCCCAGCCACGGTCATTCCTTGTTCCCTCAGAAGTGTCAGCAGTGAGCAGCAAGTCATATGCCCCTTAGTGAAATGGAGTTTTAGCAGAATGGTACTCATCTCCATGTAACAGCCATGGAGGGACTAGGGGATATTTCTTCTCCAATCTCCTGGGTTTTAATAACTTTATCATTTCTTCTCCTTTTATTTTCTGCCCTAAGAATTTTAACTGCTTCCTGGAGTTACTGATATCTATTTTAGCTCAGAAATCGTTTAGCTCTTTCTGCTTTCCAACACCTGTTTAACAAAGGTTATGTTTTCTATTAAAATATCTCATATAGTTCCCATTTCTTGACATAACTCTAAAATATAACGTCACTCTCTTGTTTTCCAGAATTTTGGTTTCATTTTTCATATTTTTTCAGTAATTTCTGTAAGATTTTCAAAGGAGCAATAGATGAAAATGCTCAGAACCCTGTATTAGTAGTAGTATTATTTCAGTAACAGTGTTTAACTTGAGAACTACTTTCTTAACAAGTGCTTAAGTGTGCAATCCAGCAGTCCCACTTCTGGGTATATATATATAAAATTATTAAAATCAGGCTCTTGAAGAGATAGATCTTTGTCCTCTCATGTTGATCACAGGATTATCCACAGAAACTAAAACGAAACAACCTAAGTGTCCACTGGCAGATGGATGCATGTTGGAAGCAATATTGGTATACATGAGCAATGGAATATCATTCAGCCTTAAAAAGGAAGGGGATTGTGTCTATGCTACAAAATGGATGATACTTGAGGACATTATGCTAAGTGAAATAAGCCAGTCACACAAAGACAAATACTGTTTGATTCTGCTTGTATGAGATAATTGGAATAGCCAAAACTTACAAAGACAAAAATTTGAATGGTGGTTGTTAAGATCTGAAGAGGCTTTTGTGGCAGCCCCCCACCACAGACCTCAAGAGAACCTAAGACACATTGGAACTCAAAGAATACATTTTTATAAATGCTGATTCAAATGAAAAGTAGAATATTTTGCCATTTTGCAGTATTTGTCATTTCTTGCATAATCCTTAAGTGAGGCCAAGAAAAGAAGAGGAACTTTGAGGTATTGGATGAAAATGAGAGGTTGACATTGACCTCAGAAAGTATAAAATTATAAAAGTCTGTGAAAATCCAAAAAGTAAATGATTATAAACACAACATGGTGAGTACTAAAATTGTGGCAAAACACATCCCTCTATTTATAGAATAAAGAAGACCAGAGAGACTGGTTATTTTTGTATACCAAGGTCATTTAGCACTGGCAGTAGTGAGCCTGTACCTGCAGTGACCCAAACCCTCACATTCACTTGCCTCCTGTCTATAAATCAACTCAAATCAGAAAATTTTCCACCTAAATGTAAAAATGTCCAGAAGAAAACCATTGATTAACCAATGGATAAATGTAGTCAAACCATTTGCTATTTAAACTTATAAAAGCCCCACAGTCATACTAAACTCAGTCTGTTAGAACAGTAAATTCACATTGCTAATCTCATTCTGACATTTGCACAATCCTAGTCTCACCATCTTAATGGCTAATGATACATGCTGCTAATAACCTAAAGACTGATGTCATGCATGAATGCCCTGGAGAGCAATGTATTGTCTCATTTTCAACTGTTATAGAACAGAAAGCAGTTTTAAAAGCTATTTTTTCCTTGCAATAATATAAATTTTTTTTTATTATTATCATGTTACTATTTCCTACCATGACTAGTCATCCCTATATAGTTAGTGATTTACTATATGGAAAGGGGAAAGGAAACAATAATTATTCATTTTTTTAAGTCCTAGATTAAGACCTCCAATGCAAGTGCCTACTGAGTTATAGCTTAATACTGTGATAATTCTCCAATGGCTAAAGTAAGTCATATGCAGAAATTAAAGATGCCATTTGAAAACATGCCTATTACTGCTCCCAACCTGCTTTGATACATCCCTTATTAACACTGCTTTGAAGCAAGAAAAGGGTCTACTTTGAAGTGACTGGTTTGAAAAGACTCAGTGTTCTAATTTAAAACATTATTTTGTAGTCTGATCTGCCTCAATAAATCTCTCAGTATGAAAATTTATTAGATGGAATTCCTCCTCCTGTTTTAAAAAAGTTTCCAATGAAATAGCAAGTGGGATATGTTATGCTTATTGACTGGATAAACTATTGTTTAATTCCGGTGGCCATGGCTAAGTTTTCAAGTACCAAATTGGTGGTTTGATAATGAATACAAGTAATACAAAGTTAGGAATGGGGACTTTTGTTAAATATATACCATAAGGTATGTATTACTGCAAAAAATGATATAAAAAGATGTATGTCCCAATATACATCTCTAAGCTATTTTGTTGCAAGTAGGAATGATTGACACTTTCCTATTTTGGCAAACAGGCTAGACATATTGTTTTAAAAACTGAATAAAACAGCAAAACTTATTCACATGGATTTCTTGTTACAATATGCTCTTGCATTATTGAGATACAACTTAAATTCAACAGAATGCATATATTTTACATGTACTATTTTATGAATTTTGACAAATATATATTCATGGTTAACACACACCCTTATCAAGATATAGATTTCTTCATTTCACAATGTTTCCTCAGGCCATATGCAGTCAGTTCCTGCCCCTCCTTCTCATTTCAGAAGTGTTTTAGTTAAGCTTATTTGCTTGAAAGGGGCACAAGTCCAGTTGAGGCAGATCAAATAAAAAGAAGATTTTGGAAAAGAATACCTGTTGAAGGATAAGGGATATGGAATCTTGGGAACATCTAAATGACTGGGAAGTTTCTTTTCTTTTAATTCATTCATGCATATTACTCTCAAAATACTTCTTCTTTATATGAAATTATTTACCACCCAATGTATCATAGGCTCATTAGCAGTACTTACTATATCGTTGGTGTTTAGCAGAGTACAGAACCTGGTATCTGATAAACACTTTAAATTTGTTAAAGTGAATCGATCTGTTTGTTGTTTCTGTTTTTTTTTTTCTTTTTTTTTTTGTCTGTTAGAATCCAGTTGATTCTTGATTCATCTCAAAATTACCTTTCTCCATGGAAAATTAGTTGACTGAATATTCAGTTATGTCTTTCTTATTTTTTACCATATACAGTATAGTACTCTTATTACCCTTAAAGCTATTTGTGACTGTTTACATGCCTCTGTCTTCTAATAGACTGTGAGCTCCTTGAGGAAAGTGTTTTCCTTTCTTCTCTTTTCCTCATCTAAGACAAGGTGGGGTGATGCTGATTAAATACATTATTCAGTTCATCACTCATTATTTGACAAATGTTTCTTGACCATTTACTGTATTTGATGTGCTGTTTTAGGCATTGTGAATTCAGTGACGAACAAAACAAACCACTTGACCTCATGTACCTTGCATTCCTGTGTAGGAGTCAAATAATAAACAGAGGGTGTGATATCATGTGATAACAAGAAGACAATCAGTTCAGTTCAGTTCAGTTGCTCAGTCGTGTCCAACTCTTTGTGACCCCATGAATCACAGCTCGCCAGGCCTCCCTGTCCATCACCAACTCCCGGAGTTTACCCAAACCTATGTCCATTGAGTTGGTGATGCCATCCAGCCATCTCATCCTCTGTCGTCCTCTTCTCCTCCTGCCCGCAATCCTTCCCAGCATTAGGATCTTTTCCAATGAGTCAACTCTTCGCATGAGGTGGCCCAAGTATTGGAGTTTCAGCTTCAACATCGAGGTAGAAAGGGTGAAGGCATTTAGGTAGAGTGATCATGGAGGCCTTTCTAATTGGTGACAGTTGATTAGTGATCTGAGTATAGTTAGAAATCAAGCTTTTAGATAATTTGTTAATAGAACTTTCCATTTTGAGAAAACAACAAGCAGAGGCCAGAGAAAGGAGTGTGTTTGGTGTAGTTTTGAAAATGGTCAGAGTATCTGGAATAGAAGAAGAGCGCAGAGATCAGACAAGGAAACTGAGTCCTGATCTTTTAGACTACAGTAATTAATTTAGATTTTAAAATGCTCAGAGTAAATGAAAAAAGGGATGGGCATTATATTCTCATGAGTTTGTGACTATTGCATAATGTGACTATTTTTCAAATGTAACAGATTTAAGATTTTCTAATAAACATTGCCCTCAGAGCATTCATTTGGAATGAAGGGAAATATTTCAATGGTGTTCTGAATGTTCAAGACATTTTGGAGAGTATCTCTTATGTTAATGCCTTCAAGATTCCATGGTAAATTTTTTTAATATCTCAGATTGATGGTAGAATCATGATTTGAAGTTGGATTTGGTTTTTGGAAGCAGACATTAGCCATTGAGAGCCAAGTTTATTGAATAAAAGGAGTAAAATTCAAGCAGCATGACTCTGACTCCAAAGGAAATTCTTTAATGTAATGAGGCTAAATTTAAAGTTTTGAAAACTGGCTCAAAAACAAATTTCAAAAGAAAATGGCCCCTATTAAAAAAAAAAAAAGACTACTTTCTTGCTTTGAAGGTGAGAACATTCACTGTGAAATCTGTGGTATATTGGGTAAAGCAAAATTTGATGTTATTATATCAAAAGTCACAACTTCTACTGCCAGTAACTTCTTTAAAAATTGGATTACTAGGTAGGTGTGTATGATACAGTGAGAGAGCAGGCGATTGTTATTATACTTAGTTTAAGTAGAGAAAAAAAAAAAACACAACTGTTTACATCAACCTGAATCACAAAAGGAAAAGGATATGAACACAAAATTATTTTTTTCCCACCATCTTGACCTACCCTTAGGTGTGAAAAGTGCAATTTTATTTTGGATTTAGTGTGTAGTGATCTTAGGACTTAAATTATTAGTGGTCAATTTGCTATATTTTAAGTGTTTATATTAGATCAGAGAAAAGTTGGGTTGGATTATGAAGAACCCATTAAATGATCAAAATGCCTTTAAGAATGTTTTCTTTTTTATCTTCTCTTTGGAGAAGTCATAGGTCCATACTTTCTGAGTAAGAGTTGATTTTTTTCTTGTAAGTCATTTGCCTCTTTATAAACTTAATTTAAAAAGCAGGAGTAAGGTTCCACATCCAGCATTAACTTTGCTGACAATGTCAACTGCTGGATACAGCAAACAGCTAAAGAAAGAGAACTAAAATAGCTTCCACTGTGTGAAAACAGTCTTCATTATCACTCTAAACAGCAATTCCTGTGTTGATGATACTTTTATATTATGAATGAATGGTTTTTAAAATTGCTTCCTGTTACTTAATGTAAGTGACTCTGAAAACAGAGAAAATGTTTATATTTTATTTTTTCCATTATAAAATACTCAAAACACAAGCAAAAATACATCCTTTCTTCAATGAACCAAATTGGCCCTCAGCCTCTAAATCTACCAGCAAGTTCTTGATCATCAGGAATATGGATATACTAGTTTATCTAACGATCTAAGGCTGTGTCAAAGCAAGACTGTTCCATGGGATTAGTAGAGATATTTTTTCATAAACAGAGTGTTTTTACTACCATCTCTCTGCAGTTGCCTATTGTTGGTTCAGTTCTAAGTGTGTCCAACTCTTTGCAACCCCATGAACTGCAGCACGCCAGGCTTCCCTGTCCTTCAGTACCTCCCAGAGTTTGCTCAAACTCATGTTCATTGAGTCACTGATGCCATCCAACCATCCCATCATCTGTTGTCCCTTCTTCTCTTGCCAGCAATCTTTCCCAGCATCAGGGTCTTTTCCAATGAATCTGCTTTTCACATCATGTGGCCAAATAATTGGAGCTTCAGCTTCAGCATCAGTCCTTCCAATGAATATGCAGGGTTTATTTCCTTTAGGATTGGCTGATTCATTCCCCTTTTTGTCCAAGGGGCTCTCAAGAGTCTTCTCCAGAACTGCATTTCGAAAGCATCAATTCTGCGGTGCTCAGCTTTCTTTATGGTCCAACTCTCACATCCATACATGACTACTAGAAAAACCATAGCTTTGACTGTATGGAACTTTGTTCGCAGAGTTATGTCTCTGCTTTTTAATATGCTGTCTAGGTTTGTCACAGCTTTTATTACAAGGAGCAAACATGTTTTAATTTTGTGGCTTCTGGTCACTGTCCACAGTGATTTTGGAACCCAAGAAAATGAAAACTGACACTTTTCCACTTTTCCCCCATCTATTTGCCATAAAATGATGGGCCCAGATGCCATGATCTTAGTTTTCTTAATGTTGAGTGTTAAGCCAGCTTTTTCACTCTTCTCTTTCACCCTCATCTTTAGTTCCTCTTCACTTTCTGCCTTTAGAGTGGTATCATCTGCATATCTGAGAATATTTCTCCTGGAAATCTGCAATCTTGATTCCAGCTTGTGATTCATCCAGCCTGGCATTTTGCATGATGTACTCTGCATAGAAGTTAAATAAGCAGGTTGACAATATACAGCCTTGATGTTCTCCTGTCCCAATTTTGAACCAATCCTTTGTTCCATGTCAAGTTCTAACTGTTGCTTCTTGACCTGCATATAGGTTTCTCAGGAGACAGGTAAGATGGTCCAATATTCCCATCTCTATAAGAATTTTTCACAGTGTGTTGTGATCCATAAAGTCAAAGGCTTTAGCATAGTCAATGAAGCAGAATTTTTTTTTTCCTTTGCTTTTTCTGTGATCCAATGAATGTTGGCAATGTGATCTCTGGTTCCTCAGGGATTTCCTGTAGACATTTCTAAATTTTTCTGTACTTTGTTAATTTAAAGGGGTGTAAGTGCCCAGATATAAATATGCTGGTCACTTTTAATGGGTTGTTTGCTTTTTCAAATCTCAGTTTCTTTTAGCTCTACACTCTCATACAGTAAAGGTCAATACTTTCAAAATTTTCATATATATGAGATCTTAGCTAGAATGTATTTATACATCCTTGATAGGAATGCGAAGTAATTAGCATTGCCCTTATGCCATTCTCTTCCTTGATGCACACATGGAATTTAACTTTGCACTGCCATTCTCGTTGGCTCCAGTAGAATGAATGTTATAAGAGTTCTTAATCCTTACTATAGGGCATGTTACTAAGTGTGATCTTGGCAATCACTGAATAATTTGACATATTTGGAAGAAGAAGCTAATTGCACATATGAAACCAAGCCAACTCAATCATATTTTAAAAATACTTCACATATAACCTGCTACATTAAAAATCTGCATTTTACATTAAAACCCTGCCTTTGAAAATAATATTAATTTCTGCTCTTAGTGTATCTTAACCTGTGAGGCCCATGAAAAGAAGAATGTGATGCATCTATCAGTCATCTAGTAATCATATATTTATCATCTATTTTTCTCATCTCTTTATTTAGCAGACATTGATTGTGGAAGCACCATGTCTGGTACTAAGGATGTAAAATTGAACATCACTTTCTTCTTGTCTTGGAAAATCTTATATTCTGGTCAAGGAGATTTGTATAAAATGTTTTTCAACATACAAAGATAAAATTTATATCCTAGTTATGGACTAGCATAAGAAGGAGTGATGAACTATCTGTAAGAATAAGGAAACATTTCACAAAAGACATGACATTTGAGCTATCTTCAGACAGTAAAGCATCTGCCTACAACGCAGGAGACCCAGGTTCAGTCTCTGCGTTGGGAAGATCCCCTGGAGAAGGAAATGGCAACCCACTCCAGTATTCGTGCCTGGAGAATCCCATGGATGAAGGAGCCTGGTAGACTACAGTCCATGGGGCCGCAAAGTCAGACAAGACCGAGCTACTTCACTTTCACTTTTAAGTATGAGTAAGAGATTTCTGGGGTGTTCAGGGATATAGGCAAGAGCTGGAAGAAAGAATATGGCCAAATTACAGAGAAAAGATTAGGGTAGTATATAGAAAAGAGAAGCAGAATCTAGACATAGAAGTGGAGCAGTGTTATAGAATGCCTTGTGTGATGATCTAATCCTGACTGTAGTAGTAAAAATTAGTCATCATTTAATGAGCTCCCCCAAAGTAAAACAAGTTAAGCATATTATTTCTCATATTCAAAATAATCCTACAAGATAACTATAAATATGCTCACTATACAAATAAGGAAAATAAGACTCAGTCCATGACAAATATTCTAAAGCTTGTGTGGATCAAAATCAAGATTCAATTCTAGTTCTGTTTGATTCCAGAGTCCTTATTTTCAGAATATTCTGGTTCTCATGGATCTTATAGAAGATGGAAGGTTGTTGTAGGAAAAAAAAGAGTGAATTATGTCATGGAAATGGTAACGATATATTGAAGAAATCACTAAGCAAGCTTTTGTAATAATTCAAAGATCTGATAATCTCTTCTGATGAGCTAATGAAGAGATTAAATATATGAGAGATTGGAAATATGTTAGAGCATTAATGAAAAGTGAAAGGGCTTCCCTTGTGATTCAGCTGGTAAAGAATCACCTGCAATGCAGTAGATGAGTGTTTGATCCTTGGGTTGAGACTATCCCTTGGAGAAGGGAAAGATACCCACTCCAGTATTCTGGCCTGGAGAATTCCATGGACTGTGTAGAAAAATGTAGCAGAATCTACACATAGAAGTGTAACAGTGGGTGAGGGAGACTAGAAATATTTTAGAGCATTAATGAAAGTGAAAGTGTAGTCATTCAGTCATGTCAGACTCTTTGTGACCCCATGGACTGTAGCCCTCCAGGCTCCTCAGTCCATGGAATTCTCTAGGCAAGAATACTGGAGTGGATTGCCATTTCCTTCTCCAGGGGATCTTTCCAACCCAGGGATCAAACCTGGGTCTCTCCCATTGCAGGCAGATTCTTTACTGTCTGAGCCAAAAGGATTTCAATAGGGCGTTAATGGGGTTTCATGATTGTCTGGCTATAGAAACTGAGAAGGAAAGCCAGGAATAACTCCAAGGTTTTTAGATTAGTCTGTGCCATAGGTGACATATTATTGCTATTAGAGACCCACCTAGATCCTTTTGGCATTCACCTCTTCACTCTAAAGTTGCCTTCTGGGATACGAGCAACTCTGTACTCTTTTGTCTGAATATGAGAAAAACATCTTTATCTCACTTTGAGGGAAAGGAGTAAGTGCCAGAGCCTCAAGAAACAGCTCTCAACCAGTATCAATAAAGGAATTTACGGGTTAGTATCCCAGTTTATTTTGCCTTGTTTTCAACAGTGCCCTGGTGTTTGATACACTGGATCCCAGAGTCTCCTGGTGGGACTGAATTCCATTTACTGGCAGAGGTAACTGGCTTGACAGCAAACCCTTTATTGTCTATTTCTCCTTCTTGCCCACTCTTGACATCACTTCTCAAGTAAACTGCTTGCACTTGAATCTTTGTTTCGGTGACTGCCTCTGGTGGTGGTGATTTAGTCACTCAGTCTGACTCTTGTGACCCCATGGACTGTAGCCTGCCAGGCTCCTCTGTCCATGGAATTTTCCAGGCAAGAATACTGGAGTGGGTTGCCATTTCCTTCTCCAGGGGATCTTCCCAACCCAGGGGTGTAACCCTGATTTTCTGCATTGCAGTCAGATTCTTTACTGACTGAGATGCCAGTGGTAACCAAAATTAAGACAGGTGTCAGTATCTTCAAAGGGAGGAGACAACAACTAAGGAGAGGAAGATTCTGAAGTACAGGAATATAAAGTCAGTCTGGGTTTGATTGGCATCTTATTCTCAAACGGAATACTTAGAATTAGAGAGGAGCAATGCCCATTCCTCTTGGACAGAAAAAGGAGGGGAGTAAAAGGAAGTGGTGTTAAGTGGAACTGTAAATAAAGAGAAAGCACATTTGTGGATTTTCCTTTCTGTGAAAAAGAAACACTTATGCGCCAAGTTTGAGATGATAAGAAATTAGATGGGGATTTTTGGAGAAACATGAGTGTACTCTTTCACTATGTAGAGAGAATAATTGGGTGTGATGAGAGAGGGAGGACAAACTGATATCAGGATGATTTTTTTTAATAATAAATTAAATAAATAAATTTGGAGCAAAGCAATCTCTTTGTTTCACTTTCAACTAGATTGCCTTTATATTCCAATTTAGCAAAATTTAATGTAATTTAATTTCACAATACTAAATTAAACATTTCTAATGTAAATTACCTCATTCTCAAGGAATTCATTGACTTTCTTTTTAATACAGTATGAATTTATTATTATATTATTATTTAAAATTTTAATAAAAGTATTGTAAGTAACATTGAGTTAAATATTTAAGACTTGAAAATGAATATATCTGCACTTCCCAGTGGCAATCAGTTACAAATGTTGTAATCATTACTTCTTGATTTTAGCTACATATTTCTAAATGATGAGTATATTTCTACCTATAGTTTCCTTAGTTATAGACATTACCTATGTACTTTATATTGTAAATGAAGATTTTTATTTACTTTACACCTTACCTGCCATTATCACTATGTACTGATGTTTTTCTGTTGTTAAGTCCCTATTAACTCCTTTCAGTTTTACAATTCTGATAGTGTTGATTACTGTTGAAGTATAATTGTATACTGTATTTATTTTCTTTCATAGCTTTCATTTTTTGAGGTTAATAATTGCTTCAACATTTTATCTGCAAAAACATTTAATACCTGATTAAATCCTCTAACTTGGCACAGTATCTCATAATAGAAAATTTTTTAAATTGGTCAAACCTTAACCTGGAGCTATCCTTATTGGAGTCCTCCAGTGGTTCTTCTGATATGGTCCAGTTGATCTATATATCACTTGTACAGTTGTCATCCTGGATCTTTATGTGGCTTTTGTCAGTAATTCCTCCTCCTTTCTCCAGTGGTAAGTCCTCTGCTTTCTAGGTCCTATGTCTTATTCTTTCTTGGTTTTTGCTCTTATTGAAGCATTTTTATTTCCCAAAAACTATCCAAGAATGCATGAATGGGAAGTCTTTTTTTGAGACTATGTGTAAATCAAAATGCCTTAGTTTTTGCCACATATTTGATTAATTACCTAGACAGAAAGTTTTCTATTGGTATGATTTTAACTCAGCAGTCAAAATATATTGCTTTATTACCTTCTATATTACTTTTACTATTGAAAAGCTCAATATTTGTGTTTCATTTAAATTTTTATTGAAATACAGTTGATATACAATATATTATGTTAATTTGAGAAATTAAATATCACGGATTCTTATAATTTATTTACAACAAGTTGTTTCTCTTTATCAGTGGCATTTTAGTATTTTGATATTTTGTTTTCTTGTGGATTCTCTTTTCTCAATATCTCTTTGTTTTTCTCTGATGTGCCTTTTTACATGATGTCCTGTTCTTGTTTTATAGATGCAGTGTGCAATATCTATGCTAGCTCCATGAGTATACTAGTTAAAAGTTTTAGACCTAGTTTCTGCTTGCTGGATTGTTTATTCACTGACCTACTTTTTTTCTGGAGTGAAGTAGGCCTTTTTTGTCGGTCTGTACCTTAATATTAAAAGCTGTTTTCAGTGTCTTGTGTAGTACGTCATTGACATTTCAGAGGAATATAACAAATTGTCTGTGTGTTTTGAGAGAGTTTTGGCAATGTTTTTCTGGTTGACTGACCTAAGAGTTTGAAATCTGACTAGATGGCCAGCTATCTATTTGGGGAATACACAGATGTCAGGATTTTAAGTTTTTTTTTTTTTTTTTCTGAAGTGATTTCTTTTTTCCTATAGAATCCACCTGTCTCTTGCCTTAGGAAGTGTTTTGGTGCTCAGAAAGGAAGAGAACTAGATGTTGCATGATTTAGGGTGTAAAATTTCTCTAATTCTCTCTCTCTCTCTCTTTTTTTTGGACAATACTTCACCATCAGCCATCTCTGTGCCTGGAGTTCCAATGTTCAGAACTGTTTGGTTCAATTTCAACAAGATTTCTGATCTATAAACTAGAAATGAACATTTCTCCAACTTCATAAGCTTGTAGATAGGAACTGAAGGTTATTTGATGATGTTACAGACATTAAAATACCAATTTCCATTCATCTTACTCTTCCTTCCGTTGGTGTGCCACTAGTTTCTGAGTAATATTTTGGAGCAAAGCAATCTCTATCTTGTCACTACTCACATGATTTCAAATATAAAGGTTAAATACGTCTCTCTTCTGTGAGTTTTTTGGTTTGCCTTCTCTTTTTGACATTATATATTATGGTTTGGGTTAAGTATATTTGCTACTTTGCATTCATATTTTTTGTGATATTTCAGTTGTTTTCCAGCGAACGAGATAAGGAAAATGTCTCTACAAAGTTATCTTGTCTTAATAATTTTATTTGCTAGTTGTCAATATCATGCAGAGACATGTATATAAACATCCCCATAGCTAACTAAATATACCATTCTTAAACAGAGTTGCTGTGATGGACTTTTTTTGGCATTAATAAGAAGAAAAATTCAAGTTTCATTTTCAATGAGATATACTTGATGTGGGACTCATTCTGGGGTGTTAGTATAGGAATAAAATTATTATCATGGCATTTTTAGAACTCTTTACAGAGACTGGCAAGAAAGAGCTTATAGCGTTTCAGGTGTGAGTTCCTCTGTTTACTGGCCATTTCTCTTTGGTTCAGTATTTAAAATTACTTAACTGTTTTTTTTTTTAATCAGATGCACTAGGAGACCAGCATAGTGAAGATGGCATCCAGCATTTTTATTAACACTCATTAGTTGCCAAGTAAATGAGTTCAGTTTTATTAATTTCTATCAAAGTGAAATTTGCATATAAAGCTGTTTTCATTTGAATTCAAATATTGCTTGTTCTATATACTAACTTAAAATGCAAGGTAGAGAAAGAATGTTTTCTTTTCCATTGTCTGTTGTTTTCCTTGAAATTAAAAAAAAAAGATTATGAAACAACTGGCAAAAATAAAGGTAAAATTATCTTTCAAATGCACATATTAAGAATGTGGTATATGATTAAATGAATTAAAAAGAGAAAGATACTGACTCAAAAATTATCTAATATGCTTGCACAATGCATATGTTTTGGCTTGTAAAGTTAGAAAAAGCTTTTTTACAAGATAATAGCATACTATAATAATGTAATTACATGTATTTACACTAATTATACACTTATATGTAATTATGCTAATTATGTAAATACATGACATTTGATAAAATATGACTTTGAAATTCACTCAATAAAAGCAGAATGAACTGGCTGGTAGAACCATGTGCCAGTAATGAAGGAAGGAAAATGAAAGGTCTTAAATAAATAATCACTATGCTCAATTTTTTCTCTAAAACTTCTAACTCTAAAATTTAACAATACAGCACAGAGCCATTGGCAATAGATTTGAAGTTGAGATACTTATTTTTTTGTTTAAGAAGATCTCCTGTTTTCCTCACAGCTTCAGGTTGGAGATTTCATGAAAACAATGATTGTGATTAATTATTTTAAAGATGCTTATATGTAAATATAAATGAAAATGTGAGCCAATTGTTAGTCTAAAGGATTAGCAATGACTAGACCATTATACTTCAACATCTGAAAAGACAGGAAGGACTTCTTCTCACACTTCAGTCATTCTCTGATACCTTGTTCATCCATTCACTTTGTCTCCACATGAAGGGAGGAGGAAGAGGATATAAACAATTAGTGGAAAACATATTTATATGTTATCCAGGCTTCTGAATAATATCCCTGCCATTTTTTTCAAAATTTGGAGATCAAAAACCATGATGAAGATGAGAAAACGTCCTTGATTTTATTACAGATAGCTCAGTATATTCAGAACCTTTCTCTGTTCCCAAAGTTGTTATTCTCTGAGGATACTGGCAGTGAAGAAACTTCATCAGAAACCAAGTTCAGAGTCGTGGTCATTCAGGGTAGGGACAGACATTTTAGGCCCTTACTATAGTCTGATGTCATTTTATTTGACCAACTATTAATAAGCATTTACTATGTGAAAAGTGGAAGCTCTCCCATCAAAGTCTTTCAGGATAATACTGATAAAAACAAAACAAAACAAAACAAAAAAAAACACCCAGCTACAATTATAAGAATAAATAGCTCAGATCAAGACAAATTGGCAGAGTAGCATTAACATATATTTGCTTTCATGGTGGTCCAGTAGTAAAGAATCCACCTGCTAACGCAGAGGACACGGGTTTGATCCCTGGTCTGGAAAGATCCTTTGGGTTTTCCTGGTGGCTCAGAGAGTAAAGAATCTGACTGCAATGCAAGAGACCCAGGGTCAATCCTTGGGTCAGAAAGATCCCCCTGGAGAAGGGAAAGGCTACCTATCCACTCCAGTATTCTTGCCTGGAGAATTCCATGGAGAGTCCAGAGATGCCTGGCGGGCGCAGTCCGTAGGGCCTCAAAGAGTCAGATACGGCTGAGCCACTGACACAACTACTGTGTGAAATAGACGGCGAGTGGGAAGCTGCCGTATAGCGCAGGGAGCCCAGCTGGGTTCTCCGTGATGCCCTGGAGGGTGGGGTGCAGGTCTGGGAGGGGGGCTCACGGGGTGGGGGGGGGTGTATGTATTCATAGAGCTGATTCACGTTGTTGTGCAGCAGAAACTATCACAGCATTGTAAAGCAATTATCCCCCAATCAAAAATAAATACAGATAAAAATAACTTTTAAAATGTTTCTAAACATACTTTTTTTCTGCCTAAACCACCTAAACAATGCAACACATTACCATTTGTGAAAGTTTATCTGTGCTCCAGTCATTTTCAGTCTGATATATAATCTCCTGCAAGGGGGAGGGGAATTGCAACTACTCTGAATAGATTTATTATTATTTTTTATTGGTGGCTTTTGTTGCTATTACTATTTTATACACACACACACACACACACACACATATAATATTTACTTAGAAACTTGTTCCAGAACTGAGGAAGTTTTGGTGCTTTGAAATAATTGTGTTGATGGCAGAACATTTATTTTATAGACAAATGCAAATGTAGGAGCTAGCAGGCTGGTTGAGAAATGATAAATTTTGTGAGAGCACCTTGATTACTGCATAAGCTATTTGAATACCTAATTATGGGCATCTGAATCTGTTGACCTCCTTTTAAAATTTATTTATTTAAGCCCCCAAATTGAGCCCAAAAATAAAGGCTTGGGTTTCTTTCTCCCTGAGAAAAATCTGGTAAGATTTTATGCATTTTATGTGCTTCACTTTAAGCTTTAAGGACGGCTATGGTAACTGATTTATACTTTAGTACAAGCAGGTGTTAAAAATAGCAGCATCAATGTGTGTTTAATCAGTATGTTTAAGAACTATTCTAATATCTGTTCATCAGATATTTGGAACAGCAGTTTGATAATCAAAATGCTAATCTGCACATACCATTTGTAATCTAGTTGTGCCTGTAATAAATAAATCTTGAGGGCTAATATGTATTCCTTATGTTGCTGTTATTTGGATAGAAAGAAAAGAGCCTCTAAATTCTCTTATAAAATCAAAGAACCCATCTTCTTCTTGTTTGTATTCCTTTCTCATAAATCCTACCAACCAGATGCGGACACTTGTAGTCGGCTGTATTTGTCACTGTACGGGCTGTCTCTTGCCAGCTTGTCAGCATGTCTTAGGCATGATTCATTGTGTGCTGTCGGTCCTGTAGTTTCTATACAAAGAAGCAAACCTGACTTCCAGGCCTGAATAAAGAAGTCATCAGGGTGGTAATCAGTGATGTACAGAACTTACCTAGTCCAATGGAGCTTGACGCCTTCTAGATAGCCCTTTGATGAGTCAGTGCTCCAAGTTTGAACAATGTCGAATGAAAAGGAAAAAAAAAGGCATTGAAGTATTTCTCAGATTAAAAAATAAAGTAAAATAAATGCATTGATATTTGGGGTATTCTTTAATAGAATGGCTATTCTTCTTAAATGTTCTTTATTAGTAGAATTGAATCTCCTGGGGCTATCAGAATGCTGAACTATTGCCCAATTACCACATCATAAAACTGCTCACAGAAGATGATGCATAGGACTGGAATAAATTGAGATTTCAAACTTTGTGTCACTTCATAAATCTAGCTCAAGCTGAACTCATCAACATAATCTAGTTCACCTAATGAGGATGATTTATACTAGAGCAAAATCACATTGGCTCCAGAAGTGGGGGACAAAGGATGGGGTAAAAAGACACTGGTCGGGTGAGGGGCGGCAAAAACATAAAGCACACCAAAATCTCATTAATGCAGAAATGATCTCATTATGGACTTCTAAGCAGTGGCTGCTTGGTTAGAAAATTTTAGTTATTCACTTGAAGGTTTTGAGTTGTATTTTCTTATTCTCCAAAACATCTAAAACCTTGTAATAATAAAATATTTTTACAACCTAAGAGAATCTGATATAAGATCATTTTTCTTACTGTGATTTTAGCTAAAAGTGAAATATCAGTGATAGGTCATAGGAATCTGAAATTAGTATTCTTGCCTGGAAAATTTTCTGCTAATTTAGAAGAAATAATTACTCTAAAAATAAATAAAACTAATTAATGAAGAATAATTACCATTTGCAAGAATACTCTTTCTGTGTACATTATATATGTGTATGTCACTTTTATTCATAAATTTTTATCTTACATTAGTTCCCAAATAGTTATTATTCTTTTTACTGTTTGTGCCAGACATTATTTTACATATTAAAGATAAGTAAAAAGCAAGATAGACCTGATTTCTTCCCTCAGTAAACTTACATAGGATGAAGGGAACATTTACATGATAGTTATTCTTTGATGTAATTTATTCATTTAATATTTTGCTCTGTATATTATATAGAACATGAATACATATCACATTATTTCTAGTTTAAATATGTTTATTTTACTGAAGACCCATAGTGGTCATCTACCCAATAGCACTTAAGACATATCATATTCATATACTGTGAGTGTCCAACAGAAGACAGTGAATTGTATGAAATGAGTTTGTTTAATATCAGTGCCATCAGATCTCAAGTTGCCTTCTTTCCATCATGATATCAGGGTCTTAAAAGCCTATATTACATCCATATTTTGAATGTAGGGAAAGCAACTCTATGAATAAGTATAGATTTTATTTTTATTTTATGGAAGTCTATTATAATGACAGAAAGACTATATAGCAAGATTAGTTAATGTTTTTTTGACAGTCAGCTTTTTCACTGAACACCCCCCTGATATTTACTGCCAGTCGACAAACTGCAATCCTTCAGTAACTTGTGAGCTGTTTTCTCTCATCACTATGTACTGTCGCCATAATGAGTTGAGTGAGGTTCTAAAACTATGTCTAGCCTAACAGAAGCTTGAGTCTCATTGATAAAACAGTGAATGATGTTGAGGCTTAACTATAAATACTTTCACTGATGAGGAGTCCTTATCTTTCATAGGAGCCCATTTCCACCTCTGGACAGAGCTAAAAATTTCTTTGTTGTATTCAGATGAAATCTCTCTTCTTGTAGCTTCCGTCCATTTCCCCCAGATCTGTCCATTGAGACCTCTTTGAATAGGTATAAACCATTTTTTTTCTGATGAATGCAATTTAGAAAGCCACATGTTCTTCTCTTTCACAGCACTTATTGTAACTAGCAACTAACTACATATGAAGTCATTGACTAAAAGACTCTCTCCTAAAATCTTGTCTTTTTTCTCAGCACTTTTACAATGAAAGCTCTTAATAAATATTTGTTGAATGAAGGTGTGTGAATGACAACATTTATCTGTCTTGTCTTGTGTATTAGGTAGGGTAAACCAGAAGCAGTACCTATAATGAAAATTGTTGCTAATGACTTATTAAGGGAAAAACAGTAAGAGTGAGGGAAGTTGGACAAGGGGATGGGGAGCCAATTAAGAATGAGATCTCAGGCAAGGTCTTCTAAATGGGGCAGCTTCAGCATGACCCTGCAGGGCATGTCTACTATGTAAGTTATACTAAGAATTGTGCATCGTGAAGCAAAGGGAGCTGACCTCCATGACCTTGCATGTGTCAGTAACTAGTTAAGCGCCAAGACACCTAGGGGACAGTGGAAAGGAAAGTGAAAGTGAAGTTGCTGAGCCATGTCCGGCTCTTTGTGACCCCATGGTATGTAGCCCGCCAGGCTCCTCCATCTATGGGATTTTCTAGGCAAGAATACTGGAGTGTGTTGCCATTTCCTTCTCCAGGTGATCTTCCTGACCCAGGGATCAAACCCAGGTCTTCCGCATTACAGGCAGACTCTTTACTGTCTGAGCTATGGTACAGTGGAGTCCCAGGCAACTGCAGCCTTCTAAATTTCAGGAGTAAAGAGCAAGCAGCTTTCATAGCTTGAGGGACACCTGCTGAAGAAAAACTACAGGTATTGAGTATTAAAAGCAAAAACACACAGAAGGTGAGAAGTGGGAGTAAATGCAAGAAAGATAAAATTGATCCCAGGGAAATCTAGGTGGAATGTCAATATTATCACAACTGCTCTTGAGTATCATTTATAAGTTTGACATTCTAGTGCCTTTAACCATTTCATATTATGTGTTCAATTCACTCCTAACACACCCTCTTCTCTGAGCTTCATTTTGTTACAGTTTAATCTTGGTCAAAAAAATAAAACAGAAGTTAGTGTGAATTCTTCATGATCTGATCAAATTCTAGGCAAAATCCTTTTATCCTGGATCTCAAAAGTTGCTTCATTCGAATTCAACTATAGATAAAACTTCAAACTTTAGCTTCTTTCCTGAAAGGAAAGTGAGACCCATGAAAAAACTCAAGATGAGGCCTCTAAACAAAACTGAACAGAAACTAAGTATATGGAAATGCAGTGTTAGAAACTTTGTAACAAAAATCCTGGGCTGCTGGGGAATAGGAATCAGAAGAAAGAAAAACTGGGAAACAAAGACTTGGTCTGAGAAGCCATTTTAACTCCCATGATTACAAGTTCCTATAAATGAAGTTTCAATCTACTGATTTCAAAACAGTATGTGCAAATTTGAAAATAAATCCAGAAATTGAAACAAAACAAAACAACTGCCACTGAAAATGACAGTTCTAATTTTCTGCTTTAGGGGAAAAAAAAAAAAGAGAGAGAGAGAGTTTAAAATGCCTGACAGTTCCAAATAAAGTGCTATAGTTTCTTTTTTTTTTTTCCCATTTATTTTTATTAGTTGGAGGCTAATTACTGTGCTATTGTTTCTAATATAGTACTTCAGATAATACAGACTGGGCTTCAATTCTACCTAAAACTTTCTCAATTCCTTCTCTATCACTCTTCAGACTGTGAAGCCAGATTCTTCTAGGGACTAAAGAAGACCAAGTGATAAGGGAAGCGTTGCAGGGGACTTGAAGTGAGGATAGATGTAAGGATTTAAGGCTTCTTATTCCCAACATCAGATCTGCCTTTCTTGATGTATTTCTGGATTTTAGTTTAGGGGTCTGACTGAGACTTGAAAAAAGGTAGAAAGATGTGAAAAATCATGAAAGTAGCTCTCTAAACTTTTTATTCTCCCCTAAGGGGGAGAATTGTTTCAAGATTATTCAATGTTGAGAGCAGAAGATTCAGAGGAATGATTATTTTGTTTTGCTTTTTCCTTTTCTGTGACACTGTGAGTCCAATGGAGACATATTCTGAACTAAGATAAATGGAAAATTTACCCGAGATATGCATACTTGGTGAAGCTTCTCCAAGAAGCAATGCATTTTCATGGCTACATTTAGTTGTTTAATTTTTGCAGAAAAAAATAAACAAATTTTCCTTTAGGAACCATTATTTAGTTTTTGTCATTAAAATATTATCAAGATGTTTCCCTGTGAATTGTATCTTGTAAAATGTGTGTGTATACACACACATAAATTTTTATCTCTTTTTAAGCCACTTTATATTAATTCTTATTTGACATAGTTGTGAGAATTTTACATATATTAATTCATTAAGTGTTTATATAAAATACTCACAGAGTGGTTAAGCAACTGACCCATGGTCATACATTTAGCAAGTGCTGAAGCTGGGACTTGGACTTGAAACTTCTGGCTCTAGAGTCATGCTATTCTCTCTCTCCATATTACATTATATTAATTTTCATGCTATTCTACTCTCTATATTATATTTTAAAGTGTCCCCAATAAATACACTACATTATCAGTCATATCAAACCAGCAGTGAATTTGGAGAGTAATTACTCCTTTACTTGCCTCTTCTTTTGCCCAAAATGACAAGTATTTTCAGTTTTGTTATCCAGGCTCAAAAATAAGTTGCAAATGGGAAACATGTGAACATATTGCAGAAACCAATTTTTAAAGAAAAAAAAAAAAGACCCTGTAGTTGATTTACCTTAAAGTTCTCATCTTACTAGGAGCTGAGAGGTAAGTTTAATGGGTGAAGGCAATCACAAAGTACAAATTTCCAAAATAAAAAGTCATGGAGATACAATGTACATCATAGTGTCTGTGGTTAATAATGCTACTAAGTTGCTTCACTAAGTGACTGTGACCCTATGGACTGTAGCCCGCCAGGCTCCTCTCTCCATGGGATTCTCCAGGAGAGAATACTGGAGTGAGTTGCCATGCCCTCCTCCAGGGGATCTTCCTGTAAATAATACTGTATTGCATATTTAAAAGTTCCTAAGAAAGTTCCTTAAAAGTTATCATCACAAGGAAAAGTTGTAACTGCATATGGTGATGGTATTAACTAGATTATTGCAGTGATCATTTAACAAAATATACAAATATTGTATCATTACATTTACACCTGCAGATAACTTAATGCTATATGTCAGTTATACCTTACACGCATGTAAACATTTTCATTTTATAGGTCAGCAAGATAGAGGTCCAAAAAAAGGAAATTGTAGTTTATTATTTGCAGGATAGACTATAAGGACTGTGTCTCTTGGTTCCCAAATGGCTGCTGTGTTTTACTTCTCAAAAATACGTCAGAACACAAAGAGAAGCACAAATAAGAATAAACAATTCAAATTAGAATCTGATCTCTAAAAGTTTGCTTTTTAAATTACCACCTTTATTCTTAAATATCACTGTCTACTTTGAACTGTGTATTCTTCATCATTCTGAACTCAGAAATTGAGTCAGTAATCTAATCTCTCACATATTTATTTATTTATAAGCCATATTTGATGCACTTTATAAATAAGTTTAGGTATGTGGTATGGAGCATCTACTTCCAGGTATTATAGTGTGGCCTCTGAAACCTAAAAGGTCCAACTGAGAAAAAATGGGAAAGCTGGAAGAAATTGTTAAAAAGAATAATGGCACCAAAGAGCTATTCAATAATGAGGACCAGAGATTTTTCCAGAGCAGAAGATTACTACTAGAAGCCATGGGGTGGGGAAACCACAAAATGTTGGTGGACTCATGGGGCTGGAGTGACAAAATCGGTGACTTCAGAGGGCTCAAACAAACAGCAGTGTTTCGCCTCGATGCATTTGCCAGATTTTGAAGCTGCAGAGTAGAAGACAGAATGCTGCGAAGGCAACGTCACCATAATGAAAAAAATCCCGCAGAATGGGAGGAAATACTTGCAATTCGTACAGTTTACAAGGTACTTGTACCAAACTACATATTAAACTTCTGCCAATCAAGAAGTAAAAGATAGACAATGCAAAAGTTAAAACAAACTCACAAGGAAAAGAACACCCAAAGACAAGTAAAATAAAACCCCAATTTTATCCAGTGCTACTATACTTCACCAGAATGACCAAAATGGAGGAAAATATTGAGAGTTAGCAAGAATATGAAGTCACTGGGATATTCATCTATTGCCATATGGAGTTTAAATTGGTACAACGTGGTGGAAATATTGGCATTATCTTCTAAATCTTTTTAAATAATTGTGTTTATTTTGTAAAAATTCATTGACCTGTGCACTTTTATTTTATGCCATTTTTAGTCTGTATTATATTTCAGTGAAAGCATTGCAAAATATGAAGTGTGTAAACATAGATAAGCCTTGCTTCTCCTACATTACCAGTAATTTAAAATCATTGCTATATTCAATAGTGAATTACTTGAAAACATATTTCTTGGGATCCTCGACCATGTTTAGAGTACAAGTATTAGTATAATCTGTTGGATTAAAGCTATTTAACCCAAATTAGTCACGATGGTTTATAAAATGTCACATGTATTGATTTTGATTGAAAACAAAGATTGGCCTGTAATTTCTAGTTGATGAAAGGCAGTTTTACCTATGACTGCAAATATCCCTTTAAATATCACCTTGGCCAAGCATAGTAGATCTTTGGCCTCTCTGGCTCTGATACCCATAGTTACTATTATTAGAAATACTTCCTGAAGGTCAGTGACACATACTGACTTATAATTTTTTCAAGGCAGAGATTTAAACCTTCTCGGCCTGTTGTACCCATCACTCAACACCTATTGGTATGTTTGTCATCTCCTTCAGGTTATTCAGCTTTGATAGCACAAAGTAGTTTTGTGTGTATTTAAGCATTGTCCATAATATGTAAATTATTTACAAACTTTCTCATTACAATATCACAGTTTGTAATGATATACCTAATGAATTAGTTGATTAATGCCTACTTCCCCATTAACTTCCGTGAAGACAGGCATAATGTTTTTTATTTTTAATTGGCAATTTTACCATTAACAACTAGCAGAATGTTTGGTTCATTCATTAATGAATGGGTAAATTATAAGCTAAATAGCAATTCTCAAATTTGGGGCTACTCAAAGATTTCAGCATTTGTTTATTGAAAAACTTAGATATTTCAATAATAGATACCCCCCAAAAATCTACTGTTGGTTTGGTAGCATGACAGTGGTAAAGACAGATAGTCACTGACATCTTCCTCTGACTAGAAATCCAGATCGTTTCTAAAGAGTTAAAAAAGGGATCTGGGCTAAATCAAATCCACCAAATTATTCAATATATATGATGTGTTTGGCATACTTTGTGTGTGAGTAATTCAAAAGAAGAACCTCAGTATGTAATATATAACTGTAGGCCTTCAATAAGCTCATACTTAGTTAATACGGAATTAGTATATAGTGTCTCTATCTTATCTACATATCCATGTGACCTTCACTCATGATTCCTGGTTCACCTGAAGGCAATTGGGTGAGAGGTTTAAGATAACTTGTCTCGTTGATTGACATATCAAGAACTGCCTTTTTACTGTGAGTCTTGCTGAACTTCTCATTTTCAAAGTAATTCTCTTCAGGGCATGGTACCTGGCCATCATCCCCTGGAAACTTTTTAAAAATAGAAGTGAAACTCAGGAGTCCCACTTCCAGGAACTCTGGGGATAGGATTCTATTTTAATAAGACCTCTTGGTGAAAAAAAGCACTAATATAAATAAATTTGTTCTATGAATTCCTGATCAGCTAATGAATATTGCTTTTTGTTGTTCAGTTGCTCAGTTGTGTCCGACTCTTTGCAATCCCCTGGACCACAGCATGCCAAGCTTTCCTTTAGCACAATCTCAGAGTTAGTTCAAACTCATGTTTGTTAAGTCGGTGATGCCATCCAATCATCTCATTCTCTGTCATCCCCTTCTACTCCTGCCTTCAATCTTCCCCAGCATCAAGGTCTTTTTCAATGAGTTGGCTCTTCGCATCAGGTGGCCAAAGTATTGGAGTTTCAGCTTCAGTATCAGTCCTTCCAATGAATATTCAGGACTGATTTCCTTTAGGATGGACTGGTTGGATCACCTTGCTGTCTAAGAGACTCTCAAGAGTTTTCTCCAACACTGCATTTTGAAAGCATCAATTCTTTGGTGCTTAGCTTTCTTTTATGGTCCAACTCTCACATCTGTACATGACTACTGGGAAAGCCATGGCTTTGACCATAGGGACCTTTATAGGCAGAGTAATGTCTCTGCTTTTCTTAAATACATTGTCTAGCTTTCTCATAACTTTTCTTCCAAGGAGCAAGGCTGTAAGGATTTTTTTTTTTTTATTTTAGCAGTAACCATTTCATACACATAGTGTGTATTCTTTAGGAGTTTTTATTGCCCCACAAAAGGCTTTGCTGATGTGGAATAGAAATAAACTAGCATTGTAAAATTCTCTTAATTTGTTCAAGATATGTCGTGTCCCTATTTAAGTCCTGAGGATTGATTTCCTGATGAATGTATAAAATAACTTTTTAGAAGCTAATGATCATATCTCCAACTATGAATCACCTTCTGAAAAATTCCTATGACCAGGCCACACCCTATACCATTCAGAATTTCAGGGACTTGGATCAGATTGGGAAGGGAAAGGTGAAAGGGTGGTATGTTAAAGCTCTATAGGTTTCAATATAAGACCAAATTGAAAGCAAAGAACGAGAGCAGTGATTCTCAAAGTTTGTACTCAGACCAGCAGCATCAATATCACAAAGAGCATGTTAGAAATGCAGAGCATAGCATCCCACTAAAATTTACGTTCTCACACCCTAAAGACTTACTAAATCAATAACTCTAGTAATAACCCATCTCACTAATATCAATAACCTCAGATATGCAGATGACACTACCCTTATGGCAGAAAGTGAAGAACTAAAGAGCCTCTTGTTGAAAGTGAGAGAGGAGAGTGAAAAAGTTGACTTAAAACTCAACATTCAGAAAACTAAGATCATGGCATCTGGTCCCATCACTTCATGCAAATAGATGGGGAAACAATGCAAACAGTGAGAGACTTTATTTTTTTGGGCTCCAAAATCACTGCAGGTGGTGACTGCAGCCATGAAATTAAAAGACGCTTACTCCTTGGAGGGAAAGCTATGACCAAAGTAGACAGCATATTAAAAAGCAGAGACGTTACTTTGCCAACAAAGGTCCTTCTAGTCAAAGCTTTGGTTTTTCCAGTAGTCACGTATGGATGTGAGAGTTGGATTAAAGAAAGTTGAACGCTGAAGAATTGATGCTTTTGAACTGTGGTGTTGGAGAAGACTCTTGAGAGTCCCTTGGACCTGCAAGGAGATCCAACCAGTCCATCCTAAAGGAGATCAGTCCTGAATATTCATTGGAAAGAATGATGCTGAAGCTGAAACTCCAATACTTTGGCCACCTGCTGCAAAGGGCTGACTCATTTGAAAAGACCCTGATGCTAGGAAATATTGAAGGCAGGAGGAGAAGGGGATGACAGAGGATGAGGTGGTTGGATGGCATCACCGACTCAATGGACATGAGTTTGAGTAGACTACAGGAGTTGGTGATGGACAGGGAAGCCTGGTGTGCTGCAGTCCATGGGGTTGCAATGAGTTGGATACAACTGAGTGACTGAACCGAACTGAACTACTTCCTCTGCAGTGTTTTAATAAGCCCTCTAAGTATTTTGATGCACTCTCAAGTTTAATAATTACTAAATTATAGTATCTCATACCTTATTGGAGAAGTGAATGGTAACCCACTCCAGTATTCTTGCCTGGAGAATTCCATGGACGGGGGAGCCTGGTGGGCTACAGTCCATGGGGTCACAAAGAGTCAGAGATGACTGAGCGACTTTCACTTCACTTCACACCTTATGCTTAGTTTGGAATAAACTATGAAATGGTGAAAGTATGACTAAAGACCTTGAACTTTGCAAACTCCTAAGTACTTTCAGGGTAAATAAAGATATCTGTATGAAATCTGTACCATTGTCACCATCAGTAATTGACAGTCATGAATTGCACTCACTTCTCATGAAATGCTCGTTGACTTAAAAGCCTCCCTTGTAGATGAACTCTTGAGGAAGTTTCCCTCACTGATCTGAAGTCTCTCTACTATAGAAAAACTGGTTGCCGAAGGAAAACATGCTGCTATTTATAGTCATGTGTATAGCTCATTAACCTCTGGAAATTCATCTCAGTCGCAGCATCTGATGTCAGTGAGTTCTTACAACAGGATTAGCCACCATGCTTCTCAGGAGGAACCCAGGACATGTATGAAAGTGTCCGTGTAATGGATCTCTAGTGCGTTTCAGCATCTGCTCACTGGGAGTGCAGAGGGCTTACACTGAAGGGTCTGTAAGGTTAAATAAATTTCAACCCTCTTGCAATTGGAAAGCTAGTAGAATTCAGATACAAAATTGCCATAATTTGGAAAATGAATGGAGATAATTTTCCTACTTGAAAAACTCAAATATCATTGCAATAAATCATTTAAAAACTAAAATTCCTATATAACAAACACTTTGCAAACTAAAAGTTCATAGTCTGGTATTTTATCTACTTTATTAATACATTAACAGAAGAAACAAATAACTATCAGGCACATACACATATATATGTTTACATATATGTTTATTATATGCACAGATATACATATATGTGTGCCTATATGTGTGTATGTATATATTAATATACATGTAGATATGTTATACATACTATATGTATATATGTTATATATGTATACATATATATGTATGTATCTCCTAAACTGTAGCATATCTATGCAATTTAGGTGGAATCTCTTAGGTTAGAGAGATTAATTCCATCCAGCAACTTTAAAGGGAACTGCTTGACTAAGGAGACATTTGCTTTGGGCTTTGAAATGTGATAATGTGGAGAGGGAGCAAAAAGATATGAGAGATACATGGAGAGAATACAATATAGAGTACATTACAGAATAGTTAAAAAATACAAAAACAAGAACACTTCGGCAATGTATTGATGCCAATATCATTGAAGCATTTAATGACCAGGTCAAAAACCTTGTACTTTATTCTCTATGCAGAGAAGAACCCTTTTTTTTTTTTTTAATAAGGAATTAATATGATCAGAAGTACTATGCAAGAGTACTGTTGTGAAAGGATCTTGTATTCAGAGTAATGTTATTAATATAATAAGAAAGAGGAGAGAAATGGATTCATAGAGATCAGTTAAAGGAGTTGAAAGGTTTAAAGGACTTAGACTTGAGTAATAGTTTTGAGTTTGATAACGAGTTAGATTTTTAACTGAAACTGAAATGGGAAACCTGGGTGTTGTTAGGGGCAAGAGTGACGAGTAAGTCTCAGTTATTCTGAAAGCTAAATGGAACAGTAAAAGAAGCAGAGCAAGGGTGAGGTCAGCTTGCAAGGGCATACCATCAGCAACATGCATGTAATGAATTTGAAGTACTGATGGGACAAGTTGAAAGTGGAATGCTGAAATTCAGGGTGGATTCGATTTTTGTTACCTGTTTCGATTTTGTTTTGTTGTTGTTCAGTTGCCCCGTCATGTCCGACTCTTTTTGACCCCGTGGACTGCAATATGCCAGGCCCCCCTGTCTATCATCATCTTCCCAAGTTTGCCCAAGTCCATGTAAATTGCATTGGTGACTTTGTTTACATGATGGTAATTGTTGAGTCATTGGGTTTGCCACACTGCGAAAGGCAGGTTTGAAAGCTCTGTTTTTAAGAGACTGAACGAATATGACGAATATGAGGCAGCAGATGAGATGGATAAAGCTGGTCAAAAAAGTAGAGAAGAAAAAAAGGGGAACCAGGGTCAATGGGACAAAGTAAGAGACAGATTCTAATATCAAGGTGATAGTAAACAAGAAAAAGTTCTGAAATTACCATCAGGAAGAGTTACAGTACAAGGAGATCATTGGATTTCTGAAGTCATTGACAGACTGCACTAATGTTTTGCATGGATCTGTGAAGCCAAAAGACAGTTGAGAGAAAACTGACCTATCTATAGGTTTAAAAAAAGGAGTGTAAAATATAATTTTAAGAAGTTTGTTGGGGGAAGATTTCTTGAAAATGAAAAAGAATAAATGAAGTAATTCTATGAACAAGATTTTGTGGGCTTTTAAAATTTGTTGTTTTTCTTCATTTTATCAATGATGATTGTAAAAATTATTTTAATGCTGTAATTCAGGAGATATTTATATATTAAGAGAATATAATATACATTTCACAAAGATCAGAAACATCACAGCAGAATGAAGTAGCTGATAGTAAATGTATTGTGGGTTAGAAAAAAATAAAAATATTATAAAGGATGTTATTTGGGTCAATTGACAAAATTGTAATAAAATGATAAATTAGGTAAATATCATGTCAATTTTAACTGTTATTGAAACTGATAAGTATATTGTTGTAATGTAAGAGTAATTTCTTATTCTTAAGAAATACCTCAGAAATAGTTAGGGGTAAGTAATGGTGGCTCAGTGGTAAAGAATTTGCCTGCCATGCAAGAGACTTGGGTTCAACCTCTGGGTCAGGAAGACCACTTGGAGAAGGAATTAGCAACCTACTCCAGTATTTTTGCCTGGAAAATGCCATGGACAGAGGAAGCCTGACAGGCTATGGGGTCCCAAAAGAGTTGAACACAACTTAGTGACTAAACAATGACAACAACAAAAAGGGTCACGATGTATAGACTTTTGCTCCAACATGTCTCTGAAAAAAATATTATATATTTTGTACATATTCACTCCATGTATTTATTTCATTTGAGAGAGAAAGAGAGGGATATTGAGAACAAATAAATTAAAAGATGTTTGCTCCCTGGAAGAAAAGCTAGGACAAACCTAGACAAATATTTGTCTAGACAAAGTGATGTCTAGACACACTTTACCAGCAAAGGTCTGTCTAGTCAAAGCTATGGGTTTTTCCAGTAGTCATGTACAGATATGGAGAGTTGGACCATAAAGAAGGCTGAGCACTGAAGAATTGATGCTTTCAAACTGTGGTGCTGGAGAAGACTCTTGAGAGTCCCTTGGACTGCAAGGAGAATGAATCAGTCCATCTTAAAGGAAATCAACCCTGAATATCCATTGGAAGGACTGATGCTGAAGCTGGAGCTCCAATATTTTGGCCACCTGATTCAAAGAGCCAACTCATTGGAGAAGATCTTGATGCTGGAAAAGATTGAAGGCTGGAGGAGAAGGGGATAGTAGAGGATGAGATGATTGGATGGCATCACTGATTCAATGGACATGAGTTTGAGCAAACTCCAGGAGATGGTGAAGGACAGGGAAGCCTGGGGGGTTGCAAAGAGTCGGACATGACTGAGTGACTGAACAACAAAGGTAGAGCAAGTGGAATAAAATGTTTATAATAGTCATTAGTAAAGCTCTTCTTTGTGATTTTCTTATTCTTGCATTTGTTGCTGCAAATTGAAATTATTTTCAAATGAAATGATAAAACATACAAAAGAACCCAAATTGTGTGGTTGAAATTCAAGACTCAAAGCTGAAGTGATTCAGAAACGATCTCTTGTATCTTTAAAACACTTCTTCTTTCAAGCAGTACTGCTAAATGGTTCATTCTTCCTCAAAACGTCATTTGTTCCTGAAAAATCTCTTGAATAACATATACTTTTAAGTAAATGATGTCATAATTTTTATAAGGAAGACAATTTTTAATATGTTCTGGAATTTACAAACTGACACCCATTATAGTAAGGGACATACATGAGAGCAATTTGGCAATGAATAAGTTATAGTATTTTAATGAAGTCATTTTTTCTAATTAATTTTGTTATTCTGTTTATCAGCTCTCTTAAAACTTGTTATTGGTTATTGCACATAAATTTGATTGACAAGTTAACATAATATAGGATATGATGCCATCTACTACCGCTGCTGCAAAAATTGCAATTCATGAGTTCTCTGAGGTAATTGAATGCATTATACGCAGCTACTCTAGAGTAAGCAACTGTACTCTGACTCTAGATTCAAGGAGTTCAATTGCTCCATTAGGTGTGATGAAATTCCCAGTGGGAAGTGCAAGTGATATATGGAACTTCTTGTTAAGTCAGGTTCTTTTTACTCCAGTAGATTTGCTGTGTGATCTGACTATATGCATTTATTTTCATGTTCTAAAATAATTTACATGAATAGATCCAGTGTATTTTCCAAAAGCAAAATAAAGAAGATATCAATTTGCTATGAGTATATATGGACATATCCCAGAAAAATAACAAGGAATGGCATTATCAGGTAAAATATTTTTCTTTTTTATTTGTTCATCTCACTCTCTTATTAATAATGGTCAGAATATATGTTTTCAATTGTTTCTCACAGGTTCTCCCTTACCCATTAGCTGTGAGCAACCCAGTTTACTTAAAAATGGATGAGTGAGGTAAAGTATGAGAACATTTAGTGCATAATCTTATAAAACAAGTTAACTGTAGTTTATGATAATAAAATCTTTAACACTACATAATTTATGTGTTTCTATATGAATGAATATTATTGACTCATAGACTCTTAGAATGCAAAGTGGTTAGAATGTAAAGAGTACTCTTGCACATTTCTAACAACTCACTGATTCAGAAGGCAAAATATGTTCTTATTGTATAACTGAATGATCTTGCAGCTTTACCTAACAATCAAAATATTTCTGATTGTAACTTCCCCAATTGGTGTTAATTTTATACTTAAGATTTACTTAAAGTTATTCTACTCACTCATCCACGTGTCAAAGCCTTACACATTTCATAACAACTTTTAGGGACCTGATATACCCCTAAAGTTACATTTTCTCATCCAGACTATGTATGTCTAGTTTTGTGAGCCTTTTTTATTTTAAAATATCCTCATCAAAATTCCAGTATGAACCTGGAATATTACTCTGTATATCCATTTAAAAACATGTTATATATAGAAATAAATACATAAATTTAGGGCAAACTAATTATCAAAAAAAGTGTTTTCAGGTTAAAACTTTGCCATACTATGTTTTTCCATCTTTCCCACACAAAGTTAAACATTATAAAATCAATCAGGAAATGAAATAAATTGAGAGCATATCCGCAATTTAACATTTACCAGCATCTTATATTTTTTTTTCAATTTAGAGTAATTATTGTATAAACTATAATAAATTAATTTGGACATATTTAATTATGAAATATTTCAGATCTACAGAAAAGTTCAGAAAAAATTTAATGAATACTTGTATAACTACCATCAAGATTTGACAAATGTTAAATGTTCTTATGTTCTTCTTAAAATGAAACAACACAGATATAAGAGAAGCCCCCTTTATAACCTTTTCTAATCCTACTGTCTTTCTTCTCTCCTTTGTTACATGAGGCAATCACTATCCTTCTGTGTTGTTAAACTTTTCCACACACACTTATGTCTATATATAATAAATGATACCTATATCATCTTAGCTAATATTTCTAGTTCCCCTTGTATCATTGGGCCATTGGCAAAGTTTTCTTTCTCATCTTTTTCAGATTCTTCTTTTAAAATGGGCATGTGGACACAGGGAGAAAGGGAAACATGGGAGGAATTGGGAGACTGGGATATATACATATGTGTGTGTGTGTGTGTGTGTGTGTGTATACATACATATATATATGATTCATGTACACTACCGTGTGTAAAATAGCTAGCTAGTGGGAAGAAAGCTGCTATAAAGCACCCAGCTCAGTTCAGTGCTCTGTGATGACCTAGAAGGGTGGGATAGGGGTGAGGTGAGCGGGAGATCCAAGAGGGAGGGGTTATATGTATGCATATGACTGATTCACTTGATTGTGCAGCAGAAACTAACACACCATTGTAAAGCAATTATATTCCAATTTAAAAAATGAAATTTCTTCTCAATTTTGTCACATGCAATATAAACCTTAATAACAGAAAATGATGATTACCGGTGACTAGGTTCTATCCATGTCTATGTATCTATATGCCTATTTCTCCGTGGAGAGCGTTTTGTTGAGCATATTGAATGGCAGGGAGTAACTCATTTGTTTCTGTATATTTTATTTAGCACAGGTTAGGTATTTTGAAATGTTGATTGGAAGTGCAATTTTTAGTACAACCTTTGCTGTGCTAAGAACTGATTTAAGGTCCAGTACTATTCGTCACAGTAAACTGCAAACATAATTTCTTTGTATAGTGGAGAAAGAATACAGTCTCATGCTAGGGATAATTCAAAAATTTTGATATGGAATGAAAGGAATTTGGTCTTTTCTGGGTTTGTTCAGTAGTGATGTCTACTTTGTGTGGACTACTCTTTAACAAATAGCAGCAGCTCCCACATTTAGACATTAGATTGCATCTGAACTCCTTTTACAATGTCAGATATGACATTTGTGTCAGATATCCATTTCTCTTCCATTTGATTTGTTCAGTTTTCATAATATACCTCATGTTAAAATTTATTTAAAATATTAATTATAGGGCTGGCAAGGCAGGTAGAGAAAAGGATCATGTGTAAAGAAGATGAGTCAGGATGAGAAAAAGAGGAAATGGATAAGATAATGTGGACAAAATTTAATAAAAAAGAGGACTGATATTTCTCTGGAAAATTGGTCTGAGCCAGTGTCGTAAAAAGTCTTGTGAAGTTTGCTGGGCTGCCTCTGTCCTTCTTTGGAGGGTAACTATCTTTCATTTTTTATTTAATTGTTCAGAACATAGCAGTGTGATAAAAGTTTTTTATGGAAATTTCTCACAGCAACACAATCAATCATATTTCCAACTCATGTGCTGTCTTGAGCCCCTGAGCCTCAAAGACTTTTTTTTTCTGGGGAGCTTACTTGTTAAATTAGCACTGATCAAAGGCTAAAACATTTATCATGCTTATTAGTGAATAAACCTAGCAGCAGGTATCCCAAGTGAGGAAGCAAATCCTCATTTCCTGCAAGAATGAATTGGAAATTATCCAAACTGCTTGCAAACATTTTTCAGGAGTGACGAATTGTCAAAAAGAAAGCAGCTGCTAGATGTGGCAGCAACCAGGGTTGGGGGAAAAAAAGAGCGTCTTTCCAAGGTATCTTCAAACCAGCCCAAGGGGATGTTCTGCAGTTTGATTTACTCTAATTGCCTTTGAAATCCTGCATCAGCTGACCTTACCAATGAGCTCCAAAATAACACTCCAACTAAGGCAATTTTGAAATCGCAATTTTTTCACCTTTGCTCTTCGTACTCCTTGTTGTTGTTATTGTTGTTCATGAGAACGCAAACTGACAAGTACCAAATTGACAGACTTTTGTTTCCGTTTATTGCAAAATGATGCCCAGTGCTGGTTTTACAGGGACTACTATCTTATTAGTATAATTTACTCCATTGTCTTATGTAACAAGGAAAAGAAATATGCACTACAGATCCTTTTCTCCAGTTTTCAACTTTGTTAATAAAAGCTAAAAATATTAAAATCATTGGCACACTCAGCCATTACATCATATTTTAACAAGTTGTGTGTTGTTTGTTCAGCTGTGTCTGACTCTTTGTGACCCATGGACTCTGTCCATAGGATTCTCCAGGCAAGAATACTGGAGTGAGTAGCCATACCCTTCTCCAGGGAATCTTCCAGACCTAGGTATCGAACTTGGGTGTCCTGCATTGCAGGCAGATTCTTTACTGTCTGGGCCACTAGAGAATGAATTGTATGGTACTTGTGAAGATTACCCAAGAATAAGATTGAATCCTTCCTTTATAAATACAACCAGATTGCGTTTAGGAAAGCAGGTAGTACCTTACAATGTATTTTTGACAGACAAAAAACCAGATCTAATGTGAATATTTTGGGTCAAGTAAATGCGGTGATAACATGGGTTGGCATCATACTGTAACTACATGATAGGGAACAATGTGGAAAGGTGAGGAGATACTTAAAAAGAATTGTAAATGATCAGGTACCATTTACACTTGCTTGATTTCAGTTAGAATGAAAAGGCGGTTTATTGCTTCCCACACTTTTTCTTCCAATGAAACAGTCTAACCATCCTTTGACTAATTATAGGCAACCCAGTTTACAAAGGGCGTGTACCTCAGTTTTTCATCTGCTTGGAAAAGCCAATTAGAGCCTTCTGTTAATCCTAGAGCCCGTGATCCCTTTTCAGTCTGGATTCAGGCACACTGCATGTCTCTCTTTCCCTGTTTGGTTATAATTGCACTCATAATATTAAAACTAGTTGGAAGCAAAGAGGAGTGAGAAAATAAACAAGTTCTATTCCTGGGCCAGAGAACTCCCTTTCTTTCCCCCTCTAAATAGGATTTCACATTTCACAGCTAAGAAAAATACCCAGAACTATTTCTCTGATTTTCTTATGAATTAATACATTATCATTTCCCCCAGAGTTTTAGACTAGGGTCATAAAAAACACTTTCTAGTTAAGATAAAGCTTATTCCACAAGCATAAGCTACTACGGCCTTTGTAGATAGTCTCTTGATCCTGTTAAGTGTCTCTCAGATTTACCCTTTCTTTTCTACATCTACTGCTGCCCTTCTAATCTAGGTCTTCCTTGCTTCATACCTGCGTTCCTGTTGTAGCCTTTCTGTTGTTTATTCCATATCTAGTTTCTCCCCTCTGGGATAATATTGCTAAATAATTGTTAGTGTAAGATCTAATTTAGGAACAGAAGGGGGTTTTCTCTTTCTGCCACTTATGCATCTGTAAGTTCATTTTCACCTCTCATGATCTAGGTCACATCTGTTTGTCCTCATCATGGGTTCTGTGTTCCAGCCTTAAATTAGTCCCTCCCTCTCCTCTGAATGTGTCCCTTGACTCATTTAGCAAGTACACACTGAGCACGTACTACATGTATATCTATGCAGTTGTTTACTTACACTGTTAAGTATTTTGTTTCCCTTTCAGATCTTCTATATCCCTTAGATCAAAACTCTTACCCAATATGAGGCATCTCCATTTACTGCAGTCTGTCATAATTTCTCTCTTCACTAACATTCTTTTGTCTCTCATGTCAGTACATTTGGCTAAAGCAAATATTTTTAACTGCTTGTTTAATATATTATTCTCTAAAACTTAAATGAAAACTACATAATGGTAAGGGTTATATATATGCTGAAAATCTTGAGATATTTTGTTGATAGTTTATGTATCTGTTATTATTTTTCACTTTACTAAGTGTCCAGGTGCTCAATAAAGTCATGCTAATTTATTCATCACCAATAATTTATGGCATCACCGACTCAATGGACATGAGTTTGAGTAAATTCCAGGAGTTGGTGATGGACACAGAGGCCTGGCATGTTGCAGTCCATGGGGTCGCAAAGAGTCAGACATGACTGAGCGACTGAACTGAACTGAACTGAATTTATTTATGAATACGAAGATTATTAAATAGTCCACTGAACATATTACACTTAGAATCACTCATTAATATAGCTGGAAGAAATATTAAAGTTGTCTAGTCTATATTCTCATCGAATGCTTGAATTCTTGAATAACATCTCTGAATAGCTATGCAGCTCATCATTTTCATCTATATAAGCTATGCAGTTCCAAATCTCCATTAATGGTAATACTGGCATTTTTCTCTCTGTCTTCTTCATCCCTATTCTGTTTCTCAGCTGGTTCAAAACAAGGCCAAAGTGGAAGTCTTGTTAATTTGACCCCTCAAATCTGGAAATTACCTACCTTTGAGAATTTACATTAACAGAAATGCTAAGTACAATAGGATTTTAAATACTATATTTTGTAAAGCCTGTGATTATACTACTTTTACATGTATTCATTAGACCCAAGAATTTTCTGGTTCTCACAGTAATAGCTATAATAAATTAAGGATAGCATTTGAAACATAACAACTATTGGTTTTTCCAATAATAATGTGACAATGTAAAAAAAATAATGTTTACATTTGTTTCCCATATACACTTAGTGTTCAGCCCTTCTTTGACTATGAATTAAAATTGTAGATTATTAGGTTTGGATATAGCTTAATTTATTCAAAAGTCATTGTTTTGAGTCCCTATAGTTTGCACATTAAAAATGGAGGCAAGAGCAAGGTCATACAAGACAAGTATATCCCCTGAAATCAGAACAAGGAAAATAAATCAAATGCATTGACCCTCCCGCCGAGCTTGAGTGTCCACCCCGGGTATTCTCATTGTGCCTACTGTTTATGCCTGGGAAGTAACTTCTAATACTATATTTTAATTGTCTGTTGTATATTGGAATAATACATCTTAATGGTTAGAAATCTGCAATATTCCTTTTCATCTGTATCTGGTCAAGCCCTTAGAAGCCATCAATATGTAATTATTTAATTGGTTAACGTCTATTTGAAAATTCTATGATGGTGCGGGAGTATCTTTCCTCAAACAAATGTGTTTCCTTTCCTGAGCTGTTGAGCACTCAAAACTTTTGCAGTTTTCTCTGCTCAACTTCTCAAGCCCTTGGTTTTAAAGCTGGAAGATGGAAAGGTCCTTAGTATCTGGATTAACTTTCATTTGTACAGATATGAAAATGTGGAACAGGAGCTATTTAGTAATTGAACAAAAGCCAAACAAATTGAGATATGGTATAGAAAGGCTAAGATGCCGTACAATATAGTGGGTAATAGCAAGGTCTCCACATCAGACTAGCAGTGTTCAAATCCCAGGGTTTCTACTTATTAACTACGTGCTTCCCAGCATCTCAGTTCCCTGAATGTAAAATATATATGCTGTCAGCATCAAATAATTTAACATACATACAAGAAACCATTCTAGAATGGTATGTGGTATTTACACATAGTGATCACTTTACACAAGTGATCACTCAGATTACACATATTAAATGAAGAAGGTTATCCTTGGATAACTTATTTTTCAAGATAAAAGTCAGATAGGATTTACACACTATTGATTTACAATTTTCTTTATCATTCAAAAGAGATCTATAATATACTTTGAGACATTTCACATGTTATGTATGTATGTATATATGTAAATTTTTCAAAAGAACCTTTGGGAGGCCTTTTTTCGTTCCTGTAATAATAAAAATAATCAAATTAATGTTTTCTGTTAATAATAACAGTGTGTGTCCAAAACATAATAAATATCAAAAATTTAGCAATAAAAACAAGCAGTGGATTTAAAATACAGGATGTGAAACACAGTAAAAATGAGGAAAATACATTTCTTAAATTTAATTAAATCCTTTCTCTGTGTTAAGTAAGATGTTTGAGGTCAGTGTATGGATACAAGCTGAAAGCTAACATTGGTACAAGGAAGGAGTGGTGGGAGGGAAGAAAGTCACTCTCCATGAAAGAAAGGCCATTTCCTGGCTGCCAAGTTGGTCCACTGGTGACCTCTCTAAAGAACTTGTTCTTGGTGATTAAATTCCCATTGTAGATGAATTATCTTTCCTCCTATAAAATCTCTCTCGCTCGCTCTCTCACATACACACAATCCTTGAGAATTTTTGCAATCTTGGTTGTGATTTAGCTATTTTAGCAATCACTTTATTTGCTATAGCTTTTCATAACCAAGTGTACCAACACTGGGGTACTCGAATTTTATTTTTTTTAAACAATCTTCTTATATTTCCAACCAAATTAATCCTAATGCAGACTTTGAGTTATCAATCACATAGGTCTAAGAGTGAAAAGACCAAGACAGCAGTGATATGCATGTTAAAGCATATTTACCAAGTGAGTTTTATATATATTTCTGTTATTTTTCTTTAAAATTTCATTCTAAATCCTTTATGCCTAAAAGAAAAGCTCTTTTCTTTTTATTATAAAAAGTGGCAAGAACCATCCGTTTAGTCTCTCCCTGGCCCAACATAAAGTGTTGTACCACATGCAGCATATGCTGAAGAGAAACACACCATGATTTCTATCCCAGTTATTTGCTGCCAGAGAATTATCCCTGAACTGAAAGACAAACAAACAAAGGCATTAAAAGTTTAAGTCAAGTGATGGTCGGGAAATGAAAGTGATTTGGTAAGTATAGTGAATTTGTCATGTGGATAGATATATTGATTTGAAATACTAATAACTAAAATACAAGTGTTCTGTTCAATTCTAGTGCCTAGTAAGTTCTCCATTTTGGCATATTTATTCCTTCCCTACAGCTTCAAATACTGGTAAAAAAAATATAACATATTATCTCTACAGTCTCTTTTGAGTGGTAATAAACACATGAGCTATCCTCCAGTTTCACTGATCACTTAGTTTAAATACAAAGAACTAGAATAAAGTAATTTAACGAAGTACAGAATAACTTTAAATAAACTCATGCTGTGAACTAAATTACTTAAGTGGCAAAATTGGCCAAATTTTAGATTATGTCTCATCCATTGCCTGGTTCCATATTTGATTCCACAAAACTAAATATAAAATACCACTAATTAGAAATCCCACCATTATTTCATATACCGCTAACAAAGGAAAACACTACTAATTAGATCTCACATAGTACTTTCTTATAACGCAGATTTTTTTTTACTGTTTGCTAAGCGAAGGAATCATTTTACATTCACTTTGACTTAAGTATTTATTTTGGGTGTATATAGGAGGTGAGCAAATAAAATTGGTTAAGGAATTTAACTTCACATTTAGAATCTCTTTTCTGTTGAGAATTCTGCTGTACACTTTTTTCCATACAATGTAGTCTTCTGTCCCATCAAGGTCTTTTTTGGAAATATTTCAGAAAGAACTAAGTGCCATCATGGCATGACTCTTAAACCGACTTTGTAGTTATCTAAAACTGGGTGACTTTCAAGTCCACCGTAAGCATTAAAGACAAATACCTCTGATTCACCCATTCCCAACCCTCTCTCCCAACTGTCTTATTTCTAGGGTATAAAACAGTGCTTCATATTATCTCTGAGATTTTCTTATAAGCCACTGACACTTATCCTGCAAATTTTGAGGTGGCTATTTTTATTTTTACTGAAGGACAATGACAACCAATAATAGAGGTATGTTATGTCCAGATATTAGAAATATTAAAATGTTAAAAAGAGATGTAGCTTAGAATTAATGAGTGTATGGGTATGTTCCAGCTGAAAAGGACTGTAGTTAGTGGGATGTGAATGTAAAACCTCACAAAGCATTTATTCTTTGGCCAACTGGATATACTGGATATAATATAATAAGTTCAGGATATGTCATCATTAACTATTTCATCTGTTTAATCAAGAACCATTTAATGATCACCTGCTATATTTCTATGTTACGAAAGAGATAAAAGTCAAAGTCTCTCTTCTTGAAGAGTTCCATCATAGTGGTGGAAAAAGACAACATTTAAAAAATCACAACTCAAAGAATAAGCACTTTGCCAGGAAAATTCAGATTTTTATGATCACCACTTTGAGCGGCATCTAATCCAGCCTGTGAAGAGGGTCAGAGGATGTCTTCTGAAAGTAACACAACCTTAACTGAGGCAGAATAAAAATTTCTTCATTAATCAAAGGGTGAGGAATCAGTGAAGTGAGCTGTTTAGGAAGAAGCATCAGCATGTACAAGCATATATAAAGGAATGAAGATGAATAAAAAGCTTGATGACTTCCAGGAATTATAAACACAGTAGCTTGAACAGGTTGGAGAGTGCATCCTTTGTGAGGCTTGATGGGTATTAAGGTTATAGAGGCAGGACCCAGGTCACAACATGTCTTTTTGCTTGGCCATGGAGTATAAATTTTACCAAAGAGTAACCAAAGTAGTTTCTGAAAGATTTTAAAGTGGAATTTGATTTACATTTTCTAAAAATTCACTTCCCAAGCCCACTAGGTTAACAAAGTAAAGGAGATAACAAATGATGTCAAGAATTTGCTAATGTTCCCAGGTTCCTTAGCCTCAGTTAGTTCACTATTTTCCAACTTGTATATCAAAATGTTGCCTTGTACATAACTATGATTTTGCCTGGTTAGAGAACTAGAGAACATTCACACCCACTAGTTAAGGAAACTTTTCCTAGCATGGTGATTTTCAAACTCACTGGACTAGATTCATTACTCAAGTGAAATATTACCTAAAGACAAATATGTTAGTGCAATTTTGGTTTTGGTTTTGTTGTTTAGAGCTTGATATAATAGTTGTTGTAGAGGTGGAAATCTCAAACCTAGCTATTCAGGAGAGCTTTTGCACCAGTTTGAAAACTGCTGCTCCAACCATTGTTGCAACTCATGTGTGTATGTGTGTGTTTATGTGTGTGTGTTAATTGCTCAGTCATGTCTAGCTCTTTGCAGCCCCACAGACTGTAGCCCACCAGGTCTCTCTGTCCATGGAATTCTCCAGGCAAGAATACTAGAGTGGGTAGCCATACCCTTCTCCAGGGGATCTTCCTGACCTGGGGATCAAAGCCAGGTCTCCTTCCTTACAGGCAGATTCTTTAACATCTGACCCACCAGGGAAGCCCTGTTCCAACTCTTACTGGTAAGAAAATCAAAGATCAAATGGTCAATGGATTCAAATGATATTTGAGTGCTAGCACCAATGTTTAAATCCCATCTTCAAATCCTGGATGTAGCCTGCTCTCTCTTCACCAGATTTATTTGTTCAGGCTTGCTGGAGTTCATGTCTATATTTGGAAAAATAAATGAAGAACCTGACAACCTGTTTCTCCTGAAAAATGAAATCCTTGCAATTCTTCCTGTGTAAATGCAGAATACAGGCTTCCCAGGTGGCTCAGTGGGTAAAGAATCCACCTGAAATCCAAGAGACACAGAAGATGTGGGGTTGATCCCTGGGTTGGGAAGATCTCCTGGAGGCGGCATGGTAACCCACTCAAGTATTCTTGCCTGGAGAACCCTACGGACAGAGGAGCCTGGTGGGCTGAAGAGTCGGACCTGACTGAAGCGACTGAGGACAAATGCAGAATACATCCACCCTGTTACTGTTTATGTTTTGTCTTTGTTTCTAGTGACTCTCTGGGTTTTAGTCTACTGCTCAAATAATCTGAATTTGTTTTCTTTGTCTCATCTTTCCCTGGGTGTACTGAAAGAGAATGTTTACAAGACACAGAAAAGGGCTGTCAAATTTGCTTTCTCTGTGTGTTTGTTCATGTGCACATGTTTGGTTGCTGAATGGGAATGGTGGTACACGGTATTGATGGAGGATGATCCCCAGGAAGATCCCCTGGAGAACGGTATGGCTACCCACTCTAGTATTCTTGCCTGGAGAATTCCCTGGACAGAGAAACCTGGAAAATCTCCTATTTTTCCCAAATCAACTAGGAAATTGCACTAACATGGCTGCATTCATGATCCCCAGTGTAATGGCTCAACTAAATGCAAGAGCCCAACTGTACCCATGTCTAATCCATTTGGTTTAGACACAATAAACATCTACTTATTTGAATATTGGCAGAAACGAAATGTATTTTATTTATCCAAATAAGTTCTAATTTAAAGTAGTTAAATATTAACATTAAAAGCCATTTGAACACTTTTTTTTTCTTTTTTAAAAAGTAAGCCCCACTGAAAATTACTTGGTTTATATGAAGTTTACCCTAGTGCTAAAGGGAATCTTTTAAATATAGTTAAGTAAAATAGAATTATGGTTGAAGATAAGCTGGAGGCAAGGAATTAATGAAAATACTATCCTGTTCTGAGACCTAGAAAATCAGGAGCTATAATATAGGTATTATATTTAGCAGTGGTAAAAATTATTTAGGGTTTGTGGGCTTGGGGATTTCCATAGGTCTTAATATCTAGCTTAGTATTAACCTTTAAAATCAATGCACAAGAATGGGAAAAGTGCATATTTTAAAATTAAATAGTGCATGTGAAAATATCTAGTTAAGTTTTAGTGTGTGAGATAGAGAATAATTTTAGTAATAATTGTATCTTACATTATGGCCTTTTAAGCAAAAACTTTTTAGAATGCAAAACTTAAGAACACATGTTATTGAAAACACTCCGTGAAGTGGGAAGATGAACCTGAAGAATCTGACTTTAAAAATATCAGGTAACATGCTAAATTCAGTAGCTTTCTATTTTCACTCATTTGTGCTTAGTGTTTTCTGGATAGAAACACACCTTTCCCTAAAGACATAGACAATTCCATTGGTATTTCAATATATTCAATTTTAACTATTTTGGAGGTTGATGAACTGATTTTCTGTGCTGCTGCTACACGAAACCGGAAGCACCACTTCTCAAGTTGATAGTAGTACTCAGGAGAAGATAGAGATTGTCTGCTTCTAGAGCTCTCAGCTCTAACACCTGTCAGCTTAGGACTCAAAAACGACCATTGAAGAGACTTTCGAATATTTTTTCTGACTACAGTAACTAAATATAACCCAACTGTTTTGTTTTATGATCCATGCATAAACAGAACATTATGCAGCTGTAAAAAAAAGTGTTTGAAGACACTCTTCAAGATAAATAATTATGTGAAGAAAGCAAGTTGAGGAACGAAGTCAAAACAATCCTATATGTAGAAAATGAAAGTAAAATAGTTTATACTGTATTTACTCCTAGTGCATTACATATTCTGTGAAAGATGCATGGAGGAATTGCAAACACTCGGCTCCCCCAGCCCAAACCTTAAAGGAAGATGGATGCTGAGTGACAGGAGCAGAGGGCAACTTTTTACTTTATACTCTTTCACACTTAAAAACAATTTTAAAAATACCATTCTAGTATCACTGTAAATAACTAATGGTCCATAATTAATGGAAAATTGACTTTAAGCTTAATTATGACGGTTTGCATGGACACTTGCTTTCTCCGGGCATAAATGTCATAACTTACTTAAGGAACTCTGTCTGCTAAGTCATCAGGCAGCTCATTGTATATTTAAAACAGAAGGTCTTAGTTGTACTAAGAATGGTGGTATCTTAGCAGCAGCTAATGATGACCATGACAGTGATATCGATTAAAGGTGTTGATCTGAGAATGAAGTGAGGAGGTCTCAAAGTTACACATAAAGAAGTCTGTCTGATAGCAAAAGAAAGAAGGGCTAGGGCAAAAATTACGATGAGTGCACTGTTAAAGGATTGGAGAACCAATGATAAGAGTCCCAAAGGATGGAAAATAAGACTAGTAAGAGAAAAAGTGATTCAGGATTCCTTGTATCAATATTTTATGACTCTAACAAGGACATTAAAAGCAATAACAAAACAATATCCACTGTGAGCCAGGTATTTTGTGTATTATTAGGTTTATCCCTCAGACCAGTTCCTTTGAGGTTATGCATTTTTTTCCTTCGCAGGTATTTTAATTAAAAAGTTTGATAAGCAGTTTTCTACATTATCATGCCAGGTTACAACAAACAAATAAACAAACTTCACCCTTATTGTTAACCCTTGTGTTGCCATGAGCAAGAGATGACTAGACTTTCATCTTACTGTTTATTATTGAATTTATAGCATTTATCAGACATATGTAGCAAGTGGTTAATATACATTTATTTAAGAAACAAATGGCATCATATTTGTGTCAACCTTCTCCTAAACCTTCTTTTCTGATTTACTATCATCAGAATTAGCTTTTGAATATACAATTCTAATCAGGGCATTTCTATGCATTAAAGCCGTGTTACATGTACTAACTTTGTGCTGGGAAATGTGTTAGATGATCTAGCTGTCTTTATCTCACTTAAATACCACACATATTTTTGGAGATATATACTATGATGAGAGCCTAAGAGAAAGCCTGTGAGAAATTATTTTTACCAAATTCACATGCCTAATGGCAAACAAAAGGTCAATTTCCATTCCAATTCTAAAGAAAGGCAATGCCAAAGAATGTTCAAACTACTGTATCATTGCACTTATCTCACACGCTAACAAAGTAATGCTCAAAATTCTCCAAGCAATCTTCAACAGTACGTGAACTGTGAGCTTCCAGATGTTCAAGCTGGTTTTAGAAAAGGCAGAAGAACCAGAGATCAAATTGCCAACATCCATTGGATCATAGAAAAAGCAAGAGAGTTCCAGAAAAACATCTATTTCTGCTTTATTGACTATGCCAAAGCCTTTGACTGTGTGGATCACAATAAACTGTGGAAAATTCTGAGAGAGATGGCAATACCAGACCACCTGACCTGCCTCCTGAGAAATCTGCATGCAGGTCAAAATCAACAGTTAGAACTGGACATGGAACAAGAGCCTGGTTCCAAATCGGGAAGAGTATGTAAAGGCTACATATTGTCACCCTGCTTATTTAACTTATATCCAGAGTACGTCATGTGAAATGACAGGCTGAATGAAGCACAAACTGGAATGAAGATTGCAGGGAGAAATGTCAATAACCTCAGATATGCAGATGACACCACCCTTAAGGCAGAAAGCCAGATTATGACAGAACTAAAGAGTCTCTTGATGAGAGTGAAAGAGGAGAGTGAAAAATTTGGCTTAAAACTCAGCATTCATAAAACTGAGATCATGGCATCTGGTCCCATCACTTCATGGCAAATAGATGGGGAAACAGTAGCACATTTTATTTTTGGGGGCTCCAAAATCACTGCAGATGGTGACTACAGCTATGAAATTAAAAGACGCTTGCTCCTTGGAAGAAAAGTTATGACCAACCTAGACAGCATATTAAAAAGAGACATTGCTTTGCCAACAAAGGTCTGTCTAGTCAAGGCTGTGGTTTTTCCAGTAGTCATGTATGGATATGAGAGTTGGACTGTAAAGAAAGCTGAGCACCAAAATATTGATGCTTTTGAACTGCGGTGTTGGAGAAGACTCTTCGGAGTCCCTTGGACAGCAAGGAGATCCAACCAGTCCATCCTAAAGGATATCAGTCCTGGGTGTTCATTGGAAGGACTGATGTTGAAGCTGAAACTCCAATACTTTGGCCACCTGATGCAAAGAACTGACTTGTTTGAAAAGAAGACCCTGATGCTGGGAAAGATTGAGGACAGGAGGAGAAGGGGACGACAGAGGATGAGATGGTTGGATGGCATCACCGACTCAATGGACATGGGTTTGGGTGAACTCTGGCAATTGGTGATGGACAGGGAGGCATGGCGTGCTGCGGTTCATGAGGTCGCAAAGTGTCGTACATGACTGAGCGACTGAACTGACTGACATAGCTAATAAGTGATCAGAGTCACATAGATCTTACCCTTTATTTTATTTTAAAGTGATTTTAAAGTGATTTATTATTTTATCACTTTATCATAATTATAATAGTTGGTGGAAAATAAATGGATGGATACAAGGCTGAATGTCAGATTGTCTATGGGTACAAAAACCTACTGGCCAAAAGCACTGTGTTCTCCTTAGTGGAGAAGTCAGAGGGAGGAAAACAAAGGGAGTGTGTCTAAATCCTGTAGCTGTGCCAGGTGGAAAGCAAAGAAAGATATGCAGAGTCAGACATATCCTCCAAGCCCTTTAGGCTCACCAATGTGTATTTGTCAAGAGGATCCCTCAGTAAGAGGAGAGCCGTATGGCCAGAGAGGTTAGTTTTCTTCACTTTAGTCCCTTGAATAAACTTTGGAGACTTTGAATCAATATTCCTAACTTCTCGGCTACTGTGATTTGTTTTTTCTCTGTAACCCTTTAACTTGAAGAAATCAGAGATGGGGGCACAGAAAGCTAGGTTTTAGTGGAACTTCAGGTTCATTTTAACTTTGTTCAGCCCAGTATATCCAATACAATCTCAGGGCACAGAGTTTGCTTATGGTTGGAGGTTCTTTTTTCTTGAAATAAAAAGAAGAGAATAAACAGATTCAGAGAGTATTTAAATATATATCCGTATGGGAAGGTCCAATGGCTTTCTATAAATTTTGGCCCAACAAAGTTGAATACTTTCTTAAGTCATTCCAGAAAGTGAAAATATCTTTTCCTTGCTTTTTCATAATCAGAAAATCAAGGAGAGATTTTAAATAAGCTTTAGGCATATTATTTACATATTGTATATTTCTGTAAGTCTTCAGTTAGATCCCAACATTAAAGGACTTTATGCAGGTGAGGTAAAGTACCTGCTGACAGGTAGGTGTCACAATATTGTCGCTTTCATGTGCAAATTGGAACTACTGAGCTGGTTTCTCATCAACGATTCACAACCTGAAATGCACACTTAGAAGAAATTAAAATGTTTTAACAATAAAATATGAAAATATTAATATCCAGTTCACTTTGATGTGATAGATATAAAATCAGCAGCAATTTCGCTAATGGGACTGTTGCTCCCCCTTTTCCCAATAATTGATTTTAATGTCAAATAAAAGATCAACATTTTGTCAGCCAGGACTTGAGGCTGAATATTGCACTTGAGCATGTTTTGAGCTAAGGTGTAAATCTTAGATTGGGTTGAATGGTCATGTTTTCCAGATAGTCATGGACTGCAAGTCAGATGCTTCACTTAGAAAAAGATTTATTTGAACCATGTAGCAAGTAGACATTGATAAATAAACTTATCTTCCTAAGGGAGAATAATTGCTAGGAACATGAGTTTCCACATGAGGCATGAGCTCAATTACTGCATTTATTTATGTAATCAGGGAAAGTTCTTGATGTATTCCAGCTAGAGACAGCATATATACACTAACCTTGTGCTTTACTATCTCTCAATGGCAACAGTGGGATTTTAAATAAGTGTTGATGAACAAAGTTGAATATATATATATATATATATATATATATATATATATATATTGCATCAAGCTTTCATCTAAGATTGTGTATTAGTCTCTAGTCCTTTCCATAATTCAGAAAGTAGAATTAGTCAAGACCCTCCCATCCTAAACAGCAAATTTTGTCTTATAAAATCATTCAAAAGCAAACTTACTCTTCAGAAACTTGAATGTATATTTAGATGAGAGAGGGGTGCTATCCTAACTCCATCACTTGCTGTGTGAAGCTCAGAAAATTACTTGTGATTTCTCAGTATCTCATTCTCATCACTTAAAAAAATTGAGATAATAATAGGATCTACCTCATAAACTCATTGTGAGAATCTTAGAGTCATTTCTGGCACATGATAGGTGCTATTGGTGTATATTGTCTTTATTTACCCAATTGTATATTTAAAAGAAAGTAGATTTCTGAGTTATAAGTTTCCTCTGAAAAGTAAAACTTTTAGAATTAAGATTAAAAATTTACAAATTGACTTTTGAAAATAATCAAATCTGACATACAAGGGATTGGTAGTTATTCACCTATCAATTATTGATATGTACTGAACTATCAGTGAATAAATATAAACCTAAAGTTATAAATAAATCAATAATTGAAAAAGCTAAAATACTTGGATATTAACAGACATTTTATCATCACATGATAATTTTTAATATAAAGAAAATTAGTTAAGTTATAATTCAAGCCAAAGTTAATAATTAACAAAAATACTAGAAGCTTCAAATATGCAAAATAAATTTCTAGGATTTAAAATTCCAGAAATATTATTTAATTATTTCAGGTGTGCATAGTTTTCAAATTCATTTTTATTGAATTATAGTTGACTTACAATAGTGTGTTAGCTTCATGTATACAGTAAAGTGATTCAGTTATACATATTTGTATACATAGATATGTATTCTATCTATGAGATAATATCATATGATATTCTATCATAGATATCTATCTATGAGAGAGGGATAAATTAGGACTTTGGGATTAAAGCATATATACCACTGTATATAAAATATATAACCAAAGGGCCTACTATATATCACAAACTATACTCCATATCTTATAATAATTTATAATGGCAGAGAATGCAATTGTGCATAGTTTTAATTCAAGTTCTATTTTGTCTTCTTTACCTCCTGTTCTTCAGGAAACTAACTTTATTGAACACAGAATAAGTTTCAGAAATTGTGATAAAATTTTTTACATAGATTATCCAAACTAATGATCACAAAGCCCTGTAAAGTAGATATTATCTTTTTTATCATATAGGTAAGGATGGGCTTCCCTGGTGGCTTGGTGTTAAAGAATCTGCTTGCATTACAGGAGCTGCAAGAGACTTGGGTTCAATCCCTGGATGGGGAAGACCCTCTGGAGGAGGGCATGACAACCCACTCCAGAATCCTTGCCTGGAGAATCCCCTGGATAGAGGAGCCTGGCGGGCTATAGTCCATGGGGTCACAAAGAGTCAGACATGACTGAAGTGACCTCACAGGCCCAGGCAGGTAGGTAAGGACGTTGAGAATTGGCAAGATTAGGTAGTTTCCAAAATTTATAGCGTTTAGTAAGTAGTGGATTTGAGCTATGCTTCAAACCCATTTTCTTTCCAGATACCACTTTGCATATTAGGGGAATAATAGAAGTAGAAAAAAGTGGCTATTTTTCTAGTCCAATCAAATCCAGGCAGGTTCTAGGAAGCGATAGGGGTAATTCATAGAAAACTAGGATGTGTGAAACATCGTGATTTAAGTCACCTCTTTACTAAATGGGATTAGTTATCACATTCAGCTAGTATATACAGGTTTGCAGTCATCCATGTGTATGCTTAGCTATCTTTGTGTGTGCAGATAGCAGGGATTGTTGTAAGAGTAGATCTAAGGGAAGACCTGTTTTGCTCTAGAAAGCAACAGCCAAATATGCCCTCACTTCTCATCAGAACACAGTTGGGAAAATTAATTGCCTAGAATACAGAAAGGATTCAGAGTGAGGTTTACTGACGTGGTCATTCCCATAACCTAGAACAAAATAGTTGACCAGTGTTTTCCTTTGAAAGGGCAACATACTTGTTAACAGAAATAAAGTGTCAGTGGCTTGGAAATGGAATGGAGGTAAATTCTTTATTACTGCCATCAAATTTATTGGAATTACTGCAGATGAATACTTTGAAAGGTGTGTATGGTATGTGGGCTTGTTGATTTAGCCTTCAACAAGATTTGTTCAGATACTAATAAGAATTAAAAATATACATGTGACCTTTATTGTCTCTCATTATAATTTTATAAATTTTGGCTTGAAAGTGAAGTCACTCAGTCGTGTCCGACTCTTTGTGACCCCATGGACTGTAGCCCACCAGGCTCCTCCGTCCGTGAGATTTTCCAGGCAAGAATACTGGATTGGGTTGCCATTTCCTTCTCTTTTTTTTTTTTTTTTTTTGCTTAGAGGTAGTCAAAAGATTTGTTGGTTTTTCTTTCTAAAGAACTTTACCTAGTAATTTTATAGGGAGATTCAGTGAAACTTATCTGCTTATTGCTGTCAGATTCTGTTGCTCAGAGTGGGCAAACACCCTTATAAAATGCTGGGAATTGTTTTCCCCCTTCAGTTGTTTGTTTGTTTTTTTTTCCCTCAGATATAGTTTTTCCTAGGTGTTCTGTGTCTTAAAATTAAGTCTACTTAATTTGGGTCATAACTAATTGATGAAATTTCTGTTACACTCAATCAACACAATTCTCATTATGGAAAGATGTCAAGGTAAATGAAGGAACTCCATCTCTACTTTCCTCAGAAATTGTTGAGATGAAAAATAACAGACAAATTTAGAGGAGGTTTGTAGAAATATTGAATTCTCTAGTTTGACATCATTTGCTGCCACTTTTAAAGACAGTTGTAGGTGTAATTCCAAATGCAAGCATAACCAAAATGAATACATAGTCAAAGATTGCTTTATTTTGACTGTGATGTATATTTCTAGGAATTTTATGAAGCCATCTTGACACAAGGTGGGCTTTTCCAATCCATCACTAAAATAATAAATAAAGAATCCAGATCTGATCACTTGAATGGAAATCAGGACACAGAAAACTGGTTGCAAAGATTGGCCCTGATGTAGAAGTTGGATAGTATTCAAAAGAATATCTGCAATCTATATGTTTCCTTTCACTTGTGTGCTGATGGGTCATTTGAAAGCAACATGAAAGCTTATCATCTGGCATAGAAATTTAAATTTTAGATGAGAATTCTAATATCACATAGTTGATCAGAAAGTCAAGATCCACAAAAATATTCCTTGTTTTGCGCAAGTTAAATACCAAGAGATAGTTGTTTCATTTTAGGATAAATGATTAGAATATAAAAGAATGGGATTTATGGTGGCTCGGATAGTAAAGACTCTGCCTGCAATGCAGGAGACCTGGGTTTGATCCCTGGGTCAGGAAGATCCCTGGAGAAGGAAATGGCAACCCACTCCAGTATTCTTGCATGGAAAATCACATGGATGGAGGAGTCTGGCAGGTTACAGTCCATGGGGTCACAAAGAGTCAGATACCACTGAGCGACTTCATTTCAATTCTTCATGGAAAAGGTACAATATAAAAGATGTAAATAAATGCAGCACGCAAAATATAAGGAAAAAAAACTTTCAAATAGAATTTGTTATATATGAGGTTTATCAGATGGTATTATGTTTTTTGTTTACTTACTTAAGTTAAACAAAAGACAAAGTAGGATTATAGGATGAAACTAAAAGGGATCATTAGGAAGAGTTTAAGAAAGAGTCTAGAGAAATAGGTATAACCACAGTAGAATTAGGAGGATGTTACTCAAAATTAATAATTTGCACTGAAGAAAACTGAGCCAGAGAGTAGGGACCAAGCAAGAAGTTATTCCAAAATGTAAAGATGACAGAGAGAATAAAACCTAACACCCAACAAAAAAACCAAATACATCTAATGTTATTCCTAACAATGTTCCTAGAACAATTGGACATGAATCCATGATTAGTTATAATGGGAGAAAACTTTTCTGACTTACAGAATGATAGAACTGCCTGTAAAATAGATTCCTGGTGAACAGAGAAGAGATAAACAAGTGATAAATACTATGACATAACCTAATGATATATTTGAATTTAATGAATGAATTAAAAATTCCTTAAACATTCAGAGGAAAATGGAATAACAATTTTTAAGAAAGAGTAAGAAGAGACAGCTTTGTACCTAGTAACAAATAATGTAATGACCGTTATAGAATTTGAACAAAATCAAGATGGTAATTTTGAAATATTTTACTTATGAAAGTTGATGATTCACATTTGACTCTCATATATGTAAAGAACATAACCTAGGTAATTAAAAATATACTTAATTCAAGGAAAAAGTGAGTACAAATTAAAGTTCAAATGAAGAATTGTATGAAAGATGGAAAAATTGTAAAAGAAATAAAGGGAAGCATCTAAATATGGAATAGAACTGAAATAACTTATACATGTAGGTACCAAAACAATAAAAATGTCAACAATAATTTCTGGAAATTAAGATGTATATAAATAATAATTTAACAATAAAACTGAAGATAAAAATATGAGATATATCAATAAAAACTGCACAGTCAAGGTTAAAAAGTAAGTAAAAGTGATTTAATTGCCTAACTTTCCATAGACCAGCATTGAAAGGAGTTTACTTACCATTTATGTTGATGAAAATAGAAGAAATTTGGTCCAGTGATTTTTTTAAATTTACAAGTCTTTATTACTAGAATTTAAAGCATGTTGCATGCCTTCCAAAAGACTTGTTTAAGAACAGAAAACCAGAGTTTGTGTTGCACAACATAAAAAGCATAGGGAAAAGTTGAAGCAAAAAAAAATATATGTGTATATACGTATATGATAACCATCAAAATAGAATGATAAAAATAAAACTAGTGTATTCAATGTAACAATACAAAAATGAACTTGTTCTTCTGAAAGGCTAAGAATATTAAATTGGGTCAGAAATAAAATCCAACTCTGCCAATTATAGGAAAGTTACTTAAAATTAAGGTTAAGAATTTTTTTAAAGTGTGGGCAAAAATATTGGATAAAGGAAAACAAGATTGGAAAACAGGAATTTTAATAGCAGCGAAAGATCATAGGCAAAAGTCTTGTATCAAGAATAAATAACATGAGATTTTTATAATAATAACATGCAGATTTTTATATATCCTAAAATATGCATACATTTTAAAGTAGTTTTATTTCTAATAATGTGCCCTTTTGAGTTCTATAGCCTTTTAGAATTATAAATGGTGAATATGTATGTCTGTGTATATTCATCATACATTTATAATTTTCAAAAAATGTTAATGTTATAAATACCTAACAGTAGAGAATTGATAATATATCTATATATCCATACCTTGGACTACTCTATTGTTACTGAAAATGTGAGAAAGGAAATATTTAATGTTGCTTTAAATTTTTATTACTTATTTTTAAGACAGTAAAGAATCTGCCTGCAATGCAGGAGACCCAAGTTCAATCCCTGGGTCAGGAAGATCCCCTGGAGAAGGAAATGGCAACCCACTCCAGTATTCTTGCCTGGAGAATTCCATGGACAAGGGGCCTGGCGGGCTACAGTTCATGGGGTCACAAAGAGTCAATACAACTGAGTGACTAATACACAAACAATCGAGACACCACGTGGTATATATATGTGTATGTGTGTGTTGTGTGTGTGTATACACACATAGTCATGTGTATTTAAAAATAGACTGGGAGCATAGAATATACTATAAATACTGTAAATACTGTAAGTGATAGGAACCATGTGTGAAGCTGATTGGTCAGACTTGGGTAACATATTCTGCCCCTGAAGTGGAGAATTGAGCCCCACGTGTAACATATGAGCTGACTGTCGGAAAAAGTTGTCCCCTTCTACACATACGCTGAAGTTGGTAAAAATAAAAAGTAGACAAAATGTTAAAAGGCAAAGAAACAGAATACTCTATCTTATCTATCTTATCTAATTTAATTTGTTCCTTGGTGATGTTTTTCAGTGTTTTTTAAAAACGTTTAACTTTAAGCATATTAAAAATACGTATTATGAAATATTTTCATGTATATCATATCTTGTTAGCTCTTGTCTAGTCTAAGAGGTGTAACTTAAGGAAACGATTTAAAAGAAAGGAAAAGCTTTTTTGCCAGGAGATATTCATTTCAACAGTATTTATACTATTTGTAAAAATGATACTTTTAAATGTAAAATAAATAACGGCAAAATCAAAATCAGTTTCAGTAAGCTGTTCAGTTATATGTTGTGCTGCTACATAGGTAAATTATTGAAAAACTAGTAACTGAATGAAATATATTTGTAATATGGTATCATACTAAAAATAACAATATAAATATATATCATACTACATTTTACTGAGTTTGTAAAAATATTGGGATAATTATTATAAATAAACATGTGAAAGCAAGTATGATTATCATGCTACGGTGGTTATTTGTGTCTAAGTTATAAACTTTTAAACAAAAAAGTCAAAAATAATTGAAGATGTTATTTGATGGTTTAAAAACTATTGAAATTTCAGAAGAGATTAGGCTTTTTGTATGTTTATTTAGAATTCTGATGTAACAAGCACTATAGCCTCTAATAATGAAACCAATCACAATGAAAGGGAGCCACTATCATTTTTCCTTCCTATGTGTTAGAATGTTTGGCTAGTTCCCTGAAATGACAATATCCTTAAAGAAATAAACAGTCCCAATTTTAGCTTTTACAAACTCAGAATCTTATCCATCCTGAGGGTGTGGAGAAAAGGGAACCCTCTTGCATTGCTGGTGGGAATGTAAATTTATGCAACTGCTATGGAAGATGGTATGGAGATTCCTTAAAAAACTAGGAATAAAACCATCACATGACTCAGCAATACCATTTCTAGGCATTTACCCTTAGGAAACCAAAAGTGAAAAATTCACATATACCCCAATGTTCACTGTAGGGCTATTTACAATAACTAGGACAGAGAAGCAATGCAAATGTCCACTGACAGATGAATGGATAAAGAAGGTGTGGTACATATATACATATAAAACAATGGAATACTACTTAGTCATAACCTATTATACAGAGCGAAGTAAGTCAGAAAGAGAAAAGCAAATACTGTGTAATAGCACATACATGGAGAAGGAAATGGCAACCTACTCCAGTATTCTTGCCTGGAGAATCCCATAGACAGAGGAGCCGGGCAGGCTACAATCCATGGGGTCGCAAGAAATGGACACAACTTAGCAACTAAACCACCACAACACATATGTATGGACTCTAGAAAGAAGGTACTGATGAACCGATTTGCAGGGCAGCAGTGGAGATGCAGATATAAACAGACTTATGGACCAGGGTCGGGGGAAGGTAGGAGAGGGTGAGACGAATGGAGAGAGCAGCATGAAAGCATATACCCTACCATGTGAAAACTAGATAGCCAATGGAAATTTTTTTGTACGGCTTAGGGAACTCCAACCTGGGCTCCGTAACAACCTAGAGGGGTGGGAAATGGTGGAAGTGGGAAGGAGCTTAAGAGGGAGGGACATATGTACACCTATGGCTAATTCATACTGATGTATGACAGAAATCAAGCCAATATTGTAAAGCAATCATCAATCAATTAAAAATAAATATAATTAAAATAATGTTATCCATCCATTTTATTCATTGTATATAATCCTAGAATTATGGGTAGAAAACTCTTTAATAAGCTGTTGAGGTTTTTTTTTTCTTATTCTATATTCCTATCAATGTAAGTAAATTGAAAATGGCCTGTATTATGCTAGGCAGCAAGAGGTTCTAAACTGTCTCCACTATTTTCTGTTGATACAGCCTTGGGAAAGTTTCTAAATTTCTATGCAACTCAGATTCAGCATCTGTAACATGCGACATCTTCCTACCTTGCTAGGGACTGTGTATATAAAATAAGTTGTTATTCAATTGTTAAGTTGTGTCCAACTTTTTGCAACCCCATGAACCATAGCATTCCAGGCTTCCCTGTCCTACACTATCTCCCAGAGTTTTCTCAAACTCATGTCCATTGAGGCAGTGATGCCATCCAACCATCTCATCCTCTGTCGTCCCCTTCTCCTTTTCTCAGTCTTTCCCAGACCAGGATCATTTCCAATGAGTCGGCTCTTCCCATCAGGTGGCCAAAGTATTGGTGTTTCAGCTTTAGCATCAATCCTTTCAATGGATGTTCAGGGTTGATTTCCTTTTGGACTGACTGGTTTGATATCCTTGTAGTCCAAGGGACTCTCAAGAGTCTTCTCCAGCACCGCAGTTCAAACACATCAATTTTTTGGTGCTTAGCCTTCTTTATGGTCCAACTCTCACATCCATACCTGATGTTCATCTTCTGCGAGAACACCAAAATCACCACTAACTGCTGAAACTATTAATAGGAGGATGTTGGAACCGACCAAAAAAAGATACCCTACATATAAGAACAAAGGAGAAGCTGCAACAAGATGGTTGGATGGGCACAATCATGTTAAAATCAAATCCCATACTCACCAGAGACTCTTAAAGGGCACAAACAAAACCTTGTTCACACCAGGACCCAGGGAAAAGTAGCAGTGACCCCCAACAAGAGACTGAGCCAGACCTGCTTGTGAAAGTTTAAGGGTCTCCTGAGGAGGTGTGGGTCATCGGTGGCCAGCCACAGGGACAGGGGCAGTTAGAGCAGCAAGCTGGGAGGTGCAGCTGCGGCCTAAGTCCTCTTGAAGGAGGTCACCATTAGCCCTACCACAGAGCCTAGAGCCCTACCCCAGATGCCACAACTGGAGAACAATCATACCAAAGAAGTTATCACATTGTTGTGAAGGTTCTAGGCCCCATGTAAGATTTCCCAACCTGGAGATCTGGCAAACAGACTGGGAATCCCCAGAGAATCTGACTTTGAAGGTCATCAAGATTTGAATACAGAACTTCCACAGGACTGAGGGAAGCAGAGATACTTGGAGGGAATAAAAAATACCTATGCACAGCAGGGTAAAGGAGCTGTGGCCACACAGGAGATTGAGCTAGACCTTCCTGTGAGTGTTTGGGGGTCTCCTGTGCAGGCTTGGGTCGACAGTGGCCTGCCTGCTGTGGGGTCAGGGACACTGGCAGCAGCAGTCTGGGGAGGCACAGCTTGTTGGCATAAGTCCTCTTAGAGGAGGTCACCGTTAGCCCTACCATAGAGCCTGTAGCCCCACTGAAGACTCCAGAACTGCGCCACTTCAGGCCAAACAACTAACATGGAGGGAGCACAGCCTCACCCATTCATGGAAAATTCGATTACACATTTGCTGAGCATGGCCCTGCCCACCACAGCAAGACCCAGTTTTCTTCCCAGCTAGTCCCTCCCATCAGGAAGCTTGCACAAGCTTCTTATCCTCATCCATCAGAGGGCAGACAGAAGAAGCAAGAACTACAGTCTCGTGGCCTCCAGAATGAAAATCACAATCACAGACAACTAACCAAAATGATCATATGGCTCACAGCCTTGTGTAGCTCAATGAAGCTATGAAGCATGCCATGCGGGGCCACCCATGATGGACAGGTCATGGTGGAGGGTTCTGTCAAAGCACCGTCCACTGGAGAAGGGAGTGACAAACCACTTCGGTATTCTTGCCTTGAGAACACCATGAACAGTAAGAAAAGACAAAAAGATATGACACCGGAAGATGAGCCTCCCAGGTGGGTAGGTGTCTAAAATGCTACTGGGGAAGAGCAGAGAAATAATAAAATAAGTACTTTATGTAAAAGTGTCTGGAATGCTGCAGGATCCATGATAGTTCCTTTGAAACATTAACAGCTTTAGTGGCCAAAAGTAAGCAGATGCTGCAAACAGTTATCTTTCGCTGTCCCTTTTTACTTTTTCCATTAAACTGTATGGGAATCAATTGAGTCCTTGCCCCTCTGACAATATAGAAATGGCTGAGAAGGGAGATCATTTCTGGGAACAGACATATTTCCCTGCTGGGATAAACTGACAAGGAGGATGAAAGGTCATTCTAGAAAAACAATCCAAGTGAGTTTTTACTACCTAAGATGTCCCAAAAGGATTCTATAGGAAATGAAAGTAAAAGTGACAGAAAGAGCAATGGTGTTAATATGTTTCTAAAGTAAAAGGCGTATGCAATTCCTAATGTGTGCAAAATGGATACTTGGTATGTAATGTCTAGCCCTCTGGTGGCATTCAATCAGTGCTTAATAATGGCAAAGATAATGTGATTATATTTCCAACTCTGCCCTTTCAAGAGCCCTCTGAAGTAAAGGCAGTCTATAATCTATTAATACCTCCAGGTGACTGTGTCAAGTAGCATTACCTGAACTAAAGAAAGACATGCTAGCAAGATCAAGGTCATGGATGGTTATCATTTATGCTTAGGTAATTTTGTCCTACAAATTCTGAATGCAGTGAGGCCTCTTGTCACACAGTCACCTAGAGAAAAAGGCACTGGAGAAATACAAGTGAGCAATTAAAATTCCATTTGCTGCCCTAGGCTTGTTTTGAGTTCATTGTTCAGCATATGAGTTAGTTCAAGAGTTTCACTTTCAGCAGTTCATTTGATTGAACTTGGGGCCAATAAAAGCAAGAGGCCAGATAAAACAGTAGGAAATATCTGTGGCTTGAGAATGTAGCTAAGACTGGCATGATAGAAAATATGAAGCAACAGCTACTCGACTGCTTTATTTTCAAATTTTTTATATTGTAGTAAGGTAATGATGTTTAACTTTATCCCATCTTCATTACCTGGGCTATTTTAATGAATAAGTTATTAGAACATGGTAGTCTCAAGAGTCAGCACTGTCTTTTTTTATATTCTTTCAAGGAGTAGTCTTGATAAATTTGCCCCTAGATGAGTACTCTGAAAATCCTTCATGTTTGATTTTGTACCCAATAAACATGGTGATCTCCTAACTTTCAGATGTGCCATTTATTAAAAAAAAAAAAAAAGGAATAAATAAATTTGATTAGAGATAGTTATACAGGACCAAGACACTTAGAAATCACGCTTGTGGTCATCACTTTATGATAGTTAAGAAGACATATCTATAGTGCTTAAAATTTGGTGAGATAGAAAATATGGAAGACTATGTATATAAAAGGGAAGAAAACTTTAGATATTTCTATTTTCATGCCATTGGGTGAGTTTGTGACAATAGATATCTTTGTTAGATAGCATTTTACTATGATTCCTGACTTGGTTTATTGATTTCTTATGATAATACGTTCTTAAGTAGAGTGTATGAATTTACTTTAAGCATAAAGGATGGCTATGGCAGCCAACTTTGTGAATATCCCCAGTGATGCTTCACTTCTTGGCATTCACATCTTAATAAACTCCCTTCCCACAATTAATAGGGATGACCTGCATGACCACCAGAATTTTGAAGAAATGACAGTGCATGACTTCCAAATTTTGCCTCTCTTGAGTCACTCACTCTTGGGGGAGCTAGCTGCCACGTGATCAGGACACTCAATCAGCCTAAGGCAGAGGTCCATGTCAAAAGATTGAGGCATCCTGATAACAAGTGAGTAGGTCAATTGGAAGTATATCCTCTAGTCCCAGTCAAGGTTTCAGAAGAGTGTAGCACCAGCCAACATCTAGACAGCAACCTTCCGAGAGACCCTCACCCCAAACAACCCA